>NC_053394.1:216557933-216862251 GCF_905171765.1 Bufo bufo
TAGGCTTATTTGGTGGATCTGCGACTTGCAGACCGCAAAACAGATAAGGTTCTATGCACAAGCCCTATCACTTATACTCAGCGCCCATAACAATGACATCCACAGTGCCCCCATAGCAGTGACATCCACAGTTCCCCCATAACAGTGACGTCCACAGTGCGTCCATAACAGTGACATCCACAGTGCACCCATAACAGTGACATCCACAGTGCCCCCATAACAGTGACATCCAGTGCCACTGGTGCCATCTAATGCCCACTATTTGTCAGCCAGTGCCCCTTGTGCCATCCAGTGCCCCCTAGTACCATGCAGTGCCCCCACTATGACAGGCAGTGCCCCCTTGTTTGCCATCCAGTGCCCATTTGCCATCAATTGCCCCCATTGTGCTATCCAGTTCCCCCTTGTTTGCCATCCAGTGCCCCTGTTTGCCATGCATTGCCCCGTTGTTCCATCCAGTGTCCCCATTGTGCCATCCATTGCCCCCCTGGGGCCATCCAGTGCACTCATTGTGCCATCCAGTGCCCCCTTGGTTGCCATCCAGTGCCCCCTTGTTTGCCATCCAGTGGCCCTGTTTGCCATGCATTGCCCCCTTGTGCCATCCATTGCCCCCTTGTGCCATCCATTGCCCCCCTTGTGCCATCCATTGCCCCCTTGTGCCATCCATTGCCCCCCTGTTTGCCATGCATTGCCCCCTTGTACCATCCAGTGTCCCCTTTGTGCCATCCTTTGCCCCCATTGTGCCATCCATTGTCCCTTGTGCCATCGATTGCCCTCTTGTTTGCCATGCAGTGCCCTCTTGTTTGCCATCCATTGCCCCTTTGTGCCATCCAGTGCCCCCTTGTTTGCCATCCAGTGCCTCCTTGTTTGCCATCCAGTGCCCCCTTGTTTGCTATGCAGTGTCCTTGTTTGCCATGCATTGCCCCCATGTGAAAGCCAGTGCCCTCATGTACCATCCTCAATGCCCCAAATTTCCATCCACAGTTCAACAGTGCCCCCCCACATGTGCCAGTCAGTGCCTCCAGTGAGATCCACAGCATAGCAATCAGCCACTGTGGCTGATCGCTATGCTGTTACTCCTGCACAGCGCTTACACACTGCAGAGAGCGGCCGACAATCCGGCGCATGCGCACTAGCATTCAGCATAGTGCGCTTGCGTGGTGAGTGAAGACGGCCGCCCGGCGCTTTCTTCAGCAGGAGGCGGTGACGTCACCTGCTCAAGAAAGGAAGAGAAGACAGGGAGACAAGAAGATGGACTTTGGCCGGAAGCAAAGAAAAGCCATCTGGAGGGATCACGTGACAGGGAGGCAGATCTCAAGAACGGCTGCACTCTGGAAGGTAAGTATGGGACCAATAATATTTCCTCCACAGGTTAGCTTTTAATACCCAAAAAAATATTAATCCTGGAGAACCCCCTTACCCACGTCATAATTTCTTTCTGCAGCCGAAAGTTTCTTAAAGAAGATGCACATGGTCACAATTTACTAGGTGAAGGACCCTGCGACAAGACTGCTCCTACCTCGGATGCATCAACTTTCACAATGAATGGCTGGGACACATCCGGTTGCACCAGTATAGGAGCAGAAGCAAAACATTCCTTCACCGCAGAAAAAGCTTGTAATGCCGCATCAGACCAGACTGCAACATCCAAACCTTTCCTAGTCATGTCCGTTAAAGGTTTAACCACAGTCGAGTAGTTCAAAATGAATTTACGGTAGTAGTTGGTGAACCCCAAAAACCGCATAAGCGCTTTCAGATTTTCGGGTCAATCCCTGTCCAACACAGCACGGACCTTCTCTGGATCCATACGAAAACCTGAAGATGAGAGTAGGTAACCCAGGAATTGCACTGCCTGAACTGCAAATACACACTTCTCCATCTTAGCATACCATTTATTTCTCTTGGGATCTGTAACACCTGTCTCACATGATCCTAATGAGTCTCCATATCTAGAAAATAGATTAGTATGTCATCCTGATACAAAACAACAAACCTCCGCACCAGATGATGAAAGATATCATTAACAAAATGCTGGAAACCACAGGAGCATTAGTTAACCGAAACGGCATGACCAGATTCTTAAAATGACCCTCTGGGGTATTAAACGCCGTCTTCCATTCATCCCCCTCCTCCTTCCATTCATCCCCCTCCTTGATCCTGACCATTATATGCCCCCCTTAGGTCCAACTTGGAGAACACCTTGGCACCAAAAATCTGAATAAGCAAGTCAGGAATCAAAGGAAGGGGGTACGGGTCACACACCGTAATCCGATTGAGCTCACGGAAGTCCAGACATGGCCTAAGAGTAACGTCTTTCTTCTTTACAAAGAAAAACTCTGCTGCCACTGGGTACTTGGAAGGTCTAATATGTCCCTTAGCCAAACTTTCAGCAATATACTCTCGCATGGCCGCTCTTTCGGGTTCAGAAAGGTTATATAACCTAGATTTGGGTAACTTTGCTTTCAGGAATTAGATTGATAAGACAATCATATTCCTGGTGTGGGGGTAAACCCTGGCAACCACTCTCAGAAAATACATCAGAAAAATCATAAATGAAAGAGGGAACAGCTTTAGTGGTCAAGACAGAAAGAGATGTATTAAGACAGTTGTCCATGCAATAATCACTCTAATCGAGAATCTGTCAATGGTAGGTTTATGTTGGTTCAACCATGGTAAACCCAGAACCAACGGAGCAGGCAGACCCTCTAGTACAAAATACGAAATGGATTCCTGATGAAAATCACCCTCTCTTAAACGGATGTCCTGCACCACCTGTGATGAACATCTCTGAGAAAGTGGTGCGGAGTCTATTGCAAACACCAAAATATTTTTCTCTAATGCACTTGTCATCAACCCATGCAAACGGACGAACTGACGATCAATTAGGTTAACCCCTGCCCCACTGTTAATAAACACCTCAATTCCCACAGTTTTGGACTCTGGCGCCACCTCGGCAGACAGGAGAAATCGGGTACTACCAGTACATGACAAAGGTAAGTTCTCTGACTCCCCACCCAAACCACCAAGAGTAAGATGGGAATTAAATGTCTTTATTTTTTATTTCACCTTGACGCTGAACGTAAGGACAAACATTAACAAAATGTCCCCTTTTTCCAAAGAAAAACATACGTCATTCTTTCGACTTACACTCTTGTAAGCAGGCCCAGGGGTAGCTCCCCCTAACTGCATTGGTTTGTCACCAGGCATAAACTCAGGAGTCTCTCCACCCAAGGTGTCAGAGGAAGCTGCCACATTATATGATAGCTCGTCCTGAGAGTGAGGGACCTTAGATCTCTCACTCAGACGTCTAGCCATACGTACAGCAAGGGACATAACTGCTTCTAATGACTCAGGCTTTTCGTGAAAGGCCAATGCGTCCTTTAGCCTCTCGGATAATCCCTGACAGAATTAGCCCATCTCCTAAATTCAGAGCAGTAGATCTCCGCAGAATGCTCTCCCTGCCGTAAACCACATAACTTGGTCTCGGCCAGGAGGATCCGATCCGGGTCATCGTAGATAAGATATAGCGCTCTGAAAAGTTAAAGAGAAAGCCCAAGACTGAGCGTCCCCTTTAAGCAACGACATGATAATAGCCACTCTTTGACTCTCATCCCCAGACGAAACTTAAAGTACAATTTACATGATTCTCTGAATCGAATGAAATTATCGCTTCCCCCCGAAAATCTGTTCAGAAGTGCAACCTTAGGATCAGGACAGGCCTGCTAGATACTACTGGCACCAGCAGTCTGTGATCCCTGGATCTGCGTGCGGAGGTTAGCTACCTCTATAGAAGACCCTGCAATTGTCCAGTCAGTGCAGGGATTGGATCCATAGCCTCACTGACACAAACAAAAATGAAGGTTTCTGGCAGTTGATAATGTCACAGCATGGTGTGGGTAGATAACTCAACACCGACCACAAGAGGGAAGGGAAAAGGTACTAAGCCTGGAAACTAGGGAAAGGGGAAAAGGTCACCACCTAGTGAATCCTTAAACCGAGCCCTGACTACTACTATAAACATGAACAGACCTTGATGGTAGGAATGTTTATACGCTGGAACCTAGGGCCCTATCTGACCCTAAAGAGCCCTGGAAATAGTGTCAGGACAAGAGATGACCTGTTACTTCCTAGCTGAAGGAACAGGAGACTCCCTCAGGCCTAATACCAAAAGGTAGGGGAAAACCACGAACAAGAAATAGGGAAAAGAAACTTACCCCAAAGTATGCAGATGAGCAGGAACTCAGAGGAGAACCAAACACCAGCTATTCACAACCAGAAAGGAGCTATCAACCGCATAGCATGTTGGGTGAGGCCAGACTAAATAGAGGAGTTGAAATGACCACTTAAGCTACACCTGAGACAAGAGGTGTGGTCATACCCAGCAACAACACAACAACAAGTGAAACCAGAGAGGCTGTCAGATCACATCATGTGGAGCTAGTCTCTTAGATCTTCTGACCCCTGTCACAGGAGAGACCTCTGTACTGACCCGTACGGATGTCCTCTGGTCACATTCACAGTCCTGGGGATAAATAGATGATGGGAGAGATCTCTGTACTGACCCCTGATATATTTATGCATAGTTATTAGATCTCCCCTCAGTGATCTTTTTTCTAAAGTGAATCCTAATTTTGATAATCTTTTTGGGAACTGTAGTCCACCCATTCCAGTTGCCCTCCTCTGTACTCTCTTCAGCTCTGCTATGTCTGTCTTGTTCACAGGAGCCCATAACTGTACACAGTAGTGATTTGTAAAGTGACAGGACTATGTTCTCATCACGGAATCTATGCCCCTTTTGATGCAACCCATTATCTTATTTACCTTGGCAGCACATTTTCTCCCAGTCCCTGCATTCTCATTTTATATAGTAACCTTTTATGTAGCACAGTATCAAATGCTTTGGAGAAGTCAAGATATATGACATCCATTGATTTGCCGCTGTCAAGTCTAGAACTTACCTCCTCCATAGAAACTGATTAAATTATTAGTTTGATATGACCGATCCCTCATGAAGCCATGCTGATATGGTGTTATACGCTTATTTTCATTGAGGTACTCCAAGATAGCATCTCTTATAAAACCATTAAAACGTTTACCCACGACAGATGTTAAATAGTGTTGAGTGTGAATATTCGTATTACAAATTTTTATCGTGAATATATCGGCACTTCGAGAATTAGCGAATATTTAGAATATAGTGCTATATATTCATAATGACGAATATTATTATTATTTTTTTTAACACAGTACACATCAGGTGATCATCCCTCCCTTCTTCTAGCTTGTCGGTCAATGAGAAGGCTTTGTCACAGCTTAGCAACATCCCTAGCAACCAATAGAAAAGTTTCCTACCCCTTCACTATATAAATTAAGACGCTCCCCAGCAGGCATTTTGTGGAGTTTCATGTGAGAGAGAGAGAGAGAGAGGAGCTTGAATACTGTGCTGTGCTTTTTCAAATTACATTCCAAATCGCATATAAATATTCCAGATAGTTAATGTTAGATAGTAATAGGGAATTGTGTAGCTGAATAGCTGATAGGGTCCAGTGCAGGGTGTAGTGTAGGTTATAGAGATAGTTAGCTGAAATATATAATCCACATAGTTAGTGTTAGATAGTATAGGTTATAGTGTGTGGCAGGAAAATAAATGTGCAATGTGCATTTGAGAGAGATTTTTCTGTTGTCCATACATACATGCTACAGAAATAGTGCTATGATGTCACAACAATACTAAGTTCAACAATCAGTATTATGTTGTCAGACCTGATTAAAGGTGAAGTTGTATGTATTGCGCTAAAATATTCGAATCAATAGTGGCGATTTGCGCGATCTCGAATACTTTGAAAAACTCTATCTGCATATAAAGTTATTGTTATGACATGTGCAGTACGCAGCCCTGCAGGGTGAGTGAAATGTGAGGTCACGGTTAATAGGCAGAACGAGGGTTGCTCTTGGTACTCACAGTTTTTATATACCCTGGGAAGGCGTACAGCAGTGATGGAGAGGTTGGCACATGGATCCTCTCTGTGTATAGGGACCAGGCCAGGTGGTAGGTGAGGTGCCCTGGGTGTTGCAGGTTTAATGTGCCGGTGGCAAGATCCCTTTAAGTTTGTGACGCCAGTGCCGGTAACGGTGGCACACCGATTTCTTGTAGTAATAATTGAGGAACACACATTCCAGTGAACCAAAACTTCCTTTTACTGAACAGTTTAACTATTTACAGTCTTTAGGCAGTTCCACATGTAAAAGGGTTGTGACAGGCAGGCTTGATATCAAATGGCAGGCAATGTTCTTGCAAGATATTCAGAGGGTTAAACACTTACAGATCAGGCTGCACTTTTCCTCAGGATCCTGTCTGTCTTTCTCCAAGGCCCGTATGCCCTATTGCTGGCTTTATCCTTGGGTAGGGAAAGCTTCCTCTGATATATGTCTCCTTGCTGAAAATATATCCTTCTGCCCTTCAGCTCTCTGTTTAGCTGGAATAAACTTGGCTCTGCACTGTACTTTTATGGGAACTTAGTTTCTCAGGAGGCAGACTCTTCTCCTGGTGCAACTTCTGAGCTTCTTTTGGTCAGGAACCTCAGGCAGGCTAGACTGTACTAACTAACTTCCTGGAATATACTGCACTGCCCCTTTCCTGTCTGGGCCTAACTATATATACTAGGGGGTGCCCTAGCTCCCTCTACAGCTTGGGAGGAGAAACTACACCCCTAACAGGCCTGGTACACAGGAATTAACATGGCATTACAATGCAATACAAAACACCATTCTCCCACAGGAGGTGGGAGCAACATAACCCTTAGTAGTGCCCACCTTTAAGTAGTGGGACACTACACATGCATGGAATTTTAATCTAAAACAGTGCTGTAATGTACAATTACTTACCGTGATCAGGAGTTCTTCCTCACTATCTCGAATCATAATAGCGCAATCGAAAAGAATATAACGAATATCACGAATTCATGAATATTTGGCAAATATTAGCCTAAATATTTGTGATATATCGCGAATTTGAATATTGTCCCTGCCTCTTATCGCTAATGTTGAAATTACCGACCTATCGTTTCCCGGGCTGTTTTTGACCCCTGAATGGGAGACTCACAGACATAACGTATAAGGGAAAGATCTGCACCTGTTCTGTGTTTAGAGCCGCACCTGGTTTTGGCTCAATCATTGATGGAAATCACTGACCAAAACACTGATTGTGAATGAAACATTAAAATGGAAAATCAGCAAAAAAAATTGAAATTTTGAAATTTCACCTACAGTTTCCTTAAATTCTTGTGGAACACTTAAAGTGTTAACATAGTTTGTAGAATCAGTTTTGAGTAACATGAGGGGTGTAGTTTCTAAAATGGAGTCATTTATGGGTTGTTTCAATTATATTAGTGCCTCAAAGTCACTTCATAACTGAACTGGTTCTTTAGCCACTTCACATCCGGGCCACTTACTAACAGAGCCTAATTTTGCAAATCTGTGTCACTTTATGTGGTAATAACTTTGGAACGCTTTTACTTATCCAAGCCATTCTGAGATTGTTTTCTCGTGACACATTGTACTTCATGACAGTGGTAAATTTGAGTTGATATATTTCACCTTTATTTATAAAATAATCCAAAATTTAAAAAAAAAATTAGCAATTTTCAAAGTTTCAATTTCTCTGCTTTTAAAACAGAAAGTGATACCTCATAAAATATTTATTACTTAACATTACCCATATATCTAATTTATGTTGGCATCATTTTTTAAATGTCATTTTTTTTTTTAGGAATTTAGAAGGCTTAGAATTTTAGAAGCAATTCTTAAAAATTTTAGGAAAATTTCCAAAACCCACTTTTTAAGGACCAGTTCAGGTCTGAAGTCACTTTGTGGGGCTTACATAGTGGAAACCCCCCATAAATGACCCCATTGTAGAAACTAAACCCCTCAAGTTACTCAAAACTGATTTTGCTAACTTTTTTAACCCTTTAGGTGTTCCACAAGAATTAAACGAAAATGGAGATGACATTTCAGAATTTCACTTTTTTGGCAGATTTCCATTTTAATCCATTTTTTTTTTAACACATCAGGGGTTAACAGCCAAACAAAACTCAATATTTTTTACCCGGATTCTGCTGTTTACAGAAACACCCCACATGTGGTCGTAAACTGATGTAATGGCACACGGCATGGCGCAGAAGAAAAGGAGCGCCATATGGTTTTTGGAAGGCAGATTTTTCTGAACTGGTTTTTAGATGCCATGTCCCATTTGAAGCTCCCTTGATGCACCCTTACAGTAGAAACCATTTTGGGGTGACACCATTTTGGGGTACATATGATTTTTAATTGCTTTATATTACGTTTTGGCACTGTTTTTATGTTTTATTTTTTACAACATTCATCTGACAGGGTAGATTATGTGCTATTTTTATAGAGCAGGTTGTTATGGACGCAATGATATCAAATATGCCTACTTTCTTTGTTTGTTTCAGTTTTACATGAAGCATTTTTGGAAAAAAAATATGTTTTTGTGTCTCCATTTTCTGAGCGCCATATTCTTTTACTTTTCTGCCGATCATCTTGTGCAGGGGCTCATTTTTTGCAGGAAGAGTTGAAGTTTTTATTGGTACCATTTTTGGGTACATATGATTTTTTGATCATTCATTATTACACTTTATGGGGCAAGGTGACCTAAAAATTGGTTGTTTTAGCACAGTTTTTATTTATTTATATTTACAGTGTTCACTTGAGGGTTTAGGTCGTGTGATATTTTTATAGAGCAGATTGTTACGGACGTGGCAATACCTAATATGTATTATTTTTCTTATTTATTTAAGTTTTACACAATAATAGCATTTTTGAAGCAAAAAAAATGATGTTTTAGTATCTCCATAGTCTGAGAGTCATCGATTTTTTATTTTTTGACCGATTGTCTTAGTTAGGCTCTCATTTTTTGCAGGATGAGGTGTCTGTTTGATTGGTACTATATTGGGGGGCATACGCCTTTTTGATCGCTTGGTGTTGCACTTTATGTGATGCTAGGTGACAAAAAAAGGCATTTTTTTTTTTTTTTTACAGTGTTCATCTTATGGGTTAGTTCATGTGATATTTTTATAGAGCTGGTTGTTACAGATGCAGCGATACCTAATATGTCTACTTTTTTTTTTTTTTATTTCACTTTGACACAATAATAGCAGTTTTGAAGCAAAATAAAAACATATTTCAGTGTCTCCATTGTCTGCGAGTCATAGTTTTTTTAATATTTTTTTGACCGATTGTCTTAGGTAGAGTCTCATTTTTTGCGGGATGACGTGACAATTTGATTGGTACTATTTTGGGGAGCATACTGTAACGGTCGCATATACACACACACAGGGGGGAGGGAAGTGACCA
This sequence comes from Bufo bufo, assembly GCF_905171765.1. NCBI lineage: Eukaryota > Metazoa > Chordata > Amphibia > Anura > Bufonidae > Bufo > Bufo bufo. Next base: position 216,567,303 of record NC_053394.1, read on the forward strand.
CTGCGCTCCACCCTCACCCCTGGCCCTGCTTACTTACCTCGCAAGTCCTAAATGACAGGGGACAACTGGACGGCAATCCCTAACTTGGAATAAGTGCAGGGAAGACAGACCAGACAAACAACAGAACGTGAACGGACCGAGTCAATACCAGGAGAGCAAAAAAAGTACAAATGGAGCAAGCCATAAATACCAGGAGAGTCGTGAAGTACCAAAAGGAGTCAGCAGAGAATCGTTAGAAGGAAGCCGGGTCGGAATACCAGGAGAGCAGCGCAGTACACAAGGAGGAGGCAGAGGATCGTCAGGGAAAACAGCAGCAGGTAAGTAAGCCAGGTAATACAAATCACAAATGGAACCTAAATAACAGGCAACCTGTGGCCAGCAGGTTGCCTGTTAAATACTGATTAGCAGGGGTCATGTGACGTGGCCAGCATCACATGACCCGCCCTCTTGAATACAGCTGAGCACCGAGTGCCCAGCTCGGTGCTCAGACTACCCTGGTTACTGGGGAAACCGAGGCCGCTGGCCGCGCTGAGGAGACGTGCGCGGCCGTGTCCGTCCAGCCCTCTATCACCTAGGAGACGAGGACGCTGCATGCGTCCTCGCTCCTGCACAGAGGAGGGATGCCGACGGCGCTGTGGAGAGCGAGCACCTTGTCAGTATCCCGTGACACATACGTCTTTTTGATTGCTTGGTGTTGCAATTTTTGTGATGTTAGGTGACAAAAAATTGCTTTTTTTGGCACTGTTTTTATTTTAAAAAATGTACGGTGTTCACCTGAGGGGTTAGGTCATGTGATATTTTTATAGAGCTGGTTGTTACGGACGCGGCGATACCTAATATGTATACTTTTTTTTATTTATTTCACTTTAACACAATAATAGCATTTTTGAAACAAATAAATGATGTTTTAATGTCTCCATGTTCTGAGAGCCATAGTTTTTGTAGGAACTAATTTTTTGCGGGATGAGGTGACGGTTTTATTGGAACCATTTTGTGGGACATATGCCTTTTTGATCACTTAGGCCCCTTTCACACAAGCGAGTTTTCCGCGTGGATGCGTTGCGGGAGGTGAACGCATTGCATCCGCACGGAATCCTGACCCATTCATTTCTATGGGGCTGTTCACATGAGCGGTGATTTTCACGCATCACTTGTGCGTTGCGTGAAAATCGCAGCATGCTCCTCTTTGTGTGTTTTTCACGTAACGCAAGCCCCATAGAAATGAATGGGGTTGCGTGAAAATCGCAAGCACCTGCAAGCAAGTGCGGATGCGGTGCGATTTTCACGCATGGTTGCTAGGAGACGATCGGGATGGAGACCCGATCATTATTATTTTCCCTTATAACATGGTTATAAGGGAAAATAATAGCATTCTGAATACAGAATGCATAGTAAAACAGCGCTGGAGGGGTTAAAAAAATAAATAAATCATTTAACTCACCTTAACCCACTTGATCGCGTAGCCCGGTATCACTTCTGTCCCCTTTACTGAATAGGACCTGTGGTGAGCATTAATTATAGGTCAAGGACCTTTGATGACGTCACTCCGGTCATCACATGGTACGTCACATGATCTTTTACCATGGTGAATCACCATGGGAAAAGATCATGTGACATACCATGTGATGACCGGAGTGATGTCATCAAAGGTCCTTGACCTATAATTAATGCTCACCACAGGTCCTATTCAGTAAAGGGGACAGAAGGAAATGCCGGGCCGCGATCAATTGGACTAAGGTGAGTTAAATGATTTTATTTTATTTTTTTAACCCCTCCAGCGCTGTTTTACTATGCATTCTGTATTCAGAATGCTATTATTTTCCCTTATAACCATGTTATAAGGGAAAATAATACAATCTACAGAACACCGATCCCAAGCCCGAACTTCTGTGAAGAAGTTCGGGTTTGGGTACCAAACATGTGCGATTTTTCTCACGCGAGTGCAAAACGCATTACAATGTTTTGCACTCGCGCGGAAAAATCGTGGGTGTTCCCGCAACGCACCCGCACATTTTCCCGCAACGCCCGTGTGAAAGGGGCCTTATAGTTGCACTTTTTGTGATGTAAGGTGACAAAAATTGCTTTTTTTGACACAGTTTTATTTTTTTATTGTTTATCAGACGGGGTGGATCATGTGATATATTTATATAGCCGGTCGTTACGGATGCAGATATACCAAATATGTCTATTTTATTTATTTTTTTTCAATTTTTTTTGAATTACTTAATTAGGGAATTTTTTAATTTTTTTTTACATGGAAACCTTTTTTTTAAACACTTTATTTTTTATTTTATTTTTATTTTACACTTTGCGTACCCCATAAGGTCATACAAGACCTCTGGGGGACATTTAACTTCACTTTTTTTTTTCTTTTCACTATTTTTTTCTCCTGTAACTGGGGCTGACATAGTAGCCCGTTACAGGGAAAATACAGCCCCCAGAGAGGCTGTACAGCAGAATACAGCGCTGTACAGCCTCAGTGCAGGGCTGATCGAGGTCTATGGAAGACCCGACAGCTCCTGCACTCTCCCGAACCCCAGCGGTCACATGACAACCGGGCCGGGACAGGAAGCGCATAGCATATATACACAGCGCTCGTTGAACTGTCCCTGCCTTCTCTCTGGGTTGCCCTGCTGTCACTGACAGCGGGCCCCCCGCTCGGCAGCTGCACGATTAGCGTGCAGCAGCTATATCTGAATGGACGTTCCAGAACGTCCATTCAGAGATAAACATCCACCCATAGGATGTTTATATCCTATGGGCGGATGTGAAGTGGTTAAAAAATTGGGTTTTGGATTTTTTTTTTTACATTTCTTGTTTCCAAAATTCTAAGCTTTCTAACAAAATAAAATTGCTTAAAAAAATAAAATGAGATTTACAAAATTATGCCAACATAAAGTAGACATATGGTGAATGTTACCGGTAAGTAATAATTATTTTATCAGGTGTCACTTTTGTCTTAAAGGCAGAGAAATTAAAATTTAGAAAACTGCAAATTGTGAAGTTTTGGATTTTTTTTATAAATAAAGGTAAAGCATATTGACTCAGATTTACCACTAACATGAAGTACAATGAGAAAACAATCTCAGAATGACTTGGATAAGTAAAAGCATTCCAGAGTTATTACTACATAAAGTGATACGTCAATTTTGCTAATTTAATGTGTAAAGTTACTTGGTACTTAAGGGGTTAAGAGATAATTTTTGGACCACTTGTTCAGAACAAGCCATTGCTTTTTCGTATACTACCATGTGTGTATAAACATGATCAGGCATCTGTCCTCATTAAAGGCTTATGCACACAAACCTATATTTTGTCTGTGTCCGTTCAGTTGTTTTTGAGGCTCGTATGTATATGTATATATTCATTTTAAAAACAGAAATGACTCGACGTCTGGTTTCCATGTCTGTTTTTCAAAAATATAAAACATGTCCTATTATTGTCCGCATTATGGACAAGGATAGGACTGTTCTATTATGAGTCGGCCATGCCGTTACGCAAAATGAGGAACGCACACGGCCAGTAAACCTGTCGTGTGCATGAGGCCTAAGGGATAGTTTTTGGACGGTTTGTTTAGAATAAGACATTGCTTCTTCCAATACTACCATGTGTACATAAACACTGGCAGGCCTCCAATAAGGAATAATGTTTGGAATGTTTTTCATTTTTAAAAATCCTAGTCGGACAACAATCCAAGTCGGGCAGTGTATTTTTAAACAGTCTATTTGGCATTACCGTCAACCATGCGTTTAGCCATAGCCAAATACATTACTTTGAGAATATTAATGCTGTCTTGGCATTAAAAAGCTTGAAAGAAGTTGCATACAGTCCTACAGAATCCAGAATGTCATGCACAACTTTTCAGGGCAATCTGAGCACTTTCGATTAGGGTCATATTTATTCATACAGGAATTGAATTTTCCCGACCAATTTGTTAGAATCCGTCCTGAAATTAATTTCAAGTAATTCGCTCAACTTTCTATTGTGGTAAAAATTTTCTTGGCCAAGGTTTGATCACCTTAAAGAGAACCTGTAACCTTTCCTGACATGTTTGTTTTAGTAACTACTTGCATTCGTCATGTAGTTGCAATTCTGAAGCATCTATTGTTATGACTATATTGTGTGATTCCTTTATTATTCCTGTTAGAAGTTATAAATGAATTCGTAGCAGATTGCAATGATGGTCCATGTAGGTATTATCAGTTGGGGTATGCCCCTGTCTGACACTGGCAGTACTAATAATGTCAGACTGTGGAGGGACACAGCCCCAACTAGTAGCAACCATCTGGACCTTCATTGTAAACTACTAGTAATTCATCCATAACATCTAACAAGAATAGCATATTGTAGAGTCATAAGAATAGATGCTCCAGAATTGTTATTGTAGTGCTCCAGACCTGGGGGTACTACTGTTGTTTTCTTGAATTGCTAGCACCCATCCTTAATACCTCATGGACGCTAGCCTCTATGCCCCCCTGGTAGTTAGAATTGTTAGTCTAGGCATTGTCTTTATGTTTAAGGGCTTATGTCTTTAATCTGGTCTCTTCACAGCAATGGGAGGGAGGGGGTCAGAACAGGGGCCTTGGACATCTGATGCGGAACTACCAGGAGGAGACCACAAGCACAGCTCAAGGATGGCCTGACTTTCACCAAGGGGTGTGTAGCACCCCAGACCTGGGGGTACTACTATTGGGTTCTTCAATTGCAGCATGTTTTATATACAATATTATGTATTTTGCATATACTATGCTATTTTATCCAGCAGGGGAGGTAATGGTTGGCAATGGCTGGCTGTAACAGGGTTAACCACCCTGTTCCACCCCTCCTTGTAGAGTGGGCTGGTCCGACATCCTGACAGGAAGGGGAAGTATACATAAGAGAGGGAGGTCTAGGGATGTGCTAGAAGGAGAGGGCACATCAGAGGTCCTGTCTTGATAGTGGGGGAATTGTGAAGTAGCTCATACAGGCCCAACTACAAAGAACTGTATTGAAGTTCAGGATCCAGAAATCCAGGGGCGTTGTTATAGGGGTGCAGAGGTAGCAGTCGCTACTGGGCCCAGGAGCCTGAGGGGGCCTAAAAGACCCTTGTGCCGCATAAAAAGACACTGGTATTATAGAAATTGTATGATGGTCAAGTTACACCGCTAGCTGGAGTGAAGGGGTTAGGTCAATTCATGCCTCAAGCATCATGAAGGCTTTGTGCCTCCCTTCCCCTGGCCACAAAGCATGAGGGAAAGGGGGCCCAAGCTGAACTCTTGCACCAGGGCTTATGAGCCTTTATCTATGACCCTGCAGATATCCCTCTCCTACCTGAATGCCAGCTGACTACAACCTTAAGTAAGATACAACTCTAAATACAATGCTGCGAGGTGAGGGACAACAGCCAATCCACCTGTCACCAAATAACCAGTAGCCAGCATCCTCTAAGTGCAGAACTGCTGCTACACAACGTGCCACCATACCTCCTCAATTGGTGCCAGAGAAGAATTGCACCAAAGACTGCTGCTACTGTATGTATTTCAAGTTCTGTGTTGCCCTTAGTATAGAAAGAATTTGTTATGTTTAACACTGGCCTCATTCTTCAATTTACATCTTTCACTGCAATGACCCCAGGGAGCGACAGCATCGGGACACTACAACATCACTACTTCAGGACCACTACCATTCCCATCCTCTACAGTGGCTCCCACAAACATATCAGGAGAAGTTACAGGTCCTCTTTAAGACTGCATGAACAGGAAGCGCATTACCTGGGGAATCAGCTGCGTAATACGATACAAGCAAAGTAGATGAGATTTTGATAAATCTCATCTACATGCTGATTAAATAAATTCCAGATTTCACTCCTTTCAGTGTGAAATGTGAAAACGTGGGCAATTCCACCACATAATCCGCACATAAAAGTGTACGACTATATGGCCAGGTTTCCTGATACAGTTAGGTCAAACAAGGAGTGAATTCCAAAAAGAAGTCTTAGGCCTCTTTCACACAAGCGAGTTTTCCGCACAGGTGCAATGCGTGAGGTGAACGCATTGCGGACCCATTCATTTCTATGGGGCTGTGCACATGAGCGGTGATTTTCACGCATCACTTGTGCGTTGTGTGAAAATCGCAGCATGCTCTATATTGTGCGTTTTTCACGCAACGCATGCCCATAGAAGTGAATGGGGCTGCATGAAAATTGCAAGCATCTGCAAGCAAGTGCGGATGCGGTGCGATTTTCACGCATGGATGCTAAGGAGACGATCGGGATGGGGACCCGATCTTTATTATTTTCCCTTATAACAAGGACCTATGATGATGTCACTGCGCTTATCACATGGTCCATCACAAGATGGACCATGTGATGAGCGCAGTGACTTCATCAAAGGTTCTTTACCCAGGTCCTGAAGAAAGAAGAAAGAAGATGAGATCCGCTACGCGACCAAGTAGATGGGGTGAGTTCAATTTGTTTATTATTTTTAACCCCTCAATGGACATTTTACTAAGCATTCTGTATTAAGAATGCTATTATTTTCCCTTATAACCATGTTATAAGGGAAAATAATAAAATCTACAGAACACCTAACCCAAACCCGAACTTCTGTGAAGAAGTCCGGGTTCGGGTCTGGGTACCAAACATGGCGATTTTTCTCACGCGTATGCAAAACGCATTAAAACCCTTTGCACTCGCGCAGAAAAATCGTGCATTTTCCCGCGACGCACCCGCTTCCTATGCGGCCCTCACACACGACGCCCGTGTGAAAGAGGCCTTAGGCTTAGCCTGCCGGAGCTCTCTGGATTTTAAAACAAACTGATCCATTACCTAAATGGGACTTGCAAAGATAAATAGAATTGATTCTCTGTTGCAGAAAATTTTCTGCAAAAAACAAAACAAAACCCTGCCATGTGTGAAGGTACCCTAATGGTCTGAGCAATTTTTCTAACACGGTTCACCATATATAGCCCCCATTGTATATTACCTTCCACATTATGTTATTTTAATGGATAGGTATGTTTTGAATGTATTTATAAACTGAATGATTTTAACTAATACCATGAACATAATTATTTCAATAAGAATGGTCATGTTTACATTTCATGGTGTTTAAAATTAAAGGTAAATTCTTTTGTACAACATTTTTGCAATATTCTATAATTAAAGGGTCCCTGAGCTTTCCAAAAATTCTTGATATGTTATAGCAACATATCAAATGTTTTGATAGGTGGGGGTCTGAGTGCTCAGACCCACTGTCACAAACTCACCTGTCTGGGTTCCAGCAGCACGATCTCTGGCTTCGGCGCAGCCGTACCAGGAGAGACATGCTGTCACAACCCCTGGTTACGCTACAGCATCCTTAGCACTGGATGCAATGCTCTGTTTCTCCCCACATTGGGCGTGTGCTGGGAGAGACTAGCAGTGGGATGATTGCTCAGCTGCTCTATTCCTATGTGCTAGTGTTTCTGACTCATGGAGTGCCGAGTCATGACCTATCAGGTTCTGATCCTGGAACTCGGGGTTCTATTTAAATTCCTTCCTGGAATTACACCAGTGCCAGTGATAGTCTCTGACTTACTAGTTGTGTTCCTGATTCCTGTGCCTATTGGATTGCTCATTCCTCTGATCCCAGCTTGTCTTCTGACCACTCTCTGTCTCTCGTTTGGTATTGCATAGCCTGTCTGGTTTCATATGACCCTGTTTTAGTGTACTTTTTCTCTTGGTGTTTGTTTGTCTCTGCACGTAAGTAGCGCAGGGACTGTTGACCAGTTGCAGTCTTGCTACCTAGGGCTTGTACTGCAAGTAAGTAGGGAAAGCGGGCTGAGTTCTAGGTCAGAGCTCACTGTCCGTGCCTGTCCCTACCTACAGGCATTACTCCCCCGATGATCGCTAGATTGAGGAGAGAGAAGTGCTTGCTGCAGGAGACAGAATCAAGATGAGCCCATAGAATTCTATTGACTCATCTCCTGGACTCCTCGCTCAAGTGATCAATGTGGGTCTTAGCACTCAGAATCTCACTGGTCCAAACCTTTGATATGTCACAATATCAAAAAATTTTGGAATGCTCAGGGGTTGTCCAAAACCCAAAATGTTTTAGAGGGTGTCTAGGGAGGGTGTGATACTTTGAAAAAAATATGCTTTCTGGTTCCAAAATGAGGCTACCTTCACTGCTACAGTACTTCAAATTACTGCCAGCCCGGAAGTGTGATGTGCCATCTACATGAATGTCACTGCTGCTGGCCAATCACTGGGCCTCAGCTGTGCCGTGGCATGAACAGAATATGACCACTGAGGCTTAGCAGTCACATGCCATTCACACAAGCGTAATTTATTTGCTCAAATCATACAGCCACATGGTCAGGTTTCCTGATGCAGTTTTTGAAGCCAATATCAGGACGGGAATATAAAAGGAGAGAACGTGTAAAGTACAGATACGACTTCTCTTTTTTTTTTATTCACTCATGGTTTTGGCTTCCACTGAGTACTGCATTAAAAAACCTGAATGTGTGGCCATGCCTAATACCCCTCTGAAGAACCCTCTTATTACTATATATACAAAACAGCTGCATAACTGCTAAGCTCAACACAGCAGCAAACCGTTAAAAGTGCAGTAACAGTGCAGTAACATTAATCCTTAGTTCTAAGAATGGTGAGCTGACCTCATCAGCAGTCCCTGGGATCCATTATCCTGGAATTCTTTACTGTCTTAGCAACAGTAAAATAATACACGGCTCTGCTGCTTGGGGAAATTGGCATGAGCGCAATAAAAACAAAAATTTTAGAGTGGGGAGGATTCAAAAAGTAAAAATTTCAACAACTTTCTACAGTAACCCTTTCTCCACATCAGAAATATTAGCATATTCACAGTTTGATAGCAAAGTACTACATAGAAAAAGATAAATCAATCAGGCAAGTAATGTTCTAAACCCATAATCATGTGTACTCGCTTTTTAGTGGAATAGTCTTCAGTTTGTCACCAGAGTACAAATCATGTTTCCAGTATGATTAGATTAAATAATTCTCAATATTGCTTTGTAAGATCTGGACATTTTCACTCTGCAACATTTTCCTAAATCACCCATTAATGATCTTAAAGAGCTTATTCAGTCCCCTGCGACACTTCTTGGTCCTCCTGTACTTCCTGCTAGCATAAGTCATGGACAGTAATTGGTTGAGCGTTTATTTTTTTATGTAAAGGCCTTTCACCTCCCAAATTGTTATGAGCATATAGTTTACATTTATATCACTACGACTGATTCTGAACACTGATTTGACCCTAGTGTAATATGTCTATCCAGTTCAACCATGTAAGAAGAGAGTGGTGAAGTAAAAACACAAAAAAGGAATGTTAGATAAAAATAGGAGTGGAGCATAAACAGGGAGAAAAGTATAATGTAAAGATGTGTATGCCATCAGTGTTTTGGGCCCACTCCTGTTTTTGGGCCCACTCCTCACTAGCCAGCACTGCCAGGTGAGGAGGATTACCTCCGTCTGACAGTAGAGCTCAGGAGGTGTATTCTGAGATCTGAGGCTTGTGCCATGCTGGAGGGCTGAGACCCATCTGTAAGGGAAACACGCCCCCTAAAAGCCTGCTATTGACTGCTGGAGGCAGAACTGCCAACAAGGTGATTTTTGTTATGTGGACTTTCTATTGAGTGTGAACTAACACCAAGACTGCAAAGTGACGTTTTGTTTTTGCCTTATCTGTGAATAAACACAGAAGTTTGATTTAAGAACTAGTAATTTGCCTCTGTACTGCGTCCGCACACCCTGTCTACCAGAGCGAATCCCCACAGTAGCAATAAGACAAGATTAAATGGATGGCCCAGCAGTTCAAATAAATGTGGCCATTGAAAATCTAATAAAATAATAAAAAGAAATCTATTAAATCATCAGCAGCTCAACAGCTCAAGTTCCTTGCCAGCCTTTCTGTACATGCTAACAGTAGCGATGTGCCCCACTGTCATTTGACGTACAAATGACAACAAACCACTGGACAAAATGGTCAGGTGAGGTAATAGAACCACCTCTTTGGGAGGCTGTAGCATCCGGCAAAAAAAACACTGTCCGTAAAATATTTACCCTGAACTATGAGGGAGAGAGAAAAGGAGGCTGGTGCTGCTGTGCTCGTAAGTGGAGCGGCGGAGGCGGAGCTGCAGAGCACAAAGTAAAAGGAGGAGGAAAGTATGGCCCAGTTTGCTGCCACCTGCTGCTTTCTCCTGCATGCCAGTCAGAGAAGGAGAAGACTGCAAGACTGGCATGCTGGGGCTGGTGGAGAAGCTCGAGCTGGAGAGACCAAGTCCAGACTCCAGGACTTGAAGCCTGTGGCAGCCCTGGAGAACTCCTGGTGTACCTGGAGCTGTGCGGGCGGAGAGAGTATTATACTTCAGTGAAGGGCTGCAATTTCACTATTCTGCTGGTGGAGTCCCTATATACATACATTATATTACTTTTCCTGTACTGATTCTGAGTTATACCCTGTATTATACTCCAGTTGTACTCCAGCAGATCACAAACCACGGATCCGCAAAACACCGCCACTGGCCGTGTGAACTCCACATTGCATTGTGGACCCATTGCCTTCAATGGGTCTACAATCCACAAGATATGGCAAAAGATAGTTCATGTTCTTATGTGTCGCAGAGGCACAGACCGCAGGCTCATTGAAAGAAATGGGTCCGTACTGCAATGCACAGTTTACACGGCTGATGCTCGCGTTTTACATACCTGCAGTTTGTGGTCCGCTACACAGGCATGGCGGCACCACAGTTGTGTGAATGGGGCCTTACACTGTACTGATCCTCCCTGTCACATCACCCACTCCAGGCCCATTGTGTGTTTGTCCTCCAAATTCTCTCGGCCAGGCTCCCCCACCTTACCTACACATCTACTAGCCAGGCCTGGCTGGATACCACCAGTGCAGCAGCCCACTGTGCCTAGTGCACCCCCTATTGCTGCTTCTGCTGACAAACTACTGTAGGCACAATGAGGAAAATTATCTCTATTATGGGGCATTATTACTAGTGTTGATCAAGCATGCTCGGCCGAAAACCAGCTCGATGCTCGGCACATGGCGGTATTCGGTCGAATACCGCATGTGCTCAAGCGCAATGCTCGAGTCTCCTCCCCGCACATTTCTTGGCTGCTATGCAGCCAATAAACGTGCAGGTAAGTACTGCCCTCACTGTAATGCCGTAGCCATGTTGGTTACTGGCATTACAGTGATTGGATGGCCGGAACGCATCATCGGGTGCTATATAGCACCTGATGACGCGTGTTTGGCTCCGTCTTAGTCAGGGAGAGCTGTGCTGAAGAAGAGACAGACAGTGTAGGGAGTGATATACGAATATTTTTAGTAGAAAAACTTTTCAGAGACCCAAAAGTCCTTTTAACCCCTTAAGGACCGGGCTAATTTTCACCTTAAGGACCAGGCCACTTTTTGCCAGTGTCACTTTATGTGGTGATAACTTTAAAACGCTTTGACTTAATCAAGCCATTCTGAGATTGTTTTTTTTGTCACATATTGTACTTCATGACACTGGTAAAATGGAGTAAAAAAAAAATCATTTTTATTTATAAAAAAAATACCAAATTTACCGAAGATTTTGAAAAATTAGCAAATTTCCAAGTTTCAATTTCTCTACTTCTATAATACATAGTAATACCTACAAAAATAGTTATTACTTTACATTCCCCATATGTCTACTTCATGTTTGGATCATTTTGGGAATAACATTTTATTTTTTGGGGACGTTACAAGGCTTAGAAGTTTAGAAGCAAATCTTGAAATCTTTCATAAATTTTCAAAAACCCACTTTTTAAAGACCAGTTCAGGTGTGAAGTCACTTTGTGAGACTTACATAATAGAAACCACCCAAAAATGACCCCATTCTAGAAACTATACCCCTCAAGGTATTCAAAACTGATTTTACAAACGTCGTTAACCCTTTAGCTGTTCCACAAGAGTTAATGGCAAATGGAGATAAAATTTCAGAATTTCGATTTTCTGGCAAATGTTTAATTTTAAGCCATTTCTTCCAGTAACAAAGCAAGGGTTAACAGCCAAACAAAACTCAATATTTATTGCCCTGATTCTGTAGTTTGCAGAAACACCCTATATGTGGTCGTAAACTACTGTACGGGCACACGGTAGGGCTTAGAGGGAAAGGAGCGTCGTGTGGTTTTTGGAAGGCAGATTTTGCTGGACTGGTTTATTTACACCATGTCCCATTTGAAACCCCCCTGATGCATCCCTAGAGTAGAAACTCCATGAAAGTGACCGCATCTAAGAAACTACACCCCTCAAGGTATTCAAAACTGATTTTAAAAACTTTGTTAACCCTTTAGGTGTTTCACAAGAGTTATTGGCAAATGGAGATGAAATTTCAGAATTAAAATTTTTTGGGAAATTTTCCATTTTAATCAATTTTTTTCAGTAACAAAGCAAGGGTTAACAGCCAAACAAAACTCAATATTTATTGCCCTGATTTTGTAGTTTGCAGATACACCCAATATGTGGCCATAAACTACTGCATCGGTAGAGGGAAAGGAGCGCCGTGTGGTTTATTGAATGCAGATTTTGCTGGACTGGTTTATTTACACCATGTGCCATTTGAAGAACCCCTAATGCACCCCTAGAGTAGAAACTCCATAAAAGTGACCCCATTTTGGAAACTACGGGATAAGGTGGCAGTTTTGTTGGGACTATTTTTAGGGTACATATGATTTTTGGTTGCTCTATATTACATTTTTGTGAGGCAAGGTTACCAAAAATAGAAATTCTGAAATTTCATCTCCATTTGCCATAAACTGTTGAGGAACACCTAAAGGGTTAATAAAGTTTGTAAAATCAGTTTTGAATACCTTGAGGGGTGTAGTTTGCTAAATGGGGTCACTTTTATGGAGTTTCTACTCTAGTGGTACATCAAGGGTTCTTCAAATGGGACATGGTGCCAAAAAAAAAGGCCATCAAAATCTGCCTTTCAGAATCCATACAGCGTTCCTTTCCTTCTGCGCCCTGCCGTTTGGTCATACAGCAGTTTACGACCACATATGGGGTGTTTCTGTAAACTGCAGAATCAGGGTAATAAATATTAAGTTTTGTTTGGCTGTTAACCCTTGCTTTGTTACTGGAAAAAACGGATTAAAATGGAAAATTTGCCCAAAAATACAATTTTTTGCACCGTTTAAATATTTTTTTTTTTTACTGTGTTCATCTGAGGGGTTGGGTCATGGGGTATTTTTATAAAGCGGATTTTTACGGATGCGGCAATACCTAATATTTATTTAGGTTTTACACTATATTATCCTTTTATAAGCAAAAAAAAAGGCTGCATTGATTTTTCTGCATGGTCCCACAAGCGGACGTGGATCTGGCGGCGAGGGACTGGAACAAGGGGATACTAGTATAAAGGTCATCCACGTACAGGTGGTAACCTTTATCTAGCAGTGCGTGCTTAAGGTCCCACGCAAGTTTCCCGCTAACACCTAGAGTGGGGGGAATTTCTGGGGGTTCAATCCGGGAATCTCGCCCCTCGTACACACGAAACTTGTAAGTGTACCCTGAGGTACTCTCACAAAGTTTGTACAGCTTCACGCCATACCTCGCCCGCTTAGAGGGAACATACTGGCGGAAAATGAGTCTCCCCTTGAAAGCAATGAGAGACTCATCAACCGCGACCTCCCTTCCAGGTACATAGGCCTCCAAAAATGCAGGCATAATGCTGGCATTTCCGGATGGCCTCAAACCGCGTACGTGTCATGGCCGTACTGTAAAGTGGGGTCTGGTAGCGTACGTCCCCACTCCAGTAATGAGTGACACTGGGTTTTTTGACTAGGCCTATGTGCAGCACGAGGCCCCAAAACATCATCATCTCGGCTGCACTTAAGGAGTCCAGCCACAGGCCCTAGCCAAAAAAGAACCCAGGTGTTGAGCAATGAACTGTTGGGCGTACAGGTTAGTTTGCTCCACCATCAGATTCACAAAGTGGTCACTTAAAAAAAGACTAAAATAGTCATATTCAGTGAACCCCACTGTGGGAATCTGGAATCCAGCTTGGCCAACAAAATCACAGGCTCAAAATGCTCTGGGGTACACCAGACAAGTTCACCGGTAGGGGGCTCAGGTAGACTTATCTGGTGGGCTGGAAAACTAGTATGAGCCCCAGAGCTGCTCGTACTAGTGTGGGCCACAGGGTCCCTGGCATGGCGGTCCCCTTGCTCCGCCTGGTGGCCCATCATCATCGCTAGATGATGAGGAGGACGTGGATGACAAGAGGAAAGTGGGTTGCAAAGTAGGAATCACAGCAGAGGAAAGTGGGGTCATCCTCGTCCTCACTGGGACTCTCGGATTCGGAGGCAAGCAGGGCGTATGCCTCCTCGGCCGAGAACGTCCGGCGGGCCATAGGGGAGTGTGTGTGTGTGCGTGGAAAACTTTATTCAGTGTGCGTGTGTGTAGCTGTGGCCCTGGGCGCGGTGAAACTATGCCTGCTGCCAGAGCACAAGAAAAACAATCATCCACGATACCTAGGTTCATGTCCCGGTTTGCAGGGCGGTGCAGGACACCACTCTTGAAGTCAGACCAGTGCGACCAGGTGGTCGGTTGGATTGCAGTAGGTAATGCTTCCAGTCGGTTAAGCACCACCCTGTCTTCCACCAAGTCCAGTCTCAGTAGCCAAGAGTCTGCTCAACACAATCCTCACCATGATCCTCCTTCCTTTCACCATGGAGAGTCTGGGCAAAGAAGTGATCCCACACTCGGATATTCCGAGGACCTCTTTTCAGCGCCATTCCTTGATTTGGCCCTCTCGCCAAGCACGCTTGAAGAGGGACAGATCTTGTGCCCTGATTCCCAAACTCTTGAGCATCTACAGTCACAAGAAGATGACGGTGGGGAATGGCAATTACTGTTTAACCTCCTCAGGACCGCCGTACGCAGGATTGCGTCTTTGCGGCGGTCCTGTTTCTCTGGGTGGACGCGCCGGTGCGTCCTCTCGCGAGACGCGAGATTTCGGGCATTGCCGGCCCGCACATGCGCATCGCGGGCCGGCAAAAGTTAAAGAAGTATTTCGTCACCAGCCTGCCAGCCAATGATCGTGGCTGGCAGGCTGGCGATTTTCAAAAAATCCAATCAAAAGCCAGATAACACATCATATTAGTAAATATGATGTGTTAAATAGCTTGTCTGCTCCTCTGCTGGTCCTTTTCGTCGGTTGGTTCCAGCAGAGGAGCAGACATCACTGTGAGTACCCACCAAACACTACCCTTAGCCCCAGATCACCCTCCATCACCCCCATCATCCAAATTAACCCCTTGATCGCCCCCTGTCAATCACTTAGTGAAAGACAAAAAGTGATCAGTGTAAACTGTCACTTTTTTTTTTCACTAGTATTGGCTGTTAGGTTTTAGGATAGTTTAGGCCCCTTGGTTAGGTAGTTAGCGATCGGTTAGCGACCAGCCCACCGCACCGCAGTCACTGATTTGCTGATTAGCGTATCGCTAATCAGCATTTGTACTTTTATAGTATCTGTAAGTGATCAAAACTGATCACGGTCAGATCTATAATAGTATTAGTGTCACTTTAGTTCGCCCTCCACCCAAAACGCAGTGTTTGCCCGATCAGGCCTGATCGGTCGCCCACACGTGCGTTCACCCACACCCGCCCCGCCGCAGTGACAAAAAAAATTTTGTTTTTTGATCACTGCACAATCACTTTACACACACTGCGGCGATAAAAAAAATCAGTTTTGATATTTTTTATCAACCGCAGCGGCCTCCGGTACTTCGCTAGCCTCCCCTTTGTAAGATAGAGGTGGTGTAGAAAGGAAAAAAAGAGAGAAGGAAGAACCCTTCACACCCGTTAAAAAGAAAAGGAAACACGTAATAGGCGCCAAATTCCCTCAGTCACTAGACGTGATGATACTTGGAATCTGTTGTTAGTTATATAAATAAGGTAGGTATGAATAAAAAGACCTTCACCTAGGTCTGATAAAAGAGCCAAAGATTTAAGAATATCAACACATCCATGTAATGGTGATGTTGACAGATGATAATTTGATAAATTACATGGATGTGTTGATATTCTTAAATCTTTGGCTCTTTTATCAGACCTAGGTGAAGGTCTTTTTATTCATACCTACCTTATTTATATAACTAACAACAGATTCCAAGTATCATCACGTCTAGTGACTGAGGGAATTTGGCGCCTATTACGTGTTTCCTTTTCTTTTTAACGGGTGTGAAGGGTTCTTCCTTCTCTCTTTTTTTCCTTTCTACACCACCTCTATCTTTCCACAGTGGGCAAGGACACCCTTGACCCACCGAAGCACTTGTGCGGCCTACCCTATTCCATAGTTGAAAACGAGCATAACTTTTATATACACTACTTATTTGAAATTTCACCTCCACCCCTTGGCGCCTCTGCGAGCCTCTACGTCAGGTACTCTTTTTGTATTGCCTGGTCCGCCTTCAAGACCAGAGAACTTCAATTGTACCTTAATCCTCTTTTTTTACATTCCTATATTTGCTCCCCTTTGTAAGACAGGCTTGCTTTTTTTCTTGGGTAGTCTCAGGGAATACCCCTAAATTTAGTAGTCCAAATGGCAAACAGGGGGTATTCTTCTGAAGAGGCCTACAGGATTCTGACCCAGTCGGATGAGGAATGGGAACCCTCATCTGACGAATCTAGCGGGTCAGAATATGAACCTGTAGAAAGCAGTGGCTCTCTGACCCAAAGTTCGGACGAGGAGGTGGAGGTCCCTGATAGAACCAGGCGTACCCGGCCCCGTGTCGCTAGACCAAAGGTTGTGCAGGATCCGTTTCAAGAGCAGCAGAGTGGGGCTGGCGCTGTCAGATCACGTGGTGAGGCATACACCAGCAGCGCAGCCCTTCCTGGACCTAGTACCAGCACTGCCGTACAACATGGTGACGTGGCGAGCACCAGAAGGGCAGTTGAAGCTGGTACGGTGGCACGTGCAGTAGTTACCCCGTCGCAGCCACCGCACAGACAGGCCCGTAGAGCCCCTAGAATCCCTGAGGTGCTGGCAAACCCTGATTGGCAGTCACCAACTTCAGCCGCACCATTAGTTCCCCCTTTCACCGCCCAGTCTGGAGTTCGGGTTGAGACGGCTCAGATCGGTTCGGCACTGGGATTTTTTGAGCTGTTCTTGACTGCGGAGCTCTTGGACTTAGTCATGGCAGAAACAAATCGGTATGCCACTCAATTTATATCCGCCAACCCGGGAAGCTCTTATGCCCAGTCTTTCCGGTGGAAACCAGTCCAAGTTTCCGAACTTAAAATTTTTCTGGGCCTTCTCTTCAACATGGGTCTAACTAAAAAGCATGAATTGCGGTCATATTGGTCCACGAACCCAATTCATCACATACCCATGTTCTCTGCTGCTATGTCCAGGACACGATTTGAGACCATCCTGCGTTTCCTGCACCACCACCTCCCGTCCCAGAGGCCACCCAGCTTTTGACCGGCTCCACAAAATTCGGCCCCTCATAGACCATTTCAACCAGAAATTTGCAGATTTGTATACCCCCGAGCAAAACATCTGCGTAGACGAGTCCCTAATACATTTTACCGGGCGCCTTGGCTTCAAACAATACATCCCAAGCAAGCGTGCCCGGTATGGGGTCAAATTGTATAAGCTCTGTGAAAGGGCCACAGGCTATACCCACAAATTTCGGTTCTATGAGGGAAAAGATCAGACCCTGGAGCCGGTCGGTTGCCCTGACTACCTTGGGAGCAGTGGGAAGACAGTCTGGGACTTGGTGTCACCCTTATTCGGCAAGGGGTACCATCTTTATGTGGACAATTTTTACACAAGTGTGGCCCTCTTTAGGCATTTGTTTCTAGAACGGATTTGCGCCTGTGGCACCGCGCGAACTAGTCGCGTGGGCTTCCCCCAACGGCTCGTTACCACCCGTCTTGCAAGGGGGGAGAGGGCTGCCTTGTGTAACGAAGAACTGCTCGCGGTGAAATGGAGAGACAAGCGTGACATTTACATGCTCTCCTCCATTCACGCAGACACAACAATCCAAATTGAAAGGGCAACCCGTGTCATTGAAAAGCCCCTCTCAGTCCACGACTATAATGCGCTCATGGGAGGGGTGGACTTCAATGACCAGATGTTGGCTCCCTATTTAGTTTCCCGACGCACCAGACGCTTGTATAAGAAGGTGTCTGTATATTTAATTCAATTGGCTGCCTATAATAGTTTTGTTCTCTACAGTAAGGCTGGGAGAACAGGATCCTTCCTCAAATTCCAGGAAGAGATCATCGAGAACCTCCTTTATCCAGGAGGTTCCGTGGCCCCATCCACCAGTGTAGTTAGCCGTCTACATGAGCGACATTTCCCCAGTGTCGTTGCTGGTACCTCAACCCAACCGCCACCCCGAAAAAAATGTCGTGTCTGTAGCAGGAGTGGAATAAGGCGTGACACCCGCTATTTCTGTCCTGACTGTCCTGACCACCCTGCCCTATGCTATGGAGAGTGTTTCCGGAAGTACCACACACAGGTACACTTAGCATAGGGATTGCATTTCACAGGACAGGACAACACACAGGGCTATTAGGGCCCTTTTACTCACAGCTGCTGCAAACCTCTCCTTTCACCTGGGATAAAGTGCATAACGTACTTCGCCACATCTTTGGGCGATTTGCGCTTTGCACATTGTCCCATGGAGAAGGAGAGGTTTGTTCTATAAAGGTAAAAAAACTAAACAAAAAAAAAATTACCGGTAAGTAAAAAAGTTAAAGTTCAGTTAAAAAAGTTAAAAAAAAGTTTCTATGTTCTGTTCAAAAGTTAATAAATTTATTGCGTTGCGGCCTGGTTTTTTCTTTTTTCTTTTGTTTTTTTTTACCTTCCAGGTGGACCAACCGATCGACTAGCTGCAGCACTGATGTGCATTCTGACAGAAGCATTGCGCTGCTGTCAGATTACACGCAAGTCGGTGTATGCGGCGCTGCAAGACGAGATTTCTCCTCTGCAGTAAAAGATACGTTTGCCGAGGTATATGAGCTGAGGAGGTGGCGGTGTTCATATACTTTGGCAAACACTTTGTATATATAAAAAAAAAAATCCCGGCAAGGATTTATTCATCCACATCGATTGATGTGAATGGAGAAATCTGGTTTGCCAGGGCATACGAGCTAAGTGTGTATCGATGTTGGGCGGAGCTCCTATGTCCTGGCAGACGCCTTTCCCCTCCTTTTTCTTTTTTTTTGGCGAGATTTTTTCATCCACATTGATCGATGCGAATGAAGAAATCATTTTTTTCTTTCAGCCCGGAGGCTGAACGGAAAAAAAATATCTCATTACCTGTATGCTCAATATAAGGAGAATAGCAGAAACTCCTAATGCTGGGCATACATGTAATGATTGCGGAGACCCTCAAATGCCAGGGCAGTACAAACACCCCACAAATAACACCATTTTGGAAAGAAGACACCCCAAGGTATTCGCTGAGGGGCATATTGAGTCCATGAAAGATTGAAATTTTTGTCCCAAGTTAGCGGAAAGGGAGACTTTGTGAGAAAAAAAAAATAAAAATCAATTTCCGCTAACTTGTGCCAATTTTTATTTTTTTTCTATGAACTCTCCATGCCCCTCATTGAATACCTTGGGGTGTCTTCTTTCCAAAATGGGGTCACATGTGGGGTATTTATACTGCCCTGGCATTTTAGGGGCCCCAAAGCGTGAGAAGAAGTCTGGTATCCAAATGTCTAAAAATACCCTCCTAAAAGGAATTTGGGCACCTTTGCGCATCTACGCTGCAAAAAAGTGTCACACATGTGGTATCGCCGTACTTAGGAGAAGTTGGGGAATGTGTTTTGGGGTGTCATTTTACATATACCCATGCTGGGTGAGATAAATATCTTGGTCAAATGCCAACTTTGTATAAAAAAAATGGGAAAAGTTGTCTTTTGCCAAGATATTTCTCTCACCCAGCATGGGTATATGTAAAATGACACCCCAAAACACATTCCCCAACTTCTCCTGAATACGGAGATACCACATGTGTGACACTTTTTTGCAGCCTAGGTGGGCAAAGGGGCCCACATTCCAAAGAGCACCTTTCGGATTTCACCGGCCATTTTTTACAGAATTTGATTTCAAACTCCTTACCACACATTTGGGCCCCTAGAATGCCAGGGCAGTATAACTATCCCACAAGTGACCCCATTTTGGAAAGAAGACACCCCAAGGTATTCCGTGAGGGGCATGGCGAGTTCCTAGAATTTTTTTTTTTTTGTCACAAGTTAGTGGAAAATGATGATTTTTTTTTTTTTTTCTTACAAAGTCTCATATTCCACTAATTTGGGACAAAAAATAAAAACTTCCATGAACTCACTATGCCCATCAGCAAATACCTTGGGGTGTCTTCTTTCCAAAATGGGGTCACTTGTGGGGTAGTTATACTGCCCTGGCATTCTAGGGGCCCAAATGTGTGGTAAGGAGTTTGAAATCAAATTCTGTAAAAAATGACCAGTGAAATCCGAAAGGTGCTATTTGGAATGTGGGCCCCTTTGCCCACCTAGGCTGCAAAAAAGTGTCACACATGTGGTATCTCAGTATTCAGGAGAAGTTGGGGAATGTGTTTTGGGGTGTCATTTTACATATACCCATGCTGGGTGAGAGAAATATCTTGGCAAAAGACAACTTTTCCCATTTTTTTATACAAAGTTGGCATTTGACCAAAATATTTATCTCACCCAGCATGGGTATATGTAAAATGACACCCCAAAACACATTCCCCAACTTCTCCTGAATACGGAGATACCACATGTGTGACACTTTTTTGCAGCCTAGGTGGGCAAAGGGGTCCACATTCCAAAGAGCACCTTTCGGATTTCACCGGCCATTTCTTACAGAATTTGATTTCAAACTCCTTACCACGCATTTGGGCCTCTAGAATGCCAGGGCAGTATAACTACCCCACAAGTGACCCCATTTTGGAAAGAAGACACCCAAAGGTATTCGCTGATGGGCATAGTGAGTTCAAAGAAGTTTTTATTTTTTGTCACAAGTTAGTGGAATATGAGACTTTGTAAGAAAAAAAAAAAAAAATCATCATTTTCCGCTAACTTGTGACAAAAAATAAAAAGTTCTATGAACTCACTATGCCCATCAGCGAATACCTTAGGGTGTCTACTTTCCGAAATGGGGTCATTTGTGGGGTGTTTGTACTGTCTGGCCATTGTAGAACCTCAGGAAACATGACAGGTGCTCAGAAAGTCAGAGCTGCTTCAAAAAGCGGAAATTCACATTTTTGTACCATAGTTTGTAAACGCTATAACTTTTACCCAAACCATTTTTTCTTTTTACCCAAACATTTTTTTTTTATCAAAGACATGTAGAACAATAAATTTAGAGCAAAATTTATATATGGATGTCGTTTTTTTTGCAAAATTTTACAACTGAAATTGAAAAATGTAATTTTTTTGCAAAAAAATCGTTAAATTTCGATTAATAACAAAAAAAGTAAAAATGTCAGCAGCAATGAAATACCGCCAAATGAAAGCTCTATTAGTGAGAAGAAATGGAGGTAAAATTCATTTGGGTGGTAAGTTGCATGACCGAGCAATAAACGGTGAAAGTAGGGTAGGTCAGAAGTGTAAAAAGTGGCCTGGTCTTTAAGGGTGTTTAAGCTCTGGGGGCTGAGGTGGTTAATGAGGTGGATGATGATGAGACACAATTGCCAATAAGTCAACAGCAATTAGTGTCTCAAGAGGTTGATGATGAGGATGAGACACAGTTGTCAATAAGTGAGGTTGTTGTTATGTCAACAAGTCAGGAGGATGACCAGAGTGAGTAAGAGGAGGTGGTGGAAGATGAAATCACTGACCCAACCTGGGAAGGTGGCAAGCCGAGCGAGGACAGCAGTACAGAGGGGGAGGTATCCGCAGCACCGCAACAGGCTGGAAGAGGCAGTGGGGTGGCAAAAGTGAGAAGGCGGGACACACCTAACAGGCCCGCAACTGTTCCCCGGAGCACCCCCTTGCGGAAATCTCCCTTGCCAAGGGGTAGGTGTTCCGCAGTCTGGCGCTTTTTTTATGAAAGTGCATTCGATAAAAGTATTGTTATTTGCAACCTGCGCCATACTAAAATGAGCAGGGGCGTGAACATTAGCACCCTCACCACCACCAGCATGATCTGCCACATGTCATCAAAGCATCCTAATAGGTGGGCCGAATGCCTGGGTCCACAATCAGTGTCTGCGGGTCACACCACTGCCTCATCTTCCCCTGTGCTACGTGCTGGCCAATCCCCTGTCCAAGATGCAGGCCCGAATGCCTCCCGCCCTACACCTGGACTTTCACAAGCACCATCAGCTAGCACATCCACTTCTGTGTCCCAGTGCAGCGTACAGATGTCCATACCCCAGGCCTTTGAACGAAAGCGCAAATACCCACCCACCCACAGGCCATAGCAGTAAATGCTCACTTTTCCAAATTGCTGGCCCTGGAAATGTTGCCATTTAGGCTTGTGAACACTGAGGCTTTCCGCAGCCTGATGGCAGTGGCCGTCCCTCGTTACTCAGTCCCCAGCCACCACTGTTTTGCCCGGTGTGCCATCCCCGCCTTACACCAGCATGTGTCCCATAACATCACCCGTGCCGTGACCAACGCAGTTATTGGGAAGGTCTACTTAACCACGGACACATGGGCAAGTTAATTTGGCCAGGGACGCTACATTTCCATGACGGCACACTGGGTGAATGTTTTGGAGGCCGGGAGCGAGTCATACCCTAGGATGGCACAGTTGCTACCAACGCCAAGGATTGCGAGCCCTACGTCAATCAGGGTTTCCGCCAGCACCTACGTTAGTGGCTCCAACTCCCCCTTCTCCTCCACTTCCACCTCTGAATTATCCGCGTGCAGCACCAGTCAGCCATCAGTCGGTAGCTGGAAGCAGTGTAGCACTGCAATGGGGAAGCTTCAACAGGCCGTGCTGAAGCTGATATGCTTAGGGGACAAACAGAACACCGCCGCAGAGCTGTGGTAGGGGATAAGAGACCAGACTGACCTGTGGCTCTCACCACTCAACCTAGAACCAGGCATGGTTGTGTCTGATAATGGCCGTAACTTGGTGGCGGCTTTGGAGCTCGGGAAGCTCACACACATCCCATGCCTAGCCCACGTGTTCAACTTAGTGGTTCAGCGGTTTCTCAAAACCTACCCCAATTTGCCTAAGCTACTGGTGAAGGTGCGCCGCGTGTGTGCACATTTCCGCAAGTCATCGTCAGCCGGTCTGTCAACGCTGCAGCAGCGCTGGAAATTAGCTAGGCTGTTGTGCGACGTGAGCACGTACTGGAACTCCACGTTCCACATGTTGGCCAGGCTTTGTGAGCAGCAGAGGGCAGTAGTGGAATACCAGCTGCAACATGGTCATCGTCTTTCCAGTCAGCTGTGCTATTAACAAGCAACGAGTGGGCATTGATGTCTGACATCTATGAGGTTTTACGCAACTGTGAGGAATTAACACAGATGGTGAGCGGCGATAACGCTATTATCAGCGTAACCATTACACTTCTGTGTCTACTCAAATGCTCACTGCTCACAATTAAGGGCGACACTTTTCATGTGAAAGAGGTGGAAATGGGGGAAGACATTACACAGGGTGATAGCCAGACCACCCTCAGTTAGTCTTCTCAGCGCGAATTGGACGATGAGGAGGAGCAGGAGACGGTTGCCTCCGCTACAGAGGGTAGTACCCATGGAAGTTTAATTCTATCTGTTCTGCGTTTGTGGGCAGAAGAGGAGAAACATAAAGGCACTTTAAATGTGTTGTTTATAATGTACTGAATACTTTGTATTCCCATGCACCCCTTCCACCACAATCAAGTGTATATGGTTGAATCTTCCTTTACTCATCCTCCTCTTCCATCATATCAACATACTTATTTGTTGCATATAATGCCCTGGCATATATGCCCTTGCATATAATATTTTACAGGGTCAGCTCACCTGCAGGCCCTTGCATATAATTTTTAGAGGGTCAGATGACCAGCAGGCCCTCACCTACAATCTTTTACAGGGTCTGCTCACCTGCAGGCCCTCGCATATAATTTTTTAGAGGGTCAGCTCACCTGCAGGTCCTCACATATAATTTGTTAGAGGGTCAGCTCACCTGCAGGCTCTCACCTACAAACTTTTACAGGGTCAGCTCACCTACAGGCCCTCGCATATAATTTTTTACTGTCAGCTCACCTGCAGGCCCTCGCATATAATATTTTTAGAGGGTCAGCTCACCAGCAGGCCCTCACCTAAAATCTTTTACAGGATCAGCTCACTTGCAGGCACGCACCTAAAGTCTTTTACAGGGTCAGCTCACCTGCAGGCCCTTGCATATAGTGTTTTACAGGGTCAGCTCACCTGCAGGCCCTCGCATATAATGGTATACAGGGTCAGCTCACCTGCAGGCCCTCGCATATAATGTTTTCCAGGGTCAACTCACCTGCAGGCCCTCGCATATAATGTTTTCCAGGGTCAGCTCACCTGCAGGCCCTCAAATATAATGTTTTACAGGGTTAGCTCACCTTCAGGCCCTCGCATATAATTTTTGAGAGGGTCAGATCACCTGCAGGCCCCCACATATAAATTTTTAGAGGGACAGCTCCCCAGCAGGCCCTCACCTAAAATCTTTTACAGGGTCAGCTCACCTGCAGGCCCTCGCATATAATTTTTTTAGAGGGTCAGTTCACCAGCAGGATCTCGCATATAATTTTTTAGAGGGTCAGCTCACCAGCTGGCCCTCACCTAAAATCTTTTATAGGGTCAGCTCACATACAAGTAAATATACAGGAAATAATGTTTCCTAACAATTTTTCCCCTAAAATTGATTTTATCTTCGGTTTTGTGCGTATTAGTGTCAGTCTGTAAAAGTGGCGTACTACTCGGACAACATCGTTCCCAGCAATGACCTGGGAGTCCAAGATGCATCCAGACATCCTCCCCATGCTGTTCCCAAACCATTTCAGTGGTGTTTCCATCAATTTCTGACCTTTTTCTATGAACCAGACACCCTCCCCTCTTCAGAGCAGGGGGTGCCTGGTTTAATGCTCGGGTTCTTCCATTGACTTCCAATGTGCTTGGGTGCTCGGTAGAGCACCTGAGCATCCCGAGGTGTTCGGCCCGAGCACCCGAGCACTTTGGTGCTCGATCAACACTAATTATTACTACTATCGGGGTACTATTGGGGATATTATCATTATTTGGCACGATATGAAGGACAGTTCTGCTATCAGGAGCAGGAGTTTTGGCAAGCATTATCACTATTGGGGCACTATTACTAATGAGGGCACTCTGGGGAAGAATTATTAGTATTAGTGGGTCTTTGGGGAACACTGTTATTATAGGGGAACTATCTATATGACACTATTATTTGTAAAGTATTTTATTTGGGGGCATTGGTGCACACAATTGGCACTGTATTGAAGGTAGCAGAAGGATAATACTGTTGGGGCACCAGGAGGAGGAGGAAGATGATAGAAAAGTGAGGAACGTAAGATGTCTGTGTGGCAAACTCTGCAGAGAGATGTGGCTAAAGAAATAATCATGGCTGTCTCGGTCGAATGGAGAAGATGAGGAAAATGAACATCTACATCAGATGTCACTGGATGTAAGAGGCATATGTTGCTCTATCCTCCTGTATGTTTCCTAGTGGTGAATGTATTGTCCATCCAAATATGTCTTTAATGCTCGGGGGTGTGGCGGGGGGGTGTTGATTGGATCAACAATTTGGCACATATAGATTTTGGATGTAATACTCACCCATTCTCTGCAGCTCTGGTCCGATTCTTTCTTCGGCTGCTTGTTTACACTGCAGCAGGGACTTACCGGTATATGGCATGTTACTGCTGCAGCCAACCACCAGTCAGTGATCTAATGCTGAGGACAGTGTTTGGCTGCAGTGGTCACGTCATACACCTGCACATCACCAACACTGTGACAGATACCCACACTTGCCCGTTATATCTCCATCAGTGTTTGTTTACATGGCCACAGCAATGATGCCAGAAATTCCAGGACTTCATATGCATCATCAATGCAGCAATAGAAAGAAAGCACTCATACTAGAGTGGTGGGGGAGAATTGTTTGTTGTAACAGCGGCTGCTGTGCTGCACTGTTCCCCTGTTTACGGCAGCGGTCCTGGGTGCCGTGTTCAGCGGTGAACTGTGGTGATCTCCCATTCACCACTGCAGTCCTGGGCTCTGTCTGTGTGGGTGCTGTTGTTCTGGGATTGGCTCCACAGTTTGCTCTCAGCCCAGGCCACAGCATACTTGCTGCTTGTTCCTGCAGCACTTCCTTAAGGGCCGGTGCGCGTCACTTCCTGGGCTTTATGGGTTTGGTTATGTGACCTCGATGACCTATCCTAGCCCTCCTGTGCATATATAAGTTGCTCAGCCCCCTTCCCAGATGCCTCAGTGTCAAGGTGTCACAGGTTGAGAGGAAGGGAAAACACCAAATACACACCACAATGAATAGACAACAATCTAGGCCTCAAAAGCTAAGGAAGAGGGGTGGTGACCCTAGGGCTTTCCCTAACCCCTGCCAGCATGAGCAGATCCTGATGGTGGAAAAACTCATACACCGGATACCTTAAGCCCTGCTAAAACTGACAAGCCCTAGGATAGGTAGCAGGGGATGAGACAGCTGGTTCCTTCCAGAATGAAGGAACCTGCGTCTCCCTGAGGCCTAGAAACAACACACACCAGACCCTACCTAAGATAATCGCCCAAAAACTGAAAAAACTATGGCTCTCAGAATATGGAGACACTAAAACATGATTTTTTGGTTTCAAAAATGAAATCATTGTGTAAAACTTACATAAATAAAAAAATAGTATACATATTAGGTATCGCCGCATCCATGACAACCTGCTCTATAAAAATATTACATGATCTAACCCCTCAGGTGAATACCGTAAAAAAAAAAATAAATTTAAACGGTGTAAAAAAAGCCATTTTTTGTCACCTTACATCACAAAAAGTATAATAGCAAGCAATGAAAAGTCATACGCAACCCAAAATAGTGCCAATCAAACCGTCATCTCATCCCGCAAAAATCATATCCTACCCAAGATATTTGCCCAAAAACTGAAAAAAAAAATAGTATACATATTAGGTATCGCCACATCCATGACAACCTGCTCTATAAAAATATATTACATGATCTAACCTGTCAGATGAATGTTGAAAATAACAAAAAATAAAAACCGCTATTTCTTGTTACCTTGCCTCACAAAAAGTGTAATATAGAGCAACCAAAAATCATATGTACCCTAAACTAGTACCAACAAAACTTCCACCCTATCCCGTAGTTTCTAAAATGGGGTCACTTTTTTGGAGTTTCTACTTTAGGGGTGCATCAGGGGAGCTTTAAACAGGACATGGTGTCAAAAAACTGGTCCATCAAAATCTGCCTTCCAAAACCGTATGGCATTCCTTTCCTTCTGCACCCTGCCGTGTGCCTGTACAGCAGTTTACGACCACATATGGGGTGTTTCTGTAAACTACAGAATCAGAGCCATAAATATTGAGTTTTGTTTGGCTGTTAACCCTTGCTTTGTAACTGGAAAAAAAATATTAAAATGGAAAATCTGCCAAAAAAGTGACATTTTTAAATTGTATCTCTATTTTCCATTAAATCTTGTGGAACACCTAAAGGGTTAGCAAAGTTTGTAAAATCGGTTTTGAAAACATTGAGGGGTGTAGTTTCTTATATGGGGTCACTTTTATGGAGTTTCTACTCTAGGGGTGCATCAGGGGGGCTTCAAATGGGACATGGTGTAAAAAAAAACAGTCCAGCAAAATCTGCCTTCCAAAAACCATACGGCGCACCTTTCCCTCTACGCCCTACTGTGTGCCCGTACAGTAGTTTACGGCCACATATGGGGTGTTTCTGCAAACTACAGAATCGGGGCAATAAATATAGCATTTTGTTTGGCTGTTAACCCTTGCTTTGTTACTGGAAAAAATGGATTAAAATGGAAAATTTGCCAAAAATTTTATCTCCATTTGCCATTAACTCTTGTGGAACACCTAAAGGGTTAACAACATTTTTAAAATCATTTTTGAATACCTTGAGGGGTGTAGTTTCTATTATGTAAGCTTCACAAAGTGACTTCAGACCTGAACTGGTCCCTAAAAAGTGGGTTTTTGAAAATTTCTGAAAAATTTCAAGATTTGCTTCTAAACTTCTAAGCCTTGTAACGGCCCCAAAAAATAAAATCTCATTCCCAAATTGATCCAAACATGAAGTAGACATATGGGGAATGTAAAGTAATAACTATTTTTGTAGGTATTACTATGTATTATAGAAGTAGAGAAATTGAAACTTGGAAATTTGCAATTTTTTACAAATCTTTGGTAAATTTGGTATTTTTTTATAAATAAAAATGAAATTTTTTTACTTCATTTTACCAGTGTCATGAAGTACAATATGTGACGGAAAGAAAATCTCAGAATGGCCTGGATAAGTCAAAGTGTTTTAAAGTTATCACCACTTAAAGTGACACTGGTCAGATTTGCAAAAAATGGCCTGGTCCTTAAAGGGAACCTGTCACCGGGATTTTGTGGATAGAGCTGAGGACATGGGTTGCTAGATGGCCACTAGCACATCCACAATACTTAGTCCCTATAGCTCTGTGTGCTTTTATTGAGTAAAAAAACCCAATTTAAAACATATGCAAATTAACCTGAGATGAGTCCTGTCCCCGACTCATCTCACATACAGGACTCATCTCAGGTTAATTTGCATATGTATCAAATAGTTTTTTTTACACAATAAAAGCACACAGAGCTATGGGGACTGGGTATTGCGGATGTGCTAGCGGCGATCTAGCAACCCATGTCCTCAGCTCTATACACAAAATCCCGGTGACAGGTTCCCTTTAAGGTGAAAATGAGCCCGGTCCCTAAGGGGTTAAATCAAATTCCTGGCAAATATCAGGAGTTGAACTAAACAGACTGAACTTTATACTATTGATTTATGCCAAAATAGATGCTGTCTTAAAATCATTGTGACCACCAGCATCCATACCCTTAAACTGAGGGTGGCAGAGATAGCTGTATCCTGAAACTGGTGGAGATCATTATTAACTATTCATGGATTACTATTGATGACGGTTGCAATTGACAACCACTGTCACTGATAATCGTTGATACTAACAACAACTGCTGCAACTAACAACTGCTGCTCCAACATTGCTGTTACTATTAACAACTGCAACTGCTATTTCTAACATTACTGATGAATATAAGTATTAATGACATTTGCTGCTACTAACAACTACTGCTTCTACCCTACTACTGCTATATAATAACAGCTGCTTCAGTTATTGTCGCTAAAGATTGCTGTTATCGACGAGATCTGTTGCTTTCAGCAATCACTACTTCAATATTGCTGCTATCAATAATTACCATTATAAACATTGACGCTACAAACCATTTTTTTAATATTTCTGTATTTTATATTGTAGTAAATTTTATTGTTTAGATTGCTGTTTTAAACCATTGTTGTTGAAATTAATTATTTTATAATATTGTGACAATAAATCATATTTTATAAACCCTTGATTACCTGATATAAGAAGATGAGGAGTGCCTGCTATATTTGAAAACATATATTACACTAAGTAGAAAAAAAACTACCGGCACCGACAGGGGCACTAAATTACCGGCTTGGCCAGGGAGATACCAGCTGGATGGCAACCCTAGTCACAGCCCTATAAAAAAAAACTAATCCAGCCTGCTCTCTGCTATTTTACAATGAACTGAGCATAGGGACAAATATGCGAAATGCTAGGAACAGAGTTTAACAAAGCTTTAATTGTGGAATCTTGGATAGGGACAGTGTAGGGAGATCGTAGGGAGAGTTTTCAGACACTGTAGGGAGAGCATAGGGAGATTGCAGGGACAGTGCAGGATGTGTGTAATCACCCTTTGCATTTTATTCCACTGCTGTGCGCCATTCATTTTTATTCTGTTCTGTTATATGTAGAATTAGTCTCACCAGCCAGTATAATATATAGGAGCATGTACCTAGTTAATCTGCTGCATCATACATACATACATAGATATACAGTGCATCAGACTCATTGTCAACAGGCGGTGTAATATAGGCAGGTTTATATAGTTCATCTGCTGGGCCATTTATATTTAATCTGTTCTGTTATACATAGACTGACTATGCATTATACTTAGTCTCAACAACCGGGCTAATATATAGGTGCGTGTACCTAGTTAATGTGCTGCGCCATTTACAATTAATCTGTTCAGTTATACATAGATGTATGGTGCATCAGACTCTGCTGCGCCATTCATACTTCATCTGTTACATTACTGATTCAGTTACAGTACACTATGACCAACAGACAGTTGCCTGGGCCCTCAAAAGAAATCGGCAGTGGCAAAAATTTTGCTGTAGCTGACACAAGTAGCAGCAGAAGAAGGGGTGGTGGTAGCAGCAGCCGCAGCAACAGGCCAGAGCTGCCACTGTCATCCAGCAGTCATGTTTTTACCAACAATCCAACTGTACTGGAATGGTTGACTGGCTCTTCAACATCATCTCAAGTGACAACAGATACACACAGCCAAGAATCCTCTGATACCACACGTAGTTGGCATGGCCCAGGAACAACATGCCACAATCTGTGCCCTCACCTTTCCTTCCACTGCCTCTTTCTTTTGCTGCTCCATTTGCTCAGGAAGTTATGTATGCTGCCAGCTGTGCTCTGCTTTTCAGCAAGGAATATCTTAATGAGGATAGTCAGCAGCCCCAGGTCAGCACAGAGGAGGAGAGGAGGGGAGGTCCGCTGCATCCTCCCTTAGGCGTGCAACTAGCGATGATGACAGTAGGCTGGGATTGGTCAGGGACATGGCCATGAGACTGGTGAGGGTGACATAAGTGATGAACAAACATTAGTGGATTTTGATGTAGCCAATCGCAAGTGGGAGCCAGGTGAAGTTGGGGCATCATCATCAGGGGATGAGGGTGATAGCAGGCCTGTGAGATAGCAGCAGGGTGGCACTGTGCAGATAAGCCAGCAGGGTGGAAGCAGTGGGAGGTTTGGAGCCAAACACGCCTGGGGTAGACCGTCTGCTACTCAGGAGCCTACTTGTCATGAAACAACTAGCGGTGCACTGGTTCATAAAGCCAGCATTGGATTGGTGAATATTTTATCAAGAAGCTGGAGGACGTTAAAGTGGCGGTATGCAGGATATGTGGGCAGAAGTTGAAGTGTAGTCAGGGTGCTAATGTTGGCACCACAGCCCTTCGCCAACACATGCAGCATCACCCTAAACTAGCTTAGGAAAACTGTGGCACTAATGTGATGGTACAGCCTGATGTAGCAACCCCTGCATCTCCTAGCTTCCCCCCCCCCCCCCTCCCCTTCTACAGCAGTCAGGGCTCCTCAACCACAGCAGAAGGAAGCTGTCATTCCTAACCTTTGTCTATTGCTCCTGATGCTCCTCCTCCTACTCCTCGTCATGTTTCGTTGGTAATACATCACCGAGGCGATTGCAAAGAGACAACAGTCTGTGTGTGCACTCCAATGGCGCAGAAGATGAACGTGCACCTGGCCAAGTTGCTGGTACTGCAGTCCATCCCTCTCCATATTGTGGACTCTGAACATTTAAGAGAATTTAAGGCTTGTGTCCACTCAAGGTAGAGAGTCCCAATCCGTCATTTCTTCTCTGAAAAAGCTGTACCAGCCTTAGGGTCCATTCACACGTCCGTAGTGTATTGCGGTTCCGCAAATTGCACCCCCATAGAACTGCCTATTCTTGTCTGCAATTACGGACAAGAATAGAACATGTTCTGTTTTTTTCGGGAGCCGCGGACCGGAAAATGCGGATGCGGACAGCACACTGTGTGTTGTCCGCATCTCTTCCAGCCCCATAGAGAATGAATGGGTCCAGATTTGTTCTGCAACGTTCTGCGGAATGGATCCAGACCCATTCTATGGATGTGTGAATGGACCCATACACACGTATGTTGAGCACAAGGTAGGCCAGTCCTTGAGCCTGTCGGTGTCTGGTACAGTTCATGCCAGCGCTAACATGTGGAGCTGTAACAATGGCCAAGAACAATATATGTCCTTTACAGCCCACTGGGGTAAATGTGGTTCCAGCCCAGGTACACAAGCAGATTGGCCAGGTGATGGCAATGCCACCTCAGCGTTGTAATCGTGGGATTTCTGCGCCAATGTCCTCCTCTAACTCCTTATCCTCCACCTTGTCATAAGCTTCCACTGTAGGCACAGTACAGAGTGGTCCTCCTGCATACCATCTATGCAAAGCATGGTGTTGTCACACGGTTGTGCACCTGGTCAGCCTGGGTGGACGGAGTCACACCAGGGATGAACTGCTCTGTGTCATCAATCAAGAAATCGAATCCAGGCTGTCTCCTCAGCAACTGGAGATAGGAACCATGGTCACCAATAACGGGAAGAACATTCTGTCTGTGCTGCATCAGGGAGGGCTGACCGATGCGCCCTGCATGGCGCATATCTTCAATCTGGTTGTCTCCCGATTCATGAAGTCTTTCACTCAACTGCAAGACGTCTTGAAAATCTCAAGAAAACTGTGCATGCGCTTTAGCCACTCTTACCGTGCAAAACACGACTTCCATGAGCTGCAAAGGCAAAATGGTGTCCGCCTTCATTGCCTCATATGCGATGTTTCCACACGTTGGAACTCCACCCTCCACATGTTGGACCCACTGTATGAGCAGAGGAAACCCGTGAC
Organism: Bufo bufo; assembly: GCF_905171765.1. Lineage (NCBI taxonomy): Eukaryota > Metazoa > Chordata > Amphibia > Anura > Bufonidae > Bufo > Bufo bufo. The sequence continues at coordinate 216,600,044 of NC_053394.1, forward strand.
CGATTTCTTGATAATGCAGATGGACAGGAGTAATGGTGTAACTTTGACGTTACAGTAGCACCTCATGTGTGACACCTGCCGTTTTCTCATGCCCTTTTAGGAGGTCACTTTATTTTTCAGTTTCCAGGACTGCGGGATGAGTGATGTCATTCCACTCCTTCACGCCCTGGAGGGGATGCTGATAAATCTGACTGGCAAGGGGACAGAAGACGTGGCGGCCTACATCTCACGGCCACCTAACCCTGTGGAGGCTGAACTGGCACAGGAGGAGGAGGACCAGGAGGATGACATAAATGCCCATCCATGAGTTCTATACAGAACTAGGTGGTTTATCTGCTCAAGCAACAGGAGAGGAGCAGGAGGAGCATAAGGAGCCAGAGGGTGACGAGGAAGATGACTCAGATGACCTCGGCAGACCGTTGCAGTATGCAGTAAAGATGGAGGCAGGGAGTCCCTCTGAGTCCCTTGCGTAAGTGGGCAGATGCATGCTGAGTTGCTTGCGTAGTCGGCACTGGCGTGCCTAGGGTTTTTCTCTGGCACCCGCCCCCAATATTTTAAAGAAATTGTTCCCCCTCACAGTATTGCCCCCATTGTACAACCTTCACAGTAGTTTTGTCCGCATATGTGCCCCTTCATGGTAGTTATGCCCACACTGTGCCCCCTCACAGTATTTATGCCCTCACTGTACAACTTTCACAGTAGTTATACCCACACCTTGCCCCCTTAACCACCTCCCGACCGCCTAACGCACGGATGCGTCCGGAAGGTGGTTGATTCATTCCTCCTGGACGCATCCGTGCGTCATCTCGTGAGACGCGAGATTTCCTGTGAACGCACACAGGCGCGCGCGCTCACAGGAACAGAAGGTAAGAGAGTTGATCTCCAGCCTGCCAGCGGCGATCGTTCGCTGGCAGGCTGGATATGTGTTTTTTTAACCCCTAACAGGTATATTAGACGCTGTTATGATAACAGCGTTTAATATACCTGCTACCTGGTCCTCTGGTGGTCCCCTTTGTTTGGATCGACCACCAGAGGACACAGGTTGCTCAGTAAAGTAGCACCAACCACCACTACACTACACTACACCCCCCCCGGTCACTTATTAACCCCTTATTCACCCCTGATCACCCCAGATCACCCCATATAGACTCCCTGATCACCCCCCTGTCATTGATCACCCCCCTGTCATTGATCACCCCCCTGTCATTGATCACCCCCCTGTCATTGATCACCCCCCTGTCATTGATAACCCCCTGTAAGGCTCCATTCAGAGGTCCGTATGAATTTTACGGATCCACTGATAGATGGATCGGATCCGCAAAACACATACGGACATCTGAATGGAGCCTTACAGGGGAGTGATCAATGACTGTGGTGATCACCCCATATAGACTCCCTGATCACCCCCCTGTCATTGATAACCCCCTGTAAGGCTCCATTCAGAGGTCCGTATGAATTTTACGGATCCACTGATAAATGGATCGGATCCGCAAAACACATACGGGCGTCTGAATGCAGCCTTACAGGGGAGTGATCAATGACGGAGGTGATCACCCCATATAGACTCCCTGATCACCCCCCTGTCATTGATTACCCCCCTGTCATTGATAACCCCCTGTAAGGCTCCATTCAGAGGTCCGTATGAATTTTACGGATCCACTGATAGATGGATCGGATCCGCAAAACACATACGGACGTCTGAATGCAGCCTCACAGGGGAGTGATCAATGATGGAGGTGATCACCCCATATAGACTCCCTGATCACCCCCCTGTCATTGATCACCCCCCTGTCATTGATAACCCCCTGTAAGGCTCCATTCAGAGGTCCGTATGAATTTTACGGATCCACTGATAGATGGATCGGATCCGCAAAACACATATTGACATCTGAATGGAGCCTTACAGGGGAGTGATCAATGACTGTGGTGATCACCCCATATAGACTCCCTGATCACCCCCCTGTCATTGATAACCCCCTGTAAGGCTCCATTCAGAGGTCCGTATGAATTTTACGGATCCACTGATACATGGATCGGATCCGCAAAACACATACGGACATCTGAATGGAGCCTTACAGGGGGGTGATCACCCCATATAGACTCCCTGATCACCCCCCTGTCATTGATCACCCCCCTGTCATTGATCACCCCCCTGTCAGGCTGCATTCAGATGTCCGTATGATTTTTACGGATCCACTGATACATGGATCGGATCCGCAAAACACATACGGACATCTGAATGGAGCCTTATAGGGGGGTGATCAATGACAGGGGGGTGATCAATGACAGGGGGGTGATCACCCCATATAGACTCCCTGATCACCCCCCTGTCATTGATCACCCCCCCTGTCATTGATCACCCCCCTGTCATTGATCACCCCCCTGTAAGGCTCCATTCAGACATTTTTTTGGCCCAAGTTAGCGGAAATTTTTTTTTTTTTTCTTACAAAGTCTCATATTCCACTAACTTGTGTCAAAAAATAAAATCTCACATGAACTCACCATACCCCTCACGGAATCCAAATGCGTAAAAATTTTTAGACATTTATATTCCAGACTTCTTCTCACGCTTTAGGGCCCCTAGAATGCCAGGGCAGTATAAATACCCCACATGTGACCCCATTTCAGAAAGAAGACTCCCCAAGGTATTCCGTGAGGGGCATATTGAGTCCATGAAAGATTGAAATTTTTGTCCCAAGTTAGCGGAAAGGGAGACTTTGTGAGAAAAAAATAAAAAATATCAATTTCCGCTAACTTGTGCCAAAAATAAATAAATTCTATAAAGTCGCCATGCCCCTCATTGAATACCTTGGGGTGTCTTCTTTCCAAAATGGGGTCACATGTGGGGTATTTATACTGCCCTGGCATTCTAGGGGCCCCAGAGCGTGAGAAGAAGTCTGGTATCCAAATGTCTAAAAATGCCCTCCTAAAAGGAATTTGGGCACCTTTGCGCATCTAGGCTGCAAAAAAGTGTCACACATCTGGTATCGCCGTACTCAGGAGAAGTTGGGGAATGTGTTTTGGGGTGTCATTTTACATATACCCATGCTGGGTGAGAGAAATATCTTGGTCAAATGCCAACTTTGTATAAAAAAAATGGGAAAAGTTGTCTTTTGCCAAGATATTTCTCTCACCCAGCATGGGTATATGTAAAATGACACCCCAAAACACATTCCCCAACTTCTCCTGAATACGGAGATACCACATGTGTGACACTTTTTTGCAGCCTAGGTGGGCAAAGGGGCCCCCATTCCAAAGAGCACCTTTAGGATTTCACAGGTCATTTACCTACTTACCACACATTAGGGCCCCTGGAAAATGCCAGGGCAGTATAACTACCCCACAAGTGACCCCATTTTGGAAAGAAGACACCCCAAGGTATTCCGTGAGGGGCATGGCGAGTTCCTAGAATTTTTTATTTTTTGTCACAAGTTAGTGGAAAATGATGATTTTTTTTTTTTTCTTACAAAGTCTCATATTCCACTAACTTGTGACAAAAAATAAAAACTTCCATGAACTCACTATGCCCATCAGCGAATACCTTGGGGTGTCTTCTTTCCAAAATGGGGTCACTTGTGGGGTAGTTATACTGCCCTGGCATTCTAGGGGCCCAAATGTGTGGTAAGGAGTTTGAAATCAAATTCTGTAAAAAATGACCAGTGAAATCCGAAAGGTGCTCTTTGGAATATGGGCCCCTTTGCCCACCTAGGCTGCAAAAAAGTGTCACACATCTGGTATCTCCGTATTCAGGAGAAGTTGGAGAATGTGTTTTTGGGTGTCATTTTACATATACCCATGCTGGGTGAGAGAAATATCTTGGCAAAAGACAACTTTTACCATTTTTTTATACAAAGTTGTCTTTTGCCAAGATATTTCTCTCACCTAACATGGGTATATGTAAAATGACACCCCAAAACACATTCCCCAACTTCTCCTGAATACGGAGATACCACATGTGTGACACTTTTTTGCAGCCTAGGTGGGCAAAGGGGCCCACATTCCAAAGAGCACCTTTCGGATTTCACCGGCCATTTTTTACAGAATTTTTTTTTTTCAAACTCCTTACCACACATTTGGGCCCCTAGAATGCCAGGGCAGTATAACTACCCCACAAGTGACCCCATTTTGGAAAGAAAACATCCCAAGGTATTCGCTGATGGGCATAGTGAGTTCATGGAAGTTTTTATTTTTTGTCACAAGTTAGTGGAATATGAGACTTTGTAAGAAAAAAAAAAAAAAAATCATCATTTTCCGCTAACTTGTGACAAAAAATAAAAAGTTCTATGAACTCACTATGCCCATCAGCGAATACCTTAGGGTGTCTACTTTCCGAAATGGGGTACTTTGTGGGGTGTTTGTACTGTCTGGCCATTGTAGAACCTCAGGAAACATGACAGGTGCTCAGAAAGTCAGAGCTGCTTCAAAAAGCGGAAATTCACATTTTTGTACCATAGTTTGTAAACGCTATAACTTTTACCCAAACCATTTTTTTTTTACCCAAACTTTTTTTTTTTATCAAAGACATGTAGAACAATAAATTTAGAGCAAAATTTATATATGGATCTTGTTTTTTTTGCAAAATTTTACAACTGAAATTGAAAAATGTCATTTTTTTGCAAAAAAATCTTTAAATTTCGATTAATAACAAAAAAAGTAAAAATGTCAGCAGCAATGAAATACCACCAAATGAAAGCTCTATTAGTGAGAAGAAAAGGAGGTAAAATTCATTTGGGTGGTAAGTTGCATGACCGAGCAATAAACGGTGAAAGTAGTGTAGGTCAGAAGTGTAAAAAGTGGCCTGGTCTTTCAGGGTGTTTAAGCTATGGGGGCTGAGGTGGTTAAAGAGCTTATCCCTTCATTACGCCCCTTTCACAGTAGTAATGCCCTATCTGTGCCCCTGTCACAGTTGTAATGCCCGCTTTGTGCCCCCTTCATAGTAGTAACGCCCTCTGTGTCCCCTTTATAACAATAATTCCCTCTGCGCCCCCTTTATAACAGTAATTCCCTCTGTGCCCCTTTATAAAAGTAATGCCTTCTGTGCCCCCTTTATAATAGTAATGCCCTCTGTGCCCCTTCATAGTAGTAATGCTCATTGTGCCCCTTCATAGTAGTAATGTCCATTGTGCCCGCTTCATAATAGTAACACCCTCTCTGTGCCCCCTTTGTAGTAGTAATGCCCATTGTTCCCCTTTCACAGTAGTAATGCCCATTGTGCCCTCTTCATAGTAATAATGCCCATTGTGTCCTATTCATAGTAGCAATGCCCATTGTGCCCCTCCACAGTAGTAATGCCCATTGTGCCCCCTCCATAGTAATAATGCCCATTGTGCCCCCTTAATAGTAGTAATGCCCTCTGTGCCCCTTTGCAGTAATAATGCCTCCTGTGCCTCTTTATAATAGTAATGCTCCCTGTGACCCCTTCATAAAAGTAATTCCCTCTGTGCCCCCTTTATAACAGTAATGCCTTCTGTGCCCCCTTTATAACAGTAATGCCTCTGTGCCCCCTTTATAACATTAATGCCCTGTGACCCCTCCACAGTAGTAATGCCCTCTGTGCCCCTTTGTAGTAGTAATGCCCATTGTGCCCCTTCATAGTAGTAATGGCCATTGTGCCCCGCTTCATAATAGTAACACCCTCTCTGTGCCCCCTTTGTAGTAGTAATGCCCATTGTTCCCCTTCATAGTAATAATGCCCATTGTGTCCCATTCATAGTAGTAATTCCCATTGTGCCCCCTCCACAGTAGTAATGACCATTGTGCCCCCTCCATAGTAGTAATGCCCATTGTGCCAACTTAATAGTAGTAATGCCCTCTGTGCCCCCTTTGCAGCAATAATGCCCCCTGTGCCCCTTTATAATAGTAATGCCCTCTGTGACCCCTTCATAACAATAATTCCCTCTGTGCCCCCTTTATAACAGTAATGCCATCTGTGCACCCTTTATAATAGTAATGCCCTCTGTGCCCCTTTTATAGCAGTAATTCCCTCTGTGCCTCCTTTATAACAGTAATGCCTTATGTGCCCCCTTTATAATAGTAATGCCATCTGTGTCTCCTTTATAACAGTAATGCCCTCTGTGCCCCCTTTATAACATTAATTCCCTCTGTGCCCCCATCACAGTAATGCCCTCTGTGCCACCTCTGTGTTAAAAAAACAAAACTAAAAAACACACTAAAAACTCACCTTGTAACGTTCTTGAAGCTCACATCCCTCTCTACCCTGCAAGCACAGATCACTCTTCAGCACTGTGTGGGAGGAGCTTAGGAAGATTCCCGGGCTGCAGGCTCCTCCCACACATGCCAGCAGCGCGATCTGTGCCAGCAGGATGAATGGTGGAGCAGGGAGAGATGGAGTGCGGGGAGCTGAGCTGTCAGTGAGTGACAGGACCGCAGCTCCCGGGTGCTCCAGAAATTAGCGCTTCCATCTGTATTGATGGAAGCACTCATTGCTTCTGGCAACCCCCTGAGATTGGGCACCCAGGGAGAAACGCCCCCCACCCTTTGCACGCCACTGGTAGTCGGCATTATTACCATTCGGCAGAGGGATGACTACTGGCTCTCCACAATGCTAAACCCTCAATACTGGTCCAAAATGGGGGCCTTTTTTACACCTTCTGAGAGGGAAAACGGAAAAACTCAACTACTATCAAGACATCATTTGTAGTTGGTTGGTCACTGCCTACAAGCCCCATTGCCCATCCTCACGAAAGTCTAACCGGGGGGACTCTCTGAGCTCACACTCCACTGCCATGGCTGATGAAAGGGGGGAGGGGCATGAGCAGAACCAGCTCCATCAGCAGCAACTTAAGTCTTGAGTCTACTGAAGAAACCACCCAGCGGCAGGACATGGAGCAGAACCTGAACCAGCAGGTGGTGGCATATTTGGATTGAAACCTGTCAACCCATATCCAAGATCCCCTGGACTACTGGGCTGCCAAACTTGTGTCCACAACTGGCTGAGTTTGCCCTGGGCAAGCTTTCCTGTCTGACCAGTAGTGTGGCATCAGAGTGGGTGTTTAGTGTGGCAGGTAGCATAATTACCCCAAATAGAACTCGCCTTTCAACCCAAAATGTTGAGAGACTAACCTTTATAAAGATGAATCAGGCTTGGATCAACCAGGATTTCCAGACAACGGTGCCTGATATAACTGACTCGATCATTCTGGCAGAAATGATCTGACTGTAGTGTGCTGCCACACCAGAACATTGTGACAAATGGCTCGTCACTTCTGCCCACTTCCTGCTGCCACTATTCTGATGCTGCCACATGCCTGCTGCCTCTACTGCCATCTGCCACCATCTTCTGCTGTTACTACAACTGCTGTTGCCCCCCCTCACTCTGTTTCGGGGCAACTATTGTGGCTCTTCATGCTGTTGCCACCCTCACCACTCTGCTATGGGGCCACTATTGTGACTCTACATGCTGTTGCCACCTTCACCAGTCTGTTACAGGGCCACTAGTGTCCCTGTTTGGCCAGGTTGACATAATGTTTTTTCTTTTGCCGTAGGCTACTTTCACACTAGCGGCACGGACCTCTGGCAGGCTGTTCCGTCGAGTGAACAGCTTTTCGGATCCGTCCTGCCGCTAGTGAACGTGTGCCCCCGGACTGCCGCTCCGCCCCGATTGACTATAATGGGGGCGGAGTTCTGGTCGAGGCACGGCAGCGCACGGCGAGAGGCTGCCGGAATAAATGTCGGACATGTGCCCAAACCACAGGATCCGCTTTTTTTTAGCTGTTCTGATGGATAAACAGAGATGTGAACAAAGCCTTATTGCTGACACCCTCCTCTCTGTCATGGGGCCACTCCTTGAATTTTGGACCACTGCACGGTTAATTCCATGACCTGACGCTCACATTGACTTGTAAGGTGAAGTTCCCACATTCCCACTTCTGTTATTTGGTCAGTTATTTCCCTCACTTGATGTGAGGCAAATTCAGGAGCCAGGCCTTCTCTCTGATTAGGTATCATGGTACCCATAAAAAATAATGAAGCTTTATTATGTTTACAAAATTAAATATAAAAATAGTCTTATTTAAAATCACATGATGCAAGGATAGGTGACAGAAAAAAACCCTATCCAGAGACCATGTCGTTACAGATGGGGATGAATGTACAGAAATAAATAATGGCTGACCAACATGAACTGGACAGTGCCCTTTAAAGGGTTTCTACCATCAGAATTACTGTTATGTAGCTGACTGATATTAGCGATGTGCTAATGTCAGCAGTACATAACAGTGTGTTTTTTACATTTGTCCCTGCAGTCGTTTTGCTAAAATACGCACTTTTAAAATATGCTAATGAGTCTCTAGGTGCTATGTGGGCGTATATTCAGCACCTAGAGGCTCGGTCTTGATTGATGTCCAAGTTCCATGCATCGTTGAGGAAATCCTGCGCCTGCGCCGTTCACTTCTGTGTTCGGCGCAGGCGCAGTGAGTGAAGGCCGCACTCCTGGTGCCAGCTTCCTCAATGTGACATAGTCGGCGCAGGAGCAGTGAGGAATCCGGCACCAAGAGCGTGGCCTTCACTCACTGTGAACGGCGCAGGCGCGGGATTTCCTCAACGATGGATGGAACTTGGTTCAGTAGGGGAGTTTACAGCCTGGGTAATAGGAACAATCCTATTACACCTTGCTGCACTGACTGCGGATCCAAATTGCCATTATACAGCTCTGTAATTCCAGCAAACCATTCTTGTTATTGGGGTGCAAGTGCTGTTTGATACAGCCATTAACAGGGTTTATTACAAGAAATATATCTAGGTCTTATTTGCCGTTCAGCTGTGCAGTTATATGTTCTAAAGCCCTTTTAGGCTTGTATTAGTGGCAAAAAAATATATATTATTTGCCATTTATCGGTATAGTTATATGTTCTAAAGCCTTTTGTGCCGTGTATAAGTGGGAAAAAATAAGGGCCTATTTGCCGTTCAGCACTGCAGTTATATGTTCCGAAGCCCTTTTTGGCGTGTATTAGTGGCAAAAAATATATATTTGCCGTTCAGCGGTGCAGTTAAATGTTCTAAAGCCCTTTTTGGTGTGCATTAGTGACCAAAAAATATATATTATTTGGCATTCAATAGTGTAGTTATATGTTCTAAAGCCTTTTGTGGCGTGTATAAGTGGAAAAAAATAAGGGCCTATTTGCCGTTCAGCACTGCAGTTATATGTTCCAAAGCCCTTTTTGGTGTGTATTAGAGGCAAAAAATATATATACAGTGGATATAAAAAGTCTACACACCCCTTTTTCCACCTTTAATGTGACCTATAAACTGTACAACTCAATTAAAAAACAAACTGAAATTTTTTAGGTAGAGGGAATAAAAAATAAAAAAATAAAAACATATAGTTGCATAAGTGTGCACACCCTTAAACTAATACTTTGTTGAAGCACCTTTTGATTTTATTACAGCACTCAGTCTTTTTGGGTATGAGTCAATCAGCATGGCACATTTTGACTTGGCAAGATGTGCCCACTCTTCTTTGCAAAAACACTCCAAATCTGTCAGATTGCGAGGGCATCTCCTGCGCACAGCCCTCTTCAGATCACCCCACAGATTTTCAATCGGATTCAGGTCTGGGCTCTGGCTGGGCCATTCCAAAACTTTAATCTTCTTCTGATGAAGCCATTCCTTTGTTGATTTGGATATATGCTTTGGGTCATTGTCATGCTGAAAGATGAAGTTCCTCTTCATGTTCAGCTTTCTAGCAGAAGCCTAAAGGTTTTGTGCCAATATTGACTGGTATTTGGAACTGTTCATAATTCCCTCTAGCTTTACTAAGGCCCCAGTTTCAGCTCAAGAAAAACAGCCCCAAAGCATGATGCTGCCCTCACTATGCTTCACTGTGGGTATGGTGTTCTTTTGGTTATGTGCAGTGTTGTTTTTGCGCCAAATATATCTTTTGGAATTATGGCCAAAAAGTTCAACCTTGGTTTCTTCAGACCATAACACCTTTTCCCACATGCTTTTGGGATACTTCAGATGTGTTTTTGCAAAATGTAGCCTACTCGGCGGTGTGGCCGATTTTTGTTAAGCCGCCTGAGGAGGTGAACATGATCCATTTGCAAAATCTGTGGGCAGAAGGTGAAGCGTGGTCAGGGTGCCAATGTTGGCACCACGGACCTGTGTCAACATATTGTAACGGGGTTCCGAAGGTGCACTCGGTCCCCCATTACCCGCAGACCTGGTGCTTAGCTTTAGGAATGAGGATCTGTGTTTGACCTCATTCCCAGGGCGGCTTTACTGCTGGGTGGCTCCCTGCTCCTAAGTCTGCCTTGAGCGCCGAGCTGATCACTCGGTGCTTAACTGGTTGGTCTGTCGGTCATGTGAAGCTGGCCACGTCACATGACCCTCACTCCCCACTATAAATACAGGCAGTCTGCTAGCCACAGGTTGCCTGTTAATTTCTAGGTTCCTGGCTATTTGTTGGACTACTGAATACTCACCTGATTCCGTTCCCTGACGATCTTTTGCCTGCTCCTCCTGTACTGCGCCTCCGTCCTGGTATTGTGACCTCGGCTCCCACCTGATTACTCTCTTTGGACTCCTCTTGTACTTCTCTACTCTCCTGGTATTTGACCCCGGCTTCTCCTGACCATTCTTTGCTTAACCCTTTGTACTGCGTAGCTCTCTTGGTTCTGACCCGGTTCGTTCATGTTCCGTATTTTGTCTTGTCTGTCTTCCCTGCACGTATCCTAAGTTAGGGACTGTCGTCCAGTTGTCCCCTGTCATCAGGACTCGTGAGGCAAGTAGGCAGGGCCAGGGGTGAGGGTTGAGCGCAGTGGTCACTATCCTTCCCCCTGTGTGTGTGTGGACGTGACCGTTACACATATGCAGCCATATGATAAAACCAAAGGGGGGCCCAACATGCATGCGGAACCTACATCCCCTGAACCTCATGGTCGCTGTCATGGCACTTAACAGGTTGAACTTAGTGTTAGGTTACATCTTACAGAGATCACCTTGATGTGTGGCAGACGGACTCAAATAATTTTGTTAAAAATGATTTGCCAAGCATCTCTAATTTATAAGCATAGCATTAGCAATATAATTCCTTTTTGTACTTTATTTGGTTTGCAGAGTGCTGTTGCATTGTATGTTTTGTTCTATGTTATGTTCTCAGCCATAGCAACGTGCACCTGCGCACTGGGATGTGCTGACTAACACCCTTTGTTTGCAGCTTGTATTGGAGGTGTGGCTGACTCTCCTGTTTGGTCGTGCACTCCTGATTAGCCTGTTTGCCTCTTAGGCTGATTTTAAATTAGAATGAGTATAAAGCTGAGTTTGCTCTGCATGCATGTTGGTACTTGTAGTCCCTGGATTCAATGGAGGCCATTTTGGCACTGAAAATGATAAAAACAAAAAGGGGGCCCAGCATGCATGTGGAACCTACATCCCCTGAACTTTATGGTCGCTGTAATGGCACTTAACAGGTTGAACTTAGTGTTAGGTTCCCGTCTTACAGATATCGCCTTGATGTGTGGCAGACGGGCTCAAATAATTTTGTACAAAATTATTTGCCAAGCATCTCTAATTTATAAGCATAGCATTAGCAACATAATTCATTTTTGTACTTTATTTGGTTTGCAGAGTGCTGCTGCATTGTATGTTTTGTTCTATGTTATGTTTTCAGCCATAGCAACATGCACCTGCGCACTGGGATGTGCTGACTAACCCCCTTTGTTTGCAACATATGCAGCGTCACCATAAAGTGGCCTGGGAGAACCGTGGCTCTGATGGGGTGGTCAAGCCTGCCGCAGCAACCAATGCATCACCCAGTGGCACGCACCAAATTTCAGGCAGTCAAGGCTCCACCACCTCAGCCGAAGGGAGCTGTCTGTCCTTCCCATCATCTGCTGGTCCTGATGCTCCTGCTCCTCTTCCTACTCCTCGTCAGTCATTCCGTCAGCAATCGATCACCGAAGCGATTGCCAAGAGACAACAGTATGTGTGCACCCATCCAACGGCACAGAAGCTAAATGTGCTCCTGGCCAAGTTGCTGTTGTTTCAGTCCCTCTCTTTCCAAGTAGTGGAATTTGCACCTTACAGAGAACTGATGCCTTGTGCCGGGCCGAGGTAGAGAGTCACAAGCCGTCATTTCTTTGCCAAAAAGGTAGTACTAGCCCTGCACACGTATGCAGAACAGAAGGTGGGCCGGTCCATGAGCCTGTCGGTGTCTGCCAAAGTGTACGGCAGCGCAGACATGTGGAGCTGTAACTACGGTCAGGGACAATATATGTCCTTTACGGCCCACTGGGTGGATGTGGTTCGTGCACAGCCACACCAGCAACTTGGCTAGGTGACACTATTTCCGCCTCCATGTTCTCACGCTGTTGGTCCTGCGACAATGTCCACCTCTGCCTCCTCATCCTCCACCGTGTCCTCAGCCTCCACTGCACGGACAATTCACAGAGCTCCTCCAGCTTACCACATATGCAGGGCATGGCAATGTCATGCTGTTCTGCACCTTATTTTCCTGGGCGAACTGAGTCACACAGAGGAGGAACTTGTATGTGTCCTTCATCAAGAAATCGAATCCTGGCATTCTCTGCGGCAACTCAAAATCGGAAACATGGTGACCGACAATGGGAAGAACATTGTGTCGGCGCTAAGTCAAGGAGGGCTGAGCCCTGCGCCCTGCATGGTACACGTGTTCAATCTGATTGTCAAATGGTTCCTGAAGTCTTACACCCATCTGCAAGACAACCTGAAAATGGCCAGAAAACTTTACATGCACTTCAGCCACTCGTACACCGCAAAGCACACCCTCCTTGAGCTGCAGCGGCAGAACGGCATCCCCCAATATAGGCTGATATGCGACGTTTCCACCCATTGGAATTTCACCCTCCATATGTTGGACCGACTATACGAACAGAGAAAGGCCATAAACGATTTCTTGATGATCCAAGCAGACAGGAGTACTCCCCTGTGTAACTTCGATGTCAGCCTGTGGCAGCTCACGTGTGACGCCTGCCATTTGCTTAAGCCCTTTGAGGAAGCCATGTTATTTTTCGCCAGGACTACGGGATGAACAACATCATTCCACTGCTTTATGTCCTGGAACAGATGCTGGTAAATCTGGCGGAGGACATTGGAGCACAAGCAATGTGTAGCGAAATGGGTGGTTTTTATACACAGGTGACAGGAGAGGAGGAGCAGGAGCAGCCAGAGGAGCTACAGGGCGATGAGAAAGACGAGGCAGATGACACAGACACACCGTGGCAGTATGCAGTGGAGATGGCGGCAGGAAGTCCTTCTGAGTCACTTGCACAAATGGCCTGCTGCATGCTCACTTACTTGCTTAGTGACAGTAGAATTGTCAGGATTCGGCAGAGGGATGACTTCTGGCTCTCCACCTTGTTGGACCCTCGCTACCGATCCAAAATGGGGGCCTTTTTTACACTTGCTGAGAGGGAGGATAAACTGAACTAATATAGAGACATCCTCTGTAGTCATCCTCTTGCAGGTCTGACCAGGGGGGCCTACTGCACTCACGTTCCTCTGCCATGGCTGCTGTGGCGGCGGGGTGGGGTGGTAGGAGCAGTTCCAGCTCCATCAGCAGTAACTTGAGTCTAGAGTCACTGATGAGCAGCTTTCTTCACCCGCCTAGTGAAGAAACTACTCACCAGCAGCAGCAGCAGCTAGACCTGGAGCAGGACCTGAAGGGTGGTGGCATACTTGGACAGCACCCTGCCAACCCACATTAAAGATCCAGCCAAACTGGATTTGTGGCCGCAGCTGGCAGAGTTTGCCCTGGAAAAGCTGTCCTGCCCGGCCAGTAGTGTGGAATCAGAGCAGGTGTTTAGTGCGGAGGGGGCCATAGTTACCCCAAGAAGAACTTGCCTTTCCACCCAAAATATGGAAAGACTGACCTATGTCAAGATGAATCAGGCATGGATCAGCCAGGATTTCCACCCACCAATGCCTGATGCATCAGACTAAATCATCCACGGTGCCACACCAACACTTTGACAAAAGAGACGGGTTTCTTCTGGCTACCTGCCTCAGTTACTATTCTAATGCCATCACCCGAGTGATGCCACACATCTGATGCCAAGTGCTCCTTTTTTCAGCCACCATCTTCAGCTAATACTGGTATTGATACCCACCTCCCCACTCTGTCACCGGGTCACTCTGTGGTCTCCTGATGCTGCTGCCACCTCCACACTATGTCACCTTGCCACTCTGTGATCTCCTGATGCTGCTGCCACCTCCACACTATGTCACCTTACCACTCTGCGGTCTCCTGATGCTGCTGCCACCTCCACACTATGTTACCTTACCACTCTGTGGTCTTCTGATGCTGCTGCCACCTCCACACTATGTCACCTTGCCACTCTGTGGTCTCCTGATGCTTCTGTAACCTCCACACTATGTCACCTTGCCACTCTGTGGTCTCCTGATGCTGCTGCCACCTCCACACTATGTCACCTTGCCACTCTGTGGTCTCCTGATGCTGCTGCCACCTCCACACTATGTCACCTTGCCACTCTGTGGTCTCCTGATGCTGCTGCCACCTCCACACTGGCCTCCTCCTCATGATTCTGCCACCACCTCCACACTCTGTTATTGTGCCACTCTGTGGTCTCCTCATGCTGCCACCACCTCCACACTGTCATTGTGCTACTCTGTGGCCTCCTCCTGATGCTGCTGCTGCCGCCACTTCCACACTCTGTCATTGTGCCACTCTGTGGCCTCCTTATGCTGCTGCTGCCACCTCCACACTGTCATTGTGCCACTCTGTGGCCTCCTCCTGATGCTGTTGCTGCCACCTCCAGACTCTGTCATTGGGCCACTCTGTGGTCTCCTCCTGAAGCTGCTGCCACCTCCAGACTGTGTCATTGGGCCACTCTGTGGTCTCCTTATGTTGCTTCCACCTGACCACTATATCATAGTGCCACTCTGTGGACTTCTCATGCTGTTCCCACCCGCCCCACTTCATGACTGGACCACTATTTTGCCTTTCAGCCTGGCTGACATCATCATTTATTTGACCCTTCTTCTGATCTGTCAGAAGGAAAAATGAGACACACAATGGATCCTGTCTATTTAACAGCTGTAAGGCCTGCATGACATGGTCCCTATTTTGCATAAAAATTGGCTTATGATTTGATAGCCAAAAGCAGGAGTGGGTACAAAACACAGAAGACATGCAAATATTCCATTCGTGTGTCATCTCTGTTTTGGATCCACTCCTGTTTTTTTTGGCTTTAGCAATATTGATGGATTACTGACAAAATGCTGACTAAGTGAAGGTGGATGCTCCACAGACAGTATCCGTTTTTGGGGGTTATTGTTCTGATGGATCAGAGGAAGGGCAAAATAATCAGTGACGTCAACACAAACTTACTGCTGACACCCTCGACACTCGGTAGGCTCTACTTGTATAAGCGTTTAATATTACAGGTTCTGTAGACATCTATGTGGAATCAGTTGCCGATGGTCTAAAAGGAGTGCGCTTCTTCTTGACACTAACATTGACCTGTAAGGCTGAGTTCCCCATTGAGTTATTTGGTCAGTTTTGGCCCCGTAACTGCCCAAATAAGTGAAGTGTGCAGTGATTCTAAGAACGACGCCTGCCATCTGCATGTCATACTGACTCACAGTATTGTTTCACTACCACAGCAGAGTCCCTATGAGTGTTACTGCAAGGCACAGTGTTCTACACCACTATAAAGGCTCTCTGCAGCCAGGAAATAGCCGTTTTTTTTAACACGATTCATCACGAATAACTTCGGATCTAACCAAATTTTTTCGAAAAATTCAGCGAACCGGCTGAATTGAATTTTTTGCAAAATTCTCTCATCTCTAGTGCCTAATTTGTAAATCCACTCTATCTTGCGGCGATTCATTTTTGCAATGGGATCCTCCCCTCTCTATTTGTTTATCACTCGTTCCAATCCCACACATTTTAGACCTGATGGGTCCTTCTTGTGTGTTCTTTTGAAGTGTACCGATACACTCTGCATCTCGAGCCCCTTCTTTATATTCCGAACATGTTCCTGTACCCTCGTCTTTAACTTTCTCAGGGTTCGTCTTACATACCAAGGCAAGGGCACTCCAGCATATAGACACTCCTGAGTTTTCACAAGTAAGTTCACCTTTAATTCTAAACTTTCCACCATTACTGTGACATACAACCTCCACAATATTGCGTCTCCTTTCTTTTGTCAGGTGATTTTTACAAGGCAGACAGAATCCACACCATGTAAACACATGTTTTCTAACACCTTCATTTTTTGTGGAAATTCACCCCCAGTTTTGCAAATTTCTTTATGGTGTTGTGGGAGAAGGATCACATTGATTCCGTAATGAACTTGGAACAAGAGAAGGGTAAATTACGTTTGTGTAAACATTTATTGATGATTGCTTACTCATCTGGGAGAGTGATTTATTGGGATTAGAGAAGTTTTTACAATATATCAATGCTAATCAATGGAACCTAAAGTTCACTAGTACTGTTAGTCAAGAAAGCATTAATTTTTTGGACCTTACTGTATTTGTGGACAATGACACTATGAAAACCAAGACATATTTTAAACCTACGGACGTAAATGCATATATAGACATCACGAGTTGCCACCATGGTCTGTGGATTAAGAATATCCCAAAGGGGCAATTTAAAAGGATTAATTGGAATTGCACTGAGGTACAGACCTATAGGGGACAAGCTGATATAATACAAGACCGATTTTTTGAAAAAGGATATCGAAAGAAGGACTTAGAGGACTGTAGGAGGGAAGTAGAAAAAGAAAGGGAGGCCACCGGCTATATGGAGACACAAAGGAAAAATAAGAAAGATTTTAGATTCTCCTTCATTACTCAATTTAATTGTAGTGTGGGGCCAATAAAGAATGCCATAAAGAAGAATTGGTGAGTACTTCAAAATGACCCTGTTTTGGGAGCAGCTCTTCCATCCCATTCAGATATTATTTTTAGGAAGGCACCTAATATAAAAGATCATCTTGTGCATAGTTGCTTATCCACAAAAAAAGGTATTAGAAAACATGTGTTTACATGGTGTGGATTCTGTTTGCCGTGTAAAAATCGCCTGACAAAAGAGAGGAGACGCAATATTGTGGAGGTGGTATCTAACAGTAATGGTTGAAAGTTTAGAATTGATGGTGAACTAAGGAGATCACAAAGTGGCCCAGTGACAGAGTGTTGAGGTAGCAGCAGCATGAGGAGACCACAGAGTGGCCCAGTGACATAGTGGTGAGCTGGCAGCAGCATGAGGAGACCACAGAGTAGCCCAGTGACATAGTGGTGAGCTGGCAGCAGCATTATGAGACCACAGAGTGGCCCAGTGACATAATGGGGAGTTGGCAACAGCATATGGAGACCACAGAGTGGCCCTGTGACAGAGTGGGGAGGTGGCAGAAACATGAGGAGACCACAGAGTGGTGAGGTGGCAGCAGCATGAGGAGACCACAGAGTGGTCCAGTGACATAGTGGTGAGATGAAGGGGCAATACCAGTACCAGCTGGAGATGGTTGGTGGCAGTAGGAGCACCTGGCAGCAGGTGTGTGGCATCAGGCAGATGGCAGCATCAGAATAGTAGCTGAAGCAGGTAGCCAGAAGAAACAGGTCTTTTTTGACAAAGTTTAGGTGTGGCACCATGGATCATCAAGTCTGATGCATCAGGCACTGGTGTGTGGAAATCTTGGCTGATCCATGCCTGATATATCTTCCCAAAGGTCAGTTTCTCCACATTTTGGGTGGACAGGCGAGATCTCTATGGCCCCCGACGCACTAAACACCCACTCTGATGCTACGCTGCTGGCCGGGCAGGAAAGCTTGTCCAGGGCAAACTCTGCCAGTTGCGGCCACAAATCGAGTTTGGCTGCCCAGTAGTCCAGGGGATCTTCGATGTGGGGTGGCAGAGTGCACTTCAAGTATGCCACAACCTGCTGGTTCAGGTTCTGCCCTATGTCTACCTGCTGCTGATGGTGAGTAGTTTCTTCAGTAGGCAGGTGAAGAAAACTGCTCATCAGTGACTCTAGACTTAAGTTGCTGCTGATGGAGCTGATACTGCTCCTGCCCCCCCCCCCCACACCTAGCAGCCATGGCGGTGGAACGTGAGCGCAGAGGGCCCACCTGGTCAGACCTGCATGAGGATGGGCAATGGTGCACATGGGCAGCAGCCAACCGACTACATAGGATGTCTCTATAGTAGTTCAGTTTGTCCTTCCTCTCAGCAGGTGTAAAAAAAAGGCCCCCCTATTTTGGACCGGTAGAAAGGGTCTAACATTGGGGAGAGCCAGTAGTCATCCCTCTGCCAAATGGTGACTATTCGGCTGTCACTACGCAAGCAACTGAGCATGCATCGGGTCATTTGCGCAAAAAAATGTGATTCGTTCCCACAAATCGTGAGGAAATTCGGCTTTGGTGCGAATCACATTTTTTATGAAATTCGGATTGAATTCCACTTCGTCAAGTTTGATTCGCTCATCTCTAATCATAAATAACATATTTTTTTATTTTCCCAGAATCATTAGAATACGTTTTTACAATGACTTGTAGTGAGTGAGAAATATAAAGGAAGGACTTATGCTTCTTCGTCCTGCTGGATCCATTTCTAGTTTTAGCTTAGAGATGAGCGAATCAATTCTAAACAAATCTTTTTTTTTTTTACAGTTTTCATAAAAATTCATCGGCCAAAAGAATCTAAAACTTTTACGTTTCATTTTGCACAAATCCTGTAAAAAAAGTGTCCAGTGCCATTTTATTGAGAAAATTGGTGGAAAAACCATGAGGAAGAAGATAGGATCACATGACTCTGGGAGGAAGTAGGGGGAGGGCTTGCCCTAATTAGCTCAGAGACTGACAGACAGTCTGGATCAGCCAATCAGGGGGCAGTGGGCAGGCATCTCTTTATGGTGAGACAGAAGTATTGGTATTCTGTCTTCAGCTTGTGACCTGGAAAGAAGTCATGTGATAGTGTCTGACAAAAAGCTATTACAGAAACAAGTTACTAATGTAGTGTGATAGGGACACTATAGAGAGAGATAAAAAGGAGATATAATTGGGTAGATTTCAGGGAATTTGATTAGGGAAATCTTTAGGGAAAGCTTTGAGGGAGAGTGTATCACGTCTGAGATGTCAGGTAACAGAAGTACGGTGCAGAGGGGAGGGAAGAGGAGTACCCTTCCACTAAGGAGAGGGAGGAGTGGTGACCCCTAGACCGCCTGGCACTGGCACCTGGCTGACTTGACGTCCCTAGATGGGCTGCTAACCCGTACGCCGAACACATGCATCATCCCTGGCTTACCATGAAAAAAGCCCTTGGTAGTGAATAGGGCGGTGGGAGCACTAGTCCTCACAACTGACACCTAACAACTGTAGCTGGCCAGCTAAGACCTGTCCTAGGTTGCTAGTATAGCTTATATTTGTATACAGCTAGACCTGCTAATAACCTTAATACAGTTCCTATATTTATATGTTAAAGACAAAAGCAGAGTTATTTACTGTGACATCATGTTTTGGATGTCACATAACTGTTATATTTTGTGTTCACAGAAGCAGAAAAAGATAATATGCCTTTAAGATTAATTTTGTAATGTAAGGTAAGCTCAGTGACACAGCAGAAACAACAGAAAGAATAGTGTTATTGCTGGGCAGAAGTCTAGACCAATCACAGCCAGCTTCTCACACAGCAAGAGTTTTCACAAATCACAGCCAGCCTCACACACAGCCTGTCTGGGAATTCCCCTAGCAGGAGTTGCTGGAATCATTACTCACCAGAGAGAGGAGCTGAACAGACACATAGTTCCAGTCAGAGTCCAGTTTTATGGGAACAAGAGGCCAAAATAGGTATTTAGAACATACACAAAATATAATGTTCATATTGTTAGTATTGTGATTAGAACTGTATACTGAACCAGGTATATATGTGTTTAGTTACAGTTCCACCAAATACAAATTGTAAGCATACAAACCAGATTCCATAGAAATTGCAAGGATACAAACCAGATTCCATACAAATTGCATACAAACTACAGACTGTTTATACCAGATCATAAGCAATTGCATACTGCAAACTGCAAACCAAGTTGAGTAAGCAGAACTATTAGTTAGACCTCAGATATACCTCTCAGAGAGATCATAAAGTGCTTAAATAACTTAAAGTGAGAGTACAGATACCCAAGAGAGAAATATATCCACCATTCTATGTTGAATGACAAGATTGAACAGTTGAACCACCATCTTAATCATTTCGTCATTTTGTGATATCTTTTCAACACGTGTTATGTACATGGATTATCTGCTGTGGAGGCGGCAGTGTTATATGAAGAAAAGTTGACGTTAATAAAGAAGTTATTTCAAGCATTTGGTGTGCTCTTTAAACCTACTGTTTCCATAGAACGGCATTAGAGGAATTACAGAGTAATAGACAGTCTGGTTAGACTAAAAGTCAGAGATACCAAAATTCTTCTAATGCCACAGCGCAAAAGGCACTTCATAGTGCTGCACCTGCCACAACAACAGGGAAAGGACAAACACCACAAATAATTCCCGAAAGGATTAGGTCATGAGCTATCTCTTGAGAAACAGAGTGTGAAGCCACCCGTTGCGACCTTCTGACCCCAGGCACAACAGGGTCAGCGATAGGTCGTGACACCCTCGTGACAGTGTGGGACTGAAGATCCAGTTATGTGTTTAATACAGCTGCTGGCTGGCAGCTAGTTATTCCTTATGAAACCCCCTGTAAGAAAATAAAAACTCTTCTACAGTTCATGGGCTTATTGCCAGCACCCCAATAGCATTCTGCTGCAAACGCTAATTGCACATTTTCTTCTAAAAACCATTTCAGTGCATTTACACCAGTGTTATTAAATGCGTTGCATATTACTGCAAGATAATAGGTAGTGTAAGGGATCGTTCTCTCTCAGGGAGTCGCAATCACAGACTTCTCCTCTGACAACAGGGTTCAAGTCCAAAAGGTGCTTTATTTTGGCACTTCAGCAGAAGCACACACATAAACATCAAAAATAAACACCTGCCTGTCTGGGCTCTACCTAATACACGTGTTGTCTCTATCTCACCTATAGAGCGCCGTTCACACATGGGATTTGATCTGGCTTCCTCAGCCATATATGGTCCAGCAGCCTCCAGGCTGTGACCACACCAGCACCCTTGGGGGGAGATGGTCCAGAAGTCCTCCCGACTTTGACTGTGCGACCCTCTTTCCGTAGGTGTCGCCCCCCAAACTTCAGGCTTTACAAAGCTTTGTGGTCCCTCAGCCCTCCTGGCTGAGACCACACAAAGTCTCTCAGGCTCCCGTCTCTCTCAGGCATCCTCAGCCTTTCTCTCCAAGTCATACACAGAGGGTTGTTTTATCCCTCCTTGATTACAGCAGCAGGCCTCACCTGCGATCACCTCTGGCAAAAGACAATACATATAGTTGAAGGGTGTGGACTGGCAGATCCCACTACCAAACCTATCCCCCGGCCCACATGAAATCCAGCCCAGAACATCTAGACAAACTCCAATTGCTGAAACCACTGCAGCTTTCTGGATTTCAGTTATCTCACCCAGCTGAGGTATCTGGGTGGGATATACACACTTCCCAGCACTTATACTGTACACACCACCACAGTAGTTGTAGCAAAAGCATTTTACAGCAATAACATCATGATTATACTCATGTTATTAAACACATTGCATTATAGCAAAAACATGTTTTAGCAATAACAGCATTATTGTACCCCTGTTATTAAACATGTTGTGTTATAGCAAAATAATTTTGCAGCAATTAAACCTGTAATTGAATGCATTACTGCATCACACCGTGTAGTTCAAAAAAAATTCACTGCAAATATTGCATTGTTATATCCATGTTATTAAGCGCTAGTGATGAGCGGCAGGGGTCATAGTCGAATTCGCAATATTTCGCGAATATTTCGTAGAATATTCGTAGAATATTCGCAAATTCAAATATTCTTTGTATTCAACTTTTTTTTTAACTCGAAAAATCGGCAAGGTAATGATCGCGTAATATGCGAATATTACGCGATCAATACAGGCGTGGATCAAAAAACGAATATATAGCACTATAGAATTTAGTGCTATATATTAGTTTTTTTGAATATTCGTCATTTATTTCCATCTGAAGTCATGATTCCTCCCTGCTTAAGTTTAAATTATGAATATTCTAAAAAACAAATATATAGAGCAATATAGCTAATATAGTGCTATATTAGTTTTTCAAAATATTTGTAATATTCTAAAACAAGAATATATAGCAATATAGCGAATATAAAAAAAACAAAAAATGAATATAGAGCAATTTAGCTAATATAGTGCTATAATCTTTTTTTTTTAATAGTTGTCATTTTTTTCCAATCTGAACTTCAGATGAGAAAAAAATTACAACTATTAGACAAAGAAGATTATAGCACTATATTAGCTAAATTGCTCTACATTCGTTTTTGCGAATATTTGCTATATTGCTATATATTCTTGTTTTAGAATATTACAAATATTCAAAAAAACAAATATATAGCACTATATCGAATATATTAGTTTTTTAGAATATTCGTCTTTTTTTTTTCAATCTATACAGTTGTTCCACTACGGCATACTCCTCCCCGACAAGCGCCCCCGTCACCATGGGAACGCCTGGGGGTTAGAATATACCATCGGATCTGAGTTTTCACGATCTCATGATTCCTCCCTGCTTAAGTTGCTTGTGGGCCAATGACTGTTTGTAGAAGGGGAGGGACATTTAACTGTGCTTCTGTCTTTAAATTACAGAAAAAACTATTGCAATTTTGCTAGTACCGTTTAATCTGTACACCAAACCTGTAACTTTTCGTTTATAGGCCTCATAATAAAATGTGGGTAGTAGCAGCATTAAGCATCTGCCAGTAGTATTACTAGTAGTAATAGTGGCATTTGTAGCCACGGTGGTGACGGTAGGGGCAGTGGTAGCAACAGTGGCATTCGGGGCAAATACATAGCAGGGAATCGGGAAGGAGTCCAAGTCACAGAGTGATAAAAGTGGCGGAGAGGGTGAGGATGACGACAGTGATTGTGTGTTATACAGGAACTAGGAGCCAGATCGGGCTCCTGATGAGGTGACCTTAGTGGAGGAGAACGGTGGCCGCAACAGCAAAAAAGAGAAGAGGCAACATACTGTACAGCCAAAACCTTGAAAAAAAAACGGTCAGGGCCTGATCTGCTTCTTTTGTGATCAGCTCGGGAAATGGTGATGCAGCTGATGGTTTCTCTTCATAAACCTGGCACACAAAACGACAGCCATATGCAAGATGTGCAGGATAGATGCCAAGACTGTATTTATCACGGTCGGCGTGGCTATCACATACGTGACACAGAGGGAGGGAACGAGGAAGGCCCTGCCCAAGTGAGAGGGAAGATGGTGACCCCTGACTCACCTGGCGGCTGGCACCTGGCTGCCCTGACGTCCCTAGACGGGTTCCTCACCCGTACGCCGATCACGTGCCTAAAGCCCTGGCTTTCCCTGAGCTGAGCCCTAGGTAGTGAACAGGGCGATGGGAACACAAGTCCGCACCACTAACTCTAAGGGAAAACACCAAGGGGAGAACAGACAACACAGACTCAACATATATTCCCAGGTGGGCGACAACAGGAGACAACAATAAGCCCAACAGGGATCCGGAGGGTAGCACTCAGGAACGACAAGCAGGATTCACCACTCCAGTGGGTCAGTATAGATGTCCAGGCAGGAAGCTCTATAACTGGCAACTAGAGAAGTGTGAGGGGAGAATATAAGGAGGTAGGGAGTGGCAGACAAGAAACAGCTGAGGAGGAGAAGCTACGGATCCCTGAGAGAGACAAAAAGGATAGCAAGGCAAACACAGAAAACAATCACTAAAAAACAACGTGATCTTTAGATATAGAGCGCGCAGCCACCCGCTGCGACTTCCTGACCCCGGGTATAACGGAGTCAGACGTGGCTCTTGATACCCTCGTGACAGTACCCCCCCTTTCACGAGGGGCCTCCGGACACTCAGGACCAGGTCTCTCCGGATGAGAGGCATGGAAAGTCTGAATTAACCTGTTGGCGTTTACCTCTGACGCTGGAACCCACATTCTTTCCTCGGGACCGTAACCCCTCCAATGCACCAGATACTGAAGAGAGCGGCGGACCCGACGAGAATCAACAATTCTGGCTATTTGAAACTCCAGATTACCAGCCACAATGACAGGAGGAGGTGGCAGCGGCGATGGTTCTAGAGGTGGAACATACTTCTTGAGTAACGATTTATGGAAGACGTTATGGATCTTAAAAGTCTGAGGTAGCTCCAGGCGAAAAGCCACAGGGTTAATGACGGCTACTATTTTATAAGGACCAATGAACCTAGGACCCAGTTTCCAAGAAGGAACCTTCAACTTAATATTCCTAGTAGACAACCACACATAGTCATTCACTCCTAGGTCCGGACCTGGCGACCGTTTCTTATCGGCCATGCATTTATATTTACCACTCATCTTTTTCAAGTTAACTTGCACCTTCTGCCATACCGATGAAAGAGATGAAGAAAACCTTTCCTCTTCGGGAACCCCAGAAGACCCCCCCTCTTTGAAAGTACAAAATTGGGGATGAAAACCGTATGCACCAAGGAATGGTGACTTGCCAGTGGACTCCTGATAATGATTATTTATGGCAAACTCAGCTAACGGTAAATATGATGACCACAACTCTTGGTTTTCAGACACAAAACACCTTAAATATGTTTCTAGGTTTTGGTTGGTACGCTCAGTCTGTCCATTCGACTGAGGATGGAAAGCTGAGGAAAAGGACAAGTGAACCCCCAAACGGGAACAAAAAGCTTTCCAAAACTTAGAAATAAACTGGGTTCCCCGATCCGAAACCACATCGGAAGGGACCCCGTGAAGCTTCACGATTTCACAGATAAACACCTGAGCGAGAGTTTTAGCATTAGGAAGTGCGGGTAGCGCAATAAAGTGTACCATTTTGCTAAACCTGTCTACTACTACCAAGATAACTGTTTTACCCGCCGACAACGGTAAGTCAGTGATGAAATCCATTGACAGATGTGTCCATGGCCTATTGGGGATGAAAAGTGGCAATAAAGACCCTGCTGGATGTGTATGAGAGACTTTCGCGCGTGCACAAGTAGAACAAGTAGACACGAAATCCATTACATCCTGACGCAACCTTGGCCACCAAAAACGACGAGATAAAAGCTCCAAGGTTGCTTTACTACCCGGGTGTCCAGCAAGTGCCGAATTATGATGTTCTTTTAATAATTCAAGACGCAGGTTTAACGGTACAAACAATTTCTCTGAGGGGCAAGAGGCCGGGGCGTCCCCCTGAGCCTCTAACACCTTTCCCTCTAGAACAGAGTGTACAGCAGAGACAACCACTCCTCTTTGTAAAATAGGTACCGGATCACAAACATTACCCCCTCCAGGGAAACTACGAGATAATGCGCCTGCCTTGGTATTTTTTGCCCCAGGACGATAGGTGATTACAAAGTTAAATCTGGTAAAGAATAGCGACCACCTAGCTTGTCTAGGGGTGAGACGCTTAGCCGATTCTAGGTACAGAAGGTTCTTGTGATCCGTAATCACTGTGACGGGGTGGATTGCTCCCTCTAAGAAGTGACGCCACTCTTCAAGCGCCAGTTTAATCGCCAACAGTTCCCTATTTCCAATATCATAATTCTTCTCCGCAGAAGATAATTTTTTGGAAAAGAAAGCGCAAGGACGCCATTTGCCAGGAGACGGACCCTGAGACAATACAGCTCCCACTCCCACCTCTGACGCATCTACCTCGACAATAAAAGGCTGGGAGACATCAGGTTGAATTAGAACAGGTGCCGAGGTAAACCTCTCCTTTAGAGAGGAAAATGCATCTTTAGCGGCGACAGACCATTTGGAAAAATCCGTCCCCTTCCTAGTCATGTCGGTAAGGGGTTTAACGATCACTGAATAATTTTTAATGAACTTTCTATAGAAATTAGCGAAACCCAAAAACCGTTGTAGGGCTTTAAGGTTCTCAGGAAGATCCCAATCTAAAATTGCCTGGACCTTCCCAGGATCCATGCGGAAACCTGAAGCAGATAATAGATATCCCAGGAACTGTAATTCCTGAACAGCGAAGACACATTTTTCAATTTTCGCATATAATTTATTCGTCCGTAGGACCTGCAGTACTTGCCTGACATGCACCTCATGTGTTTTCAGATCAGCCGAATAAATTAAGATATCATCTAGGTATATGACTACAAACCTGCCGATGAGATGACTAAAAATATCATTAACGAAATGTTGGAAGACAGCAGGGGCATTGGTCAGACCGAAAGGCATAACTAGATTTTCATAATGCCCCTCAGGGGTGTTAAAAGCTGTCTTCCACTCATCCCCTTCCCTGATACGAATCAGATTGTAGGCCCCCCTAAGATCAAGTTTGGAGAACCACTTAGCACCCGCAATCTGATTAAAAAGGTCAGGAATGAGAGGAAGAGGGTATGGGTCACGGACAGGGCCGGATTAACGTAGGGGCTGATGGAGCTGCAGCTCCAGGCCCCTACCATAAAATAGGCCCATCCGCCAGCCAAAAGGCCGTCGGGAGCAGCCCGTGCTAAAAGTCCTCTGTTGTACACAGCGCAGCGTGCAGGAGGGATAACCGCGGGCGCACTGAGGTCTAGTGATGACTGTCAGTCACATAGCGCACAGACAATGCAGAGACGCTCACCTCATGCTGGCAGCAGGGAGGAGCCTGAGGGAGGGACTCGGGAGGAGCGTAATATGATCCTAGAGTGGAAGCTGCTTATGCCAGCCCCTCCCCTCCCCGCCCACCAACCAATCAGAGCTGAGGCAAGGCAAGCACTAGCAGCTCTGAGTCGTCGGAGTAGTACAGGGAGTCTAAGAATAGAAATGAATCGAATGAGTCTCAGGTTAAAAGAATCTAAAGATCCGATTAGTTAGAGACTCATTCGATTCTTTGAGTTAAAAGAGCCGTGAGTCACTAGAACAGGTTACACTGAGGCTGATGCTTTTGTTGCAGCAGTGATAAGATAAAGGGACAGGAGCAGAGAGATAAGAGAAGTGACAGATGACACAGAGTTTAGATTACAGGTTGAATTAACCCTTTAGGATCAAATTGGCTTCTCAGGAGATATATATGTTAAAGGCATCTCATTCAGTAGCTATATAACTAAGGGTGGGTTCACATCTCCTTTATGGATTCCGTTAAGTGGGGACTGTGGGGACTATTTTATTATCAGCCAGTGACTGTGTTACTGTAATACTGTTATCAATTCAGCACATAGTTTTCCCTGTGCGTGCATTCACATTTCACTTCACTTGGTTCGTTGTACTACTGTCAGTGTCAGACTGTTGTCACTGTCGGTAACAATGCACAACAGACAACAATGCACACCACAGTGACAGCTCCTGAGTCCTCCTGTCCGGCGTCAGCCTCAGCTTCCCTTCACTATGACTATAATCAATCACTCTTCCTGATCCTGACTCACTCATTAGAGAGCTGAAGAGCCGACTGAGTCAGCAGCAGCAAGTGAATCGAATGGATAGCATCTGCGCATGCGCACCGGCACCTAGAGTCTTCGGTTCACTTGCGAGTCAGCTCAGCAGTCAGTGACTCAGCAAGTGAACCGAAGATCCGATTCATCTGAAAGATCCGAACTTCCCATCACTACTGAGGTCATATCCGGCGGGCCGCGGCATTACAGGAACAGCACCAGCTGCTCTGACGTCCTGCCGCCAGATATACGTCACAAGATATCCGGCGGCAGGACGTCAGAGCAGCTGGTGCGGTTCCTGTAATGCCGGCCCGCCGGATATGACCTCAGTGCGCCCGCGGTTATCCCTCCTGCACGCTGCGCTGTGTACAACCTGCTCAGCAGTTTCGACCAGCACACGGCCCACAGCGCTCAGCCACACCAGCCCGCGAGACAGCAGGAGCTTCTGGAGCAGGGCAGGTATCAGATAAACTCATCCAGTTGGAAGGGAGGGCAATCATAGTGCTGTTATGATTTATGGACACAGCTCTCAGCATGCTTAGCCAGCCTTCTATCTGGCTTTGCATCTTGAGAGTCACAGTCCACAGGCTGTTTCTGAGCCTGTGGACTGTGACTCTCAAGAAGCACAGCCAGATAGAAGGCTGGCTAAGCATGCTGAGAGCTGTGTCCATAAATCATAACAGCACTATGAAAATTACTGTTTCTAGCTGCTGTTGTCCACAGTCCACAGCAGCTAGAAAACAGTAATCTTCATAGTCATGTTAAATGATCACTATAGTGTCAGGAAAACAAAGCGGTTTTCCTGACACTATAGTGCCCTGAGGGTGCCCCCACCCTCAGGGTCCCCCTCCCGTGGTCCCCCTCCAGGTTGCCAAGATAGACGCCAAATGAAGGGGTAGTTGCAGGAACAAAATACTTTAATTAGGTGTAATTAAGACACTGAGTGCAGTTCCATAAAAAGGCCCAGCAAAATCCTCAGCACCAGGCCCATGATGCTCTTAATCCGGCCCTGGTCACGGATGGTTATCTGGTTTAACTCACGAAAATCTAAGCAAGGACGCAGGCCCCCATCTTTCTTTTTAACAAAGAAAAACCCTGCAGCCACGGGTGAAGAAGAGGGTCTGATGTGTCCCTTAGCCAGACTCTCGGAGATATAATCTTTCATGGCTTGTCTCTCGGGACCCGAAAGATTATACAACCTGGACTTGGGTAATTTTGCCCCGGGAATCAGGTTAACCGGGCAATCATAAGGACGATGAGGTGGTAGTTTCTGACAACCCTTTTCAGAAAAAACGTCCTCAAAGTCCGAAATAAATGTAGGTAGGGAAGCTATGGAGGCGATTAAGCAATTGTTATTTAAGCAATTCTCTCTGCAATGCTCACTCCACTCCAATATCTCCCTGGCCTGCCAATCCACCACTGGATTGTGCGCTATCAACCAGGGAAGACCCAATACCACCGGAGAGGGAAGGCCCTCCAGAACGTAACATGAAAGACACTCATTATGGTGGTCCCCTACCCGAAGGTGTAAATTACGAACAATGTGGGTGAGGTTTCTCTGAGACAGAGGAGCAGAATCTATAGCGAATACGGGAATAGGTCTCTGCAGCGTACAGAGAGACAAACCCATAGTGCGGGCAAAATGGGCATCAATCAAGTTTACCCCTGCTCCACTGTCTAGAAAAACAGAAATAGACTCCGTCTTAACACCAAAAACAATGACCGCTGGTAACACAAATTGAGATGTTCGTATGGAGGAAACGTATACCCCCCGGCTGACATCCTCCGCACAGCCCGGGGTTAGTAGTTTTCCGACGGTCTTTTGTTTTTGAGAAAGGAGGGACAGACATTAATGAAATGACCCCTCCGCCCACAGAAAAAACAAGCCCCCCCCCTACGGCGAACCTCGGGAGGACGGACCTGACGAGAAGCTCCGCCTAGCTGCATAGGCTCATCTAAGTCAGTACAGGCTGACTGTTGCTTGGGAGAGGTAACCAATTGCTCCGGAATTTTCGATCTCTCCCTAAGACGTCTATCTATTCTGATAGAGAGGGACATAACAGCATCAAGGGAAAGGGGGGTCTCATACAGCGCCAGTGCATCCTTAACCCTTTCAGATAACCCAGAGCAGAACTGACTCCTGAGAGCCGGGTCGTTCCACTGAGTATCCGTAGCCCACCTACGGAACTCTGAGCAATATTCCTCTGCTGACCGATCTCCCTGTAGGAGTCTCCGTAACTTCGACTCAGCCAGGGCGACTCGGTCAGGGTCATCATATATGAGACCCAAAGCCCCAAAAAATCCCTCCACTGACCGAAGAGCCTGAGAACCAGGGGGTAACGAGAACGCCCAGGATTGCGGATCCCCCTGAAGCAGGGAAATGACAATCCCTACCCGCTGTTCTTCATGACCTGAGGAGTAAGGGTGCAACTTAAAATATAATTTGCAGGCCTCACGGAACGTCGCAAATTTGTCCCTTCCCCCAGAAAATCTGTCGGGAAGAGCAACCTTGGGTTCAGTGACAACCTGGTTACCCATAGCAACCGCTGGGGGTGCGGTCTGCTGCATTTGCTGCTGTTGTTGGAGAACAGACGCCTTCAATCCTGCCACCTCCAAAGACAGGCTTTGAAGCTGTTCTGCCAAGGCATCAATAGGATCCATATTGGATTCTAAGTAGAGAGAGAAAAAAAAAAAAAAAAAATTCTAAATTTTTTTTATTTATTTATTTTTCTCAAAAAGTAAGGGCCAGTTATAATATCACGGTCGGCGTGGCTATCACATACGTGACACAGAGGGAGGGAACGAGGAAGGCCCTGCCCAAGTGAGAGGGAAGATGGTGACCCCTGACTCACCTGGCGGCTGGCACCTGGCTGCCCTGACGTCCCTAGACGGGTTCCTCACCCGTACGCCGATCACGTGCCTAAAGCCCTGGCTTTCCCTGAGCTGAGCCCTAGGTAGTGAACAGGGCGCTGGGAACACTAGTCCGCACCACTAACTCTAAGGGAAAACACCAAGGGGAGGACAGACAACACAGACTCAACATATATTCCCAGGTGGGCGACAACAGGAGACAACAATAAGCCCAACAGGGATCCGGAGGGTAGCACTCAGGAACGACAAGCAGGATTCACCACTCCAGTGGGTCAGTATAGATGTCCAGGCAGGAAGCTCTATAACTGGCAACTAGAGAAGTGTGAGGGGAGAATATAAGGAGGTAGGGAGTGGCAGACAAGAAACAGCTGAGGAGGAGAAGCTACGGATCCCTGAGAGAGACAAAAAGGATAGCAAGGCAAACACAGAAAACAATCACTAAAAAACAACGTGATCTTTAGATATAGAGCGCGCAGCCACCCGCTGCGACTTCCTGACCCCGGGTATAACGGAGTCAGACGTGGCTCTTGATACCCTCGTGACAGTATTGCAGCCCATGAGGCAGCATCACCAGATCCTGTGGGAACTGGCCAGCATCCTGAATAGGAAGAAGTCTGTCCTTCTTCTGGTCTTCTTTATGGCAGTCAGCCTGCATTCCCAAGCATTACCATGCCCTTGTCATCATCATCAGCTGCCTCTTCTTCTGCTCAGACTCCTGCTACCTCTTGTCCTCCTCTCCATCATGAGACATCCTTAATGAAATGTGTGGCCATGAGAAAACTATTCATGACCAGCAATTAGCTCATGTGCAAGTTGAACTCACACCTGGCCAAGTTGGTAGCAGTGCAGTTGCAGCCATACCACTTAAAGGGGTTATCCAATACTATAAACTGCCCCGGCCCCTTACAGGGAATGTACTTACCCTGCTCCCTGCACCGCTCCTGCTCCGCACACCTCCGCTGCTGCTTCTCCCCATGCAGGAATTAAAACATCTGGAGTCGGGGGGGGGGGGGGCGCATCCAATGGCAGGTGGGGACGGGGACAAGTCTCCTTAGCATCACTCGCCATGCATTGGCTGCTCCCCCCCGACACCGGATGTTTTCATCCGCGCATGGTTAGAAGCAGCAGTGACAGTGTGGGAACCAGGAGAGGCGCGGGGAGCAAGGTAAATTTATTGATTGTGAGGGGCAGGTTATAGTATTGGATAACCCCTTTAATTGTGGTAATGATGGCACAGTTCCATGCCTTTACCAAAATGTAATTCAATATTCATACTTCTGCTTAGCTTTCCATTTTTTTTCCAAACAGTTGTTTAGATTTGCAGTTCTTACTGTGCATTAATTGCACACCACCTTGGAAACCTGCAGCAGCTGCCACAGGCAGTGATAGTACATGTCTTTCATGGTCAGTGGGTGAATGCTTTTCGCAACAGGGTGAAGGCAGCACCACAGTAAGAAGGCCAGGTCCTACTGACACCTTGTTTGTGTCGATCATAGCTACATATGTCAGTGTCACTCTGGCATTATTTATAATAATCACTTTGGTATCTGAGCCAATAAGATGAAACTCTTTTTCTGTAATGATCATTTTTACATTGGCATATCATTATTATAACTGATAGGATCACAATGAAAGATAACACTTTCATAGAGCTACCACAGGATCACACCATTCACATTTCCTACACAATGGGTCACAGAGCAATTGTAGAACACTCCCACATAAGTCAAATAGTCAGCTTCAGACTATAGGTTCCTATGATTGAAATCTTTGAATGATGTTAACAGCAGCTCAAGCAATATGGCTAACCCCATGATTATTTGCAGAAAATAGAACAAAAATATATCAGAAAATAAAATGTATCTGTTTTCATTTAGTAATATAGTAAAATTATAATTGATGCACTCCCTTTAAGCTACAGTCCTGATCAAAAGTTTAAGACCACTTAAAAAATGGCAAAAAATCTTATTTTACATTGTTAGATCTTAACAAGGTTCCAAGTAGAGCTTCAACATGCAACAAGAAGAAATGAGAGTGAGACAAAAAAAATTTGAGCATTCAATTAATTGAAAATAACGATTAAACTGAAACAGGCTGTTTTTCAGCTGATCTTAATTTTAGGACCACATGCCTTTGAAAGGCCAAATCTGTGCAAAGATGTGGATTCATTGTCATTTTCTGTCAGGTAGCTAGTCACACGTTGTGATGGCAAAGGCAAAAAAACTCTCCCTTTTTTAACGTGATCGGGTTGTTGAACTGCATAAGCAGGGTCTCTCACAGCGCGCCATCGCTGCTGAGGTGGGACGCAGTAAGACAGTCATTTGGAATTTCTTAAATGATCCTGAGGGTTATGGAACAAAAAAGTCAAGTGGAAGACCCAAAAAAATTTCACCAGCACTGGGCCGGAGGATCCAATTGGCTGTCTGTCAAGACACTGGACGATCCTCGACTCAAATTAAGGCCCTTACTGGTGCTGACTGCAGCCCCATAACCATCAGACGGCATCTGAGACTGAAGGGCTTCAAAAACAAAAAACGTCTTCAAAGACCTCGTCTCCTTGAACGCCACAGAACTGCTCGTTTGGACTTTGCAAGAGAGCACCAAACATGTGACATTTAAAGGTGGAAGAAAGTTTTATTCTCTGATGAGATTTTTTTTTACCTTGATGGTCCTGATGGTTTCCAACGTTACTGGCATGACAAGCAGATCTCACCTGAGATGTTTTCTAGGCGCCACAGTGGAGGGGGCGCCATAATGGTCTGGGGTGCTTTTTCCTTCAGTGGAACAATGGAGCTTCAGGAAGTGCAGGGGCGTCAAACGGTCGCTGGCTATGTCCAGATGTTGCAGAGAGCATTCCTCATGACTGAGGGCCCTCGTCTGTTTGGTAACGACTGGGTTTTTCAACAGGACAACACTACAGTACAAATGCTCGCAGGACAAGGGACTTCTTCCAGGAGAATAACATCACTCTTTTGGCCTATCCTGCGTGTTCCCCTGATCTAAATCCAATTGAGAACCTTTGGGGATGGATGGCAAGGGAAGTTTACAAAAATGGACAACAGTTCCAGACAGTAGATGGCCTTCGTGCGGCCGTCTTCACCACTTGGAGAAATGTTCCCACTCACCTCATGGAAACGCTTGCATCAAGCATGCCGAAACAAATTTTTGAAGTGATCAACAATAATGGCGATGCTACTGATTACTGAGTTCATGTTTGGAAGTTGGATTTCTGTTTTGGGGGGTTTAGTTTTTTTTTGGAGGTGTGGTCCTAAACTTTTGATCAGCTGAAAAACAGCCTGTTTCAGTTTATTCATTGTTTTCATTAAATTGAATGCTAAAAAAATGTTTTGTTTCACTCCCATTTCTTCTTGTTGCATGTTGAAGCTCTACTTGGAACCTTGTTAAGATCCAGCCATGCTAAATAAGATTTTTAGCAATTTTTCAAGTGGTCTTAAACTTTTGATCAGGACTGTAGATGCTTAGATATTATTTTATGAGTCTGGCAAGGATAATATTTCTTTGAAACTTACTTTATTCTGATAGAATAAATAAAGATCAACATAGGTTGTTTTTTGCAGTACATTAAAAGAAAACTGAACTGAGGCTGTTATTCTAAGCTAGGCCTAATACTCTGTATAAAATGCTACAGCTAACCAAAATGTTACGTATAAGTGATGTGCAAGCTTGGAAAAAAAATGAAAAAAGGGATACCTACTTATAAAGAGTCTCCTGGATAGTACAGACTTATGATTGTACTTGCTTATGTATGGATGGTTTGTGACCAGGGAGCTACGGTAGTCCCTTTAGGGATGGGTTAAACATCCACCTCTGGACATGAAGCTGGTCCTGGACACAGAGCCCAATATTTAACCTGCTGAATGTAACAGCCATTCATAACAGAGCCAGTGAATTAGAATTCATAAAAAGATTGATACTTACTGCAGCAAATCTCATGTCTAACACAATGTTTTTGTTGGCAGATAGAATATTACTTGGATATGAAAAGTAACCCTTAATGTTGCAGA
This sequence comes from Bufo bufo, assembly GCF_905171765.1. Taxonomy (NCBI): domain Eukaryota; kingdom Metazoa; phylum Chordata; class Amphibia; order Anura; family Bufonidae; genus Bufo; species Bufo bufo. The sequence goes on from NC_053394.1 coordinate 216,634,431, forward strand.
ATCTGTATCCTTCCTTCAAAAATGGGTGTTTGGTATATTGCCCATCGCAGTCTTGGACTATAATATTTTAGACTGTAACATGTTTTATATATGTGATTTTCTTCTAGACTGAAGAATCCATAAAACTAGGGATGTCCCGATACCGATACCAGTATCGGTATCGGGGCCGATACCGGACATTTGCACGAGTACTTGTACTCGTGCAAATGTCGCCGATACCACGGCCAATACCTCATGGCCCTAGATCAGCGGTGGCGGAGGCGTGTCCCATCTTCTTCCGGGCGGCGGCTGCAGCGGCGTGTCCCATCTTCTCTTCCGGTCGGCGATGGCGCTGCTCCCAGCTGATCAGCGTGGGGATGGCAGCTGATATTATACACCTGGGGACATGCTGGCCTGGCTGCGGCAGGAGGAGGCCGCCTCTGGCTTGGGTTCTGGGCCCCAGCACTCCCACTGCGCGTGACATTAGCTATGGCCGCTGGTAGTGTCTGCTTCCCCTTGGCTTCCAACCAAGTCGCCAGTCCAGACGGACTAACATGGCCCTCTAACATCCCGGTTGTGGAGGAACCGGCTTTACCTGTGAGCCCTACTTCTCCTGGGACAGCCCTGACCTCATTTGCATCCTCCTCCTCTGCAGCTGTCTGCCCCCTGCTTGTCCCCTCAGCAGTCACACCTGAGGACAACAGGTCCCAGCATGCTTGCTGGCCACACCCTGGGGCCTCAGCACAGCTGGCGTGAATGACCCCCTCCCCCCTGAGGGGAGAGACACACATTACATCCACCACCCCCACATCCCCATCAACAGGCATGTTATGAACAACAACAGTATCAACAGGGGTGGACATGGCATCACATTCTGGGGGATCGGACCTCGGGGTGTCAGCGGCCACATACTTAGACACAAGCCGCCCCAGGTCCATCACCAGCAAAACACTGGCAGGGATATTTGAGGATACCCCCACCTCCCTTACTTCTAGACCGGCGCCCCAGTCTAAATAGCAGGGGATGGTGCCCACTTGGGCCTAGGGGCAGGGGTAGCAGGTACAGCGTGCGTCTTGCCCCCTCTCCAGCCGACAGGTTTCAGGCCTCTGAAATCCAGTTGTTGGTGTACTCGTAGGCCAGGGTTGCTGTTGCAGAGGCCCCCTTTGGCTTCCAGTCATGGAGGTACTGCTGGAGGTCCTCCGGCAATTCCACAAGAACTGCTCTGTGGCAATGAGCTCCTTCAGCTGCTTGACGGTGGTGAGCTCCAATCGTGTGGTCCATTGGTTGACCACTCTCAGCAGGGCCCGCATGTGATCGGCCCAGTTCTGGGTAGGACCCCGCTGCAAACTTCGGAGCTTTTTCCAGTACGACTCAGGAGTTAAGTTGTACTAAGATTTCAAGGGCTTTTCTCCCGAGACGTGGTGTTAGGAATCTGACCCACTGTCAGCTGGTACTGATGGCAGGCCGTCTCAAATGCCAACAAAAAGGTGTCCAGGTCCCCATCTTTGTCCAGTAGGGTAAAGTCCTCCGCCCGTAGCTTGGGAATCCGGATCTCTGGAGACTCACAACGGGCTGAGGAGGGCTGCTGGAGTTGAAGCTGGAGCACTCGCAGCTGATGCTCACGCTCGGCCTGCTCACGACGTTCTCGTTCTGCAGCCTCTGTTCGTTCGCAATGTTCTGCAGCTGCCATGAGGATCTTATAGGCCGCCTGGTCTCCAACCTGAAGACGGTCCACAGCAGCTTTTAGGAGAGCAGCCGAACCTGTCTGACTGGGGGGATGGGCAGGTGGAGTCAGGCCCACCACGGACCTTGATATAAGCCCGGTTCGCTAACAGGATTATATAAGTAATATATGGGTAAGAAACCAACCCACAGTAGCGTATTACTAGGCCGAAACACGGACGTGGGGATTCGTGATCGAGATACCAGACAACACAAGATTAAATCATATATTTAATCGCCTTAAGGGCTCACTAGAAATAACACTCTACACACAAGGAATATATACAGTGGTCTGAGGTTACAAATACAGGTGGTATGGTACAAACAGGGTTAAGCAGAACAAAAGTCAGTTTACCAGATGGATGAGTCCTTTTGGGTTGTGATGAGTTCTTAGCTGTATTCACATGGAGGGCAGTGATGTCAGCAGGTTGCAGGTCCCTCTAAACACATGGCACTATGTGACCCTCCTTCAGAGAAAAGACCCTCCCGCTTGCTGGCATAAGCCTTTTAAATTTTAGCCGACCCCTTTTCTTCCCGCCTCTGGGAAGGGTCCCCCCCTCCCTGCTGATCCTGGCAGTTCAACGACCCACAAAACCCTTTAGGGTTCATAGCTCCAGACCAGAAGGTCACAGAGAGATGGTTCTGGGACCAACAGACCCGCCTAGGTTCTGGCTACAAGTAGAGTCCAAGCATAGTACCGTTATTGGGTTTCTGTGGGGAGACATGTATATCTCCCTTCCCTGGCCTCCCACTGCCAGACTTTGACCACGGGCCTGTTCATCATGGCCACAGGGACACAAATATGTATCCGGTTTGCGCCTGTGATGGCCAGGCGATTCATAATTCCTTATGAACTGCCGGCCCCAGAAAGTCTGATAATTTCCATTGAACTGGGGAATGGACTAGACCTCCTGCAGAAAGATCTTTCCTGTTCCATTAGCTGGGGTTCCTGGTGGACTGCTAGAGGTCCTCTGCCATCTGCTGGCTTTAAAGCAGGGCCCCCCTGTGGAGCTCACTACCTCTGCTACATTTCAGCAAATGGTGGGTGTTGGGACATGGCTGTAAATATTAATCCATATTCCTCACAACTGGGAACCTGAGGCCACAAGGCCTGCAGTAGGGGTGACTGCCACTGTGGCGGAAGGGGGGAGCCAACCCCACTGAATGTAATGGTGGGAGACGTGGAGGATTTGCTGCCGGATCCGGAGTTGGCAGACCTCAACGTCTCTGGAGACAATTTTGGTACAGCACAGTACCAGGACCCGACTCTATCTCGGGCCTGGGAAAATGTGGTAGTAGTTGAGGGTAAGCAGCAAACAACCGGGGGCCGAGTCTATGTTCCCCCGTTTTGTGGTTCAACAGGAGATGCTGTATTCGGTAAATCAACTACGGGGTAAGCATATTGAACAGTTGGTGGTGCCCAAGGTGTATCGCAAGCTCATGTTGGAGTTAGCCCACCAACATGTTCTTGAGGGACACGTGGGCCAGCAGAAAACACAGGACCAGATTCTACAGCGGTTTTACTGTCCCAGTGTGTTCAGAGAGGTGGAAGAGTATTGCAAGTATTGCCCAACCTGCCATATAACCAGCCCCCAGCCACATTTCCGTAGTCCCCTGGTCCCTCTCCTGATTATTGAGGTTTCATTCGAGCGGATCGCTATGGATCTCATAGGCCCAGTACTGAAGTCTGCTAGAGGGCACCAACACATCTTGGTAGTCCTGGACTATGCCACTCGGTACCCGGAGGCGGTGCCACTGTGACATACCTCCGCCAAACTCATAGCCAAAGAGTTAATGGGGATGTTTTCCTGAATGGGCCTACCTAAAGTGATTCTGACCGACCAGGGGACCCCTTTTATGTCAAAAGCCATGAGGAAACTCAGTAAACTACTACAGATCAATAAGTTACGGACGTCCGTCTATCACCCGCAAACGGACGGCCTGGTAGAGAGGTTTAATCAAACTTTGAAAAACATGTTAAAGCGGGTGGTGTCTAAAGATGGGAGGGATTGGAATCTTCTATGCCCTATCATGTTCGCAGTGCGAGAGGTGCCCCAGGCCTCTACTGGATTCTCGCCCTTCGAACTGCTGTATGCCCGACATCCACGTGGTCTGTTGGACATAGCCAAAGAGGCGTGGGAACAACAACCCACACCGCATAAAATTGTGATTGAGTATGTCACTCGGATGCAAGAGCGGATGGAGACAGTGTTGCCGCTGGTTAAGGAACACATGGAGGCAGCTCAGCGAGCCCAGAGTAGAGTCTATAATCGCCAGGCTAGGGTTCGGAATTTTAACCCGGGAGATTGGATTTTGGTTCTGGTGCCGACGGTGGACAGTAAGTTCCTGGCTAGGTGGCAGGGTCCCTACAAAGTCCTCCAAAAAGTTGGGGAGGTAACCTACAAGTTACTCCAGACCGGGCGGAGAAAGCCATAGCAGGTGTACCATGTAAACTTACTGAAACTGTGGAAAGATAGGGAGACCAGTACGGCCGGGTTTTCTGGGGGTAGAGTTTCCAGTCCCACGGTCTGATACGAGGGAAGCAGTTGCCACAGTAAAGATTGCTGACAACCTTTCCTCTAAACAGACTCAGGAGGCCAGGGAGTTCGTCAGCAGGAACACAGATGTGTTTTCGGACCTCCCTGGACGCACTTCTATTATTCGACATGAAATTGTTACTGAGCCTCAGTCCAGAATCCGGTTGAAACCAAATCGGGTACCTGAGTCGCGGCAACAAGCCATCTCGGAAGAAGTGCAGCTGATGTTATAGCTAGGTGTCATTGAGGAGTCAAAAAGTGAATAGGCCAGTCCGATAGTCTTAATACCCAAGCCGGACAGGACATTACAATTCTGTAACGACTTCCGCAAACTTAATGAGGTTTCCAAGTTTGACGCATATCCCATGCCCTGAGTGGATGAGCTTATTGAGAAGTTAGGCCAAGCCCGGTATTTCTCTGTTTTGGACCTCACCAAAGGTTACTGGCAGGTACCCTTGACAGAGGCTGCCAAGGAGAAAATGGCTTTCATCACACCAGAGGGGCTTTATCAGTACAAGGTATTACCCTTTGGTCTACATGGCGCTCCCGCTTCGTTTCAAAGGCTAATGTACATTGTGCTCTGTCCACATCATCGGTACGCTTCGGCGTACCTGGACGATATCGTTATCCACAGTACCGACTGGGAAAGTCACCAACCTAAGGTACAGGCTGTAGTGGACTCCCTTAGGAAGGCTGGCTTAACCGCTAACCCAAAAAAGTGAGCAATAGGGTTAGAAGAGACCAAATACCTGGGGTATGTTATTGGGAGTGGAGTTATCAAACCTCAGGTGAACAAAATTGAGGCAATTCGGAATTGGCCCCGACCTGTCACTACTCGGCAAGTAAAGTTGTTCCTGGGAATGGTGGGATACTATATGAGGTTTGTCCCCCACTTTGCTACAGTGGCCGCACCATTGACAGGCCTTTTTAAGGGACGCAAGTCAGTGACGGTCCACTGGAATGAGCAGGCAGAAAAGGCTTTCTCTGCTTTGAAGTCGGCCCTGTGTGAGTCCCCAGTTTTGGTGATGCCCGACTTCAAAAGGGAGTTTAAAGTACAGACCGATGTCTCTGAAGTAGGTCTCAGTGCTGTACTGTCTCAGGAAGTCAACGGGGAGGAGCATCCCGTTGTCTTTCTCAGCCGGAAGCTTACCCCGGCCAAGACCAGGTATAGTATAGTGGAGAGAGAGTGCCTGGCTATCAAGTAGGCACTCGAGTCTCTCCGCTATTATTTGTTGGGAAGAAAGTTTTGTCTGGTGACCGACCACTCCCCTCTCAAATGGATGAGCCAGGCCAAGGACAGAAATGTCTGGGTCACCCGGTGGATTCTGTCTTTGCAAAATTTCAAGTTTTCGGTGGAACACAGGGCAGGCCGGTTACTAGGAAACGCGGTTACCCTGTCCCATGTACACTGTTTAATGTGTGTCCACCCCCTTAGGATTGAACAAAGGGGGAGGTATGTAGGAAGGAACAAGGGGCCTTCATTGATGGTCAGTATGTGTCACCGAGGTTCCTGGCCTTGGTGAGGTAAGAGCCGTTTTTTATCAAGTGTCAATATTGCAGCTGTTTAGTATGGCTGTAAAGTTGATCCGGGACGGCTTTTACTGGGAGTAGCCAAAGTGCTGGGTAGGTAGCAACTCCCCATGTTCCAGGCCGGGTCTTGGCAGGCTTTAAAGGGTTTCTGTCATCAGAAAAATTGTTATGTAGCTGGCTGACATTAGCGATGTGCTAATGTCAGCAGAACATAACTGTATAACTTATATCTCAATGCCTGCCGCTGTTTGTGCTAAATAATGACTTTTATAATATGCAAATGAGCCTCTAGGTGCTAGTGAGACGTTGCTGCAGCACCTAGAGGCTCCGTCCTCTCACCGTTTGGCACGCCCTTGTAAAGGTGATTGACATCCTCGGTCTCCTCCATGCCCCGCAAATCCCGCGCCTGCACCGTCCATTTTAGTATTAGGCGCAGGCACAGAGAGTGAAGGACGCCTTCAGAGAGAGCAGAGAGAGACCATACTGGGGCAGTTTGAGCCACTGTCTCAGTCTGCCTCCCCGTTAGTCCATGGCACAATCATTTAGAGAACGGGACAATTTCAAACATTTATTGATAAATAAAATGGATACCAGGCCAAAAATACGAATATCATACAGCATAATTACATTTTGGTGAAGGCAGGGTAGTGTGCCACATTTCCACAGTGATGAGACAAGTTTTGGCAGGCGGCCTGGCAGTGGAAAAAACTGTAACACCTGGCAAACTAAACTGGCTGCTGTGGCTTCTGCTTGTTGTAGCTGGGAAAGCTGGAAAGAGTTGGCGCGGAAGTGCACCATATCTGTGAACCAACGAGAGCTAATTGATTGCCAAGAGTCCTACCACACCGACTCCACCTGGCCCAGAGCCCAGAACAATTAGGTTTAGGAGAAGATCAGAAAATGTACCACATTTTCAGACCGATAAGAGTAAATTTTTTGAAATGTGCCAATGTGGTGGTACTCTTTCTCTATTGGTGAAAAGTTTCACTACACCACCCAGGCCAGAGCCCAGAAATTTTTTATTTGGGCCAGGGAGCAGAAGTGTGCCACATTTGCAGACTGCCGAAAGTCAATGGGGTGGTACCCTTGGTGGCTTGGCAAAAAATCCCACCACCCCTCCCAGGCCAGAGCCCAGAAAATTTTTATTGGAAGTGCGCCACTTAGTGGAACAACGAGAGTCAATTTTTGATAATCTGAAAAAAGTGGTACTCTTGCTTGCCTGAATGTGCCACATTTACCACAACTAAGTGGTACGGCAGCAACTGAACTGCCAGTAAGTTAGCCAGTTGGGAGTTCAGATTGCACATAAGGTATTTGCTGGTCATGAATAGTTTTCTCAGAGCCACACATTCCCTTATGGATGTCTCATGATGGAGCAGAGGACAAGAAGCAGGAGCATTCTGAGAAGGAGAAAAAGCAGCCAATGATGACAAGGATATTGTACTACTTGCGGATGCAGGCTGAGCAGGGCCGGACTGGGGATAAAAACCAGCCCTGGAAAAAGTTGCACACCAGCCCCACAGCATTGCTTCATTATTTACTTGTTTATAATAGGAGAAAGCATTCATTTTAAAACACGTGTGTAAACACGAATATGAACTTTGCCCCACAATAGCTCTTTTGTAGAACCCCCATAAAAACTTACAATTACTTGACTTGGCCCTTGGGGATCTCGGACGCCACTTCAACACTTTGGCTGGGGGGCTCGGCGGAGCTGATGTTGTGTTTTATCCTAATGAGAAAGATTTCATAATAAGGATTTGGAGAAGGGGCAGAGGGATAGCAGAGCAGGGAGAGGATGGTGCTGCTACTAGGGGGTCATACCATGGGGGAGTAATAAAGAATAAAGCCCACCATAATCCCCTCCAGTAGTAATAATTCTCCTTATAATATGGAAAACATACCCCTTTGTAATGCCCCCAGTTGAGCTAATGTTCCCATAATGTGCCAATATAAAATACCCCTTCTCAGTGCCCCCGTAGATGACCCCCATAGTGCTCCCCCCCCTTCCCCATAGTACCCACCATAATGTGTCCCAGTATAAAATGCCCCTATACAGAGCCCCCATATAAAATACCCCTTCTTTTTAGCCTCAGTAGATGCCCCTATAGTGCCCCCCAATAATCTGCAGTAAGATGTGCCCCCATAGTTGCCCCCAATCATGTGCCAGTAATAAGAGCCCCCCACCATCATGTGCCAGTAGCCAGAGCCCCCCATATCATGTGCCAGTAGCCAGAGTGCCCCCATATCATGTGCCAGTAGCCCCCCCACATCATGTGCCAGTAGCCCCCCATACCATGTGCCAGTAGCCCCCCATACCATGTGCCAGTAGCCCCCCATATCATGTGCCAGTAGCCTCCCTTATGTGCCAATAGCCCCCTTATGTGCCAGTAGTCCCTCTTATGTGCCAGTAGCCCCCCTTATCATGTGCCAGTAGCCCCCCATATCATGCGCCAGTAGCCCCCCTTATCATGTGCCAGTAGCCCCCCTTATCATGGGCCAGTAGCCCCCTTATCATGGGCCAGTAGCCCCCCTTATCATGTGCCAGTAGCCCCCCTGATCATGTGCCAGTAGCCCCCCTTATCATGTGCCAGTAGCCCCCCTTATGGGCAAATAGCCCCCCTTATCATGTGCCAGTAGCCCCCCTTATCATGTGCCAGTAGCCCCCCTTATCATGTGCCAGCCCAGTAGTCCCCCCTTATCATGTGCCAGCCCAGTAGTCCCCCCTTATCATGTGCCAGCCCAGTAGTCCCCCCTTATCGTGTGCCAGCCCAGTAGTCCCCCTTATCATGTGCCAGCCCAGTAGTCCCCCCTTATCATGTGCCAGCCCAGTAGTCCCCCCCTATCATGTGCCAGCCCAGTAGTCCCCCCTTATCATGTGCCAGCCCAGTAGTCCCCCCTTATCATGTGCCAGCCCAGTAGTTCCCCCTTATCATGTTCCAGCCCAGTAGCCCCCCTTATCATGTGCCAGCCCAGCCCAGTAGTCCCCACTTATCATGTGCCAGCCCAGTAGCCCCCCTTATCATGTGCCAGCCCAGCCCAGTAGTCCCCCCTTATCATGTGCCAGCCCAGTAGTCCCCCTTATCATGTGCCAGCCCAGCCCAGTAGTCCCCCCTTATCATGTGCCTGCCCAGTATTGTACCTATATAAAAAAATAAAACACTTATACTTACCTCCAGCGATGCGATGCGATGCAGGCCGCCTCTTCCGGCCTGTGTCCCTCGCTAAACGGCTCAGGCGACGCCTGCACCGGCCTCTGATAGGCTGTCAGCACTAGGCCGGCAGCCTATCAGAGGAACAGGAGGGGACACACCGCTCCCTCCTCTGCCGCAGCACAGGCATCTGTATTGCTGTCCTGAGGACGGCAATACAGATGACTATGGAGATGAGCGCTTCCACAATGGAGGCGCTCATCTCCTGCTCTGCCCTGCCGCCGGCCGCGGCCGCCCCCACTTGTCACCAGGGCCGCGGCCTTGCGGCACTCAGGCCTGCCGGCCTACCGGAAAATTTCCCGGTATCCCGGCAGGCCAGTCCGGCCCTGAGGCTGAGTGCCACATAGAAGATCAGCAGAAGGAGGACAGACTTTCTGATTGGGAATGCTGGCCAATTCTATTTTCCCACAGGATCTGGTGATGCCACCTCATGTGCTGCAATAAAGCACTGGAACCTGTTTGTGTTTGAATTTCCAAGGCTTATTTTGATCCTGCAGATCCTGCAGAGTTGCATGCACAGAGCTAGAAGCAGCCAAGCTTGGCCTCGGTCTGGGACGTTTTGAGACTGTGACCAAGGATTCGTGGATTCGACGGATTCGTCGTCCCACCTCTAGTTATTTACATTTAAAAACACAGTTTAAAAAAAGACATTTCTTTACTATTAAGGCCTCATGCACACGGCCGTGTTTCGCGGCCGAGAGCAGTCCGTGGTAACCCGGCCGGGATTCCTTCTGACAGCAGGAGCGCACGGCGTCACTGGTTGCTATGACTCCATGCACTTCATGCCGCCGCTGCTGTAAAGTGATACACTCGTATGATCTATACGAGTGTATTACTGTACAGCAGCGGCGGCATGAAGCGCACGGCGTCATAGCAACCAATGACGCCGTGCGCTCCTGCTGTCAGAAGGAATCCCGGCCGTAATGAAATTATTTCCCCTCTCCACACCACCAATATAATGATGCAGGAAAGGCCAGTAAGATTTATCTACTGTGTTATTTGCGCTTGAAAATTCAGGTTCAAAAAAGATCTTTCTTTACTGTTGATACACACGTTCATAACTTGTAATGCGATAATTGGCAGGAAAGGCCAGTAATATTTATGTCTACAGTGTAATTTGCATTTGATTTCAATGGTATAAAAATGGCATTATTGGTAGGGTTGAGGGAACCCGAACTGTAAAGTTCGGGTTTGTACCGAACCTCACGATTTTTTAACCCCGAACCCGAACATTTCAGTAAAAGTTCAGGTTCGAGTTTGGTGTTCAGCGATTTAATGGCGCTTTTTGAAATTCTGCAGGGCAGCCAATCAACAAGGGTTTAACTCGTGTGCCCTTAGAAGCCATCACAGCCATGCCTACTGTAACGGATCTCCTAGCACCCCGACCGGGTACCTCCGTTGATAAATGCTCCCAGTGCCTCCCGAGGACTCCAAGCACTCCGCTCGACACCGATACCACCACAGGAACCAGGAAAAGGAACAGCTCTTACAAGAGCTAGGAGTAATAGCCAGGGGAGTATACAAGTATAGCAATCCCCACACACATGAGACGAGGCTCTATGTTGAGTGTAAAAACAGGAACAACTTTATTGAGGGCTACCCCCCCGTATTTATGCAGGTCCCCATCTGGTGTACACGCCCCTAGGGGACCAGAAGGAAGACTGTGACACAGGACAGATACGTAGCACTCAGGATACACAGACACAACACATCCCCACAATGCATCATGGTTTCCTCCTCTCTGCCCTGGAGACACCCGAGGAGCAATTCAATTATCTCTCAGGACAAAGGGAAATCACCAATACACATGTGGGAACAACAGGATAGGAATCACCACCCAAACACACAATGTCACACCCTCACAGCAAACACAGACATTTAACATATTCCCAGATAGCTCAAGTCTGAGTGCATATCATTAGGTGAATAGCACTCAGAATACACAAATACAATAACATTAGCTATCTGGGTATCCTCACATAACATACAATACAATTACACAGACAGATGGTTCTGTCACACACCTCAAAACCCCACATGTCCCCATATGGCTTGGATCTGAGCGCTCAGATGCCACAAACACAGTCAAATCACCATGGGGTTTAAGTTTTGCATGGGCTGATGAGAGGGCCCATAATCCTAGGGGCAAGAGGCTGGCAACCAGGCCCCTCCAAAACCCAGCGGCGAGGTTATTTTCGCCACACCTACTAATAGCATGGCTGTGATTGGCCAGTGCAGGATGTGACCCAGCCTCTATATAAGCTGGAGTCACGTAGCGCCGCACGTCACTCCGCTCTTACTAGTGTAGGGATAGGATGCTCCTGCTGTGAGGGAGAGAATAGGAAATAATCTGCTATCAGAACTTGTTGTTAACTCTGCGATCTACAGCGTTTTTTTTTTTGTGGGTGCAATGCAACATTTTTATACCCTGCCCTGAGCCCAGTGACACAGAAAAATAAGTTTTATCCGTCTGTTAGTTAGGTGGGCGTCGGCGGCCATTTTGTGCAAGTGCAGTACACAAGCACTGCATATGTGCCAAGGACAATAATTTAATCCTGTTCTTTTAGATCAGTGGGCAACATATACCCATTTTTTAAGTGCACCTGCACTGTATATGTGCCAGGGGCAGGAAAATAATATAGGTAATCCGTCTGTGAGTTCAACGACCCAGGGGGTGACATATTCACATATTTTTCTGTAAAGTACCCCTGTTGTCACGGCGCCGTCTAGGAGGCGGGCACGTCCAGAGCGCGCGCGCATCATCAGTGCGTCCAGCGTCACACGCGCTCCTGATAATACTATGTGTGCATCTATCTGCATTCATGCTCGGCTGTGTAGTCTGTGTGAAGTCATGTGACGCTGGCCACGTCACATGACCCCTCTAGCTCCCTATTTAAACAGGCAATCTGCTGGCCACAGATTGACTGTTATTTAGGTTCCACCTGCGATTTTGTCTTTCCTAGCGTACTGACCCCCTGCTGAACTCCTGACGATCCTCTGCTGACTCCTTTGGTACTTCACGACTCTCCTGGTATTTATGACCCTGGCTTCTCCTGACTATTCTCTGCTTGCTCCATTTGTACTTTGTAGATTTCCTGGTATTGACTCGGTCCGTTCACGTTCTGTTGTTTGTCTGTCTGTCATCCCTGCACTTATTCCAAGCTAGGGATTGCCGTCCAGTTGTCCCCTGTCATTAGGACTCGCGAGGCAAGTAGGCAGGGCCAGGGGTGAGGGTGGAGCGCAGTAGTCACTTCCCTCCCCCCTGTGTGTGTGTGTACGTGACCGTTACACCTGTGCTGCATATGTGAGTGTAATCAATTCAGTAAATCCATCTGTTAGATTCTGGGGGAACAAATTATAATTTTTTTTGCTAAAAAGTACATTTGCGCCCTGCACTGCATTTGTGATAGTGAAAGAAAGTCAGTTAAATCCATCTGTTTCACTGTGGGTGAAAAAATCATATTTTTTTTGCCAGAAAGTATCTTTGCGGCCTGCACTGCGAATCCAATAGTGAAATATAATCAGTGAATTAAACAGACATTGTGAGTAAAAAAAAACTTTTTTTTTGTTGTTATAAAGTACCTTTGCGGCCTGCACTGTAAATCTGATGAAATAAGATGAAATCTGATGAAATCTGGTGAAATAAAATCTGTAAATCCACCTGTTTCACTGTGGGAGAAAAAATCATAATTTTTTTCTCATAAAGTACCTTTGCGGCCTGCGCTGCATTTTTGACAGTCCAATAAAACCGTTAAATACTGCTGTTACATTGGTGGTTGAAAAAAACACTTTTTGTGCTATATAGTATATTTGCGGCCTGCGCTGCATTTCTGACAGTAAAATAAAACCGTTAAATACTGCTGTAACATTGTTGGTTGAAAAAAACTCACTTGTTGTGCTAGATAGTACATTTGCGGCCTGTGCTGCATTTCTAACAGTCCAATAAAACCGTTAAATACTGCTGTTACATTTTCGGTTGAAAAAAAGCACACTTTTTGTGCTAGATAGTACATTTGCAGCCTGCACTGCATTGTTGACAGTCCACTAAAACCGTTAAATGCTGCTGTTACATTATTGGTTGGAAAAAAACTCACTTTTTGTGTTAGATAGTACATTTGCGTCCTGCGCTGCATTTCTGACAGTAAAATAAAACCGTTAAATACTGCTGTAACATTGTTGGTTGAAAAAAACTCACTTTTTGTCCTAGATAGTAAATTTGAGGCCTGTGCTGCATTTCTGACAGTCCAATAAAACCGTTAAAGGGAGTCTTTCACGCCGATTCACCGTATTAACCTAATAACAGACTTATGTCCACGGCATCCCCCCTATTAAAACTGTGCTTACCGTATGTTGCTTGCTATCATCGTTCTGCCAAAAAACACTTTTAATCCATATGCAAATTAGGCTGTGAAGGTGCCCAGGGGCGGCGTTACAACGGCCGGTGCCCAGGCCCCTGGGTCATTTTCATACGAATCCACTCCCCCTCCGCCGCGTCTGCCCGCCCTTGGTCTCTGCTCTAACCTCCCTCCTCCCGTCCGTAATCCCGCGCATGCGCCGATGACCGCGATATCGGCGCATGCGCATTGAATGACCACAGTCTGGCTGGGGCATCACAGTTTACCGTGCACATGCGCTGACCCCGGCCTAATTTACGTTCTTGCCGTTGTAACGCCGCCCCTGGGCACCTTCACAGCCTAATTTGCATATGGATTAAAAGTGTTTTTCGGCAGAACGATGATAGCAAGCAACATACGGTAAGCACAGTTTTAATAGGGGGGATGCCGTGGACATAAGTCTGTTATTAGGTTAATAAGGTGAATCGGCGTGAAAGACTCCCTTTAAATACTGCTGTTACATTGTTGGTTAAAAAAAACTCCCTTTTTGTGCTAGATAGTACATTTGCGGCCTGCGCTGCATTTCTGACAGTCCAATAAAACCGTTAAATATTGCTGTTATATTGTTGTTTGAAAAAAACACCCTTTTTGTGCTATATAGTACATTTGCAGCCTGCGCTGCATTTCTGACAGTCCAATTAAACCAGTCAATACTAGGGTTGAGCGAACCCGAACTGTAAAGTTCGGGTTTGTACCAAACTTTAGGATTTTTGGACCCCGAACATTTCAGTAAAAGTTTGGGTTCAGGTTCGGTGTTCGGTGAGTTAATGGCGCTTTTTGAAAGGCTGCAGAGCAGGCAATCAACAAGTGTTTAACTCGTGTGCCCTTAGAAGCCATCACAGCCATGCCTACTAATGGCATGGCTGTGATTAGCCAGTGCAGCATGTGACCCAGCCTCTATATAAGCTGGAGTCACGTCGCACTGCACGTCACTCCGCTCTGATAAGTGTAGGGATAGGATGCTGCTGCTGTGAGGGAGAGAATAGAAAATAATCTTTTATCAGTAGTGCTTGTTTAACTCAGCGATCTACAGCAATTTTGTTTTGTAGTTGCAGTGCACAATATTTTTACCCTGCCCTGAGCCCAGTGACAGAAAAAAATAACTTTTATAACTTTTGTTCGTTTTACAAGAGGACATAGTTTTAAATTAGAGGGGCAAAGGTTTAAAAGTAATATCAGGAAGTATTACTTTACTGAGAGAGTAGTGGATGCATGGAATAGCCTTCCTGCAGAAGTGGTAGCTGCAAATACAGTGAAGGAGTTTAAGCATGCATGGGATAGGAATAAGGCCATCCTTCATATAAGATAGGGCCAGGGGCTATCCATAGTACTCAGTATATTGGGCAGACTAGATGGGCCAAATGGTTCTTATCTGCCGACACATTCTATGTTTCTATGTTTCTATCCATCTGTTAGTTAGGTGGGCGAGAGCGGCCATTTTATGAAAGTTCAGTGCACCAACACAGTATATGTGCTTTTGTGACAGTCAAATACAATACTGCAAACACAAGCTTGAAATACTGCCATATTATTCTGGGTTTAAAAAAACACCATTTTTTGGCAATATCCTACATCTGGGGCCTTTGCTGCATTTTTCAGTGTGAAATACAAGCTTGAAATACTGCAATAATATTCTGCTATTAAAAAAACACCCATTTTGGGCAAAATACATAATTTGCGGCCTTTGCTGCATCTGTCAGTGTGAAATACAAGCTTGAAATACTACAATAATATTCTGGGTTTAAAAAAACACCCATTTTGGGCAAAATACATAATTTGCGGCCTTTGCTGCATCTGTCAGTGTGAAATACAAGCTTGAAATACTACAATAATATTCTGGGTTTAAAAAAACACCCATTTTTGGCAATACCATACATCTGGGGCCTTTGCTGCATTTATCAGTGTGAAATACAAGTTTGAAATACTGCAATAATATTCTGGGTTTAAAAAAATACAAATTTTTAGCAATACCCTACATCTGGGGCCTTTGCTGCGTTTGTCAGTGTGAAATACAAGCTTGAAATACTGCAATATTCTGTTATTTAAAAAAACACCCATTTTGGGCAATACCCTACATCTGGGGCCTTTGCTGCATTTGTCACTGTGAAATACAAGCTCGAAATACTGCAATAATATTCTGGGTTAAAAAAACACCCATTTTTGGCAATACCATACATCTGGGGCCTTTGCTGCATTTGTTAGTGTGAAATACAAGCTTGAAATACTGCAATAATATTCTGTTATTAAAAAAACATCAATTTTGGGCAAAATACATAATTTGCGGCCTTTGCTGCATCTGTCAGTGTGAAATACAAGCTTGAAATACTGCAATAATATTCTGGGTTTAAAAAAACACCAATTTTTGGTAAATGCCCTACATTGGGGGCCTTTGCTGCATTTCTCAGTGTGAAATACAAGCTTGAAATACTGCAATAATATTCTGGGTTTAAAAAAACACCAATTTTTGGTAAGTGCCCTACATCTGGGGCCTTTGCTGCATCTGTCAGTGTGAAGTACAAGCTTGAAATACTGCAATAATATTCTGGGTTTAAAAAAACACAAATTTTGGGTAAATGCCCTACATCTGGGGCCTTTACTGCATCTGTCAGTGTGAAATACAAGCTTGAAATACTGCAATAATATTCTGGGTTTAAAAAAACACCCATTTTTGGCAATACCATACATCTGGGGCCTTTGCTGCATTTGTCAGTGTGAAATACAAGCTTGAAATACTGCAATAATATTCTGGGTTTAAAAAAACACCCATTTTGTGCAATGCCCTACATCTAGAGCCTTTGATGCATTTGTCAGTGTGAAATACAAGCTTGAAATACTGCAATAATATTCTGTTATTAAAAAAACATCAATTTTGGGCAAAATACATATTTTGCGGCCTTTGCTGCATCTGTCAGTGTGAAATACAAGCTTGAAATACTGCAATAATATTCTGGGTTTAAAAAAACACCCATTTTTGGCAATACCCTACATCTGGGGCCTTTGCTGCGTTTGTCAGTGTGAAATGCAAGCTTGAAATCCTGCAATAATATTCAGTTATTAAAAAAACACCCATTTTGGGCAAAATACATAATTTACGGCCTTTGCTGCATCTGTCTGTGTAAAATACAAGCGTTAAATACTGCTGTTATATTCTGTTATTAAAAAACACCCATTTTGGGCAAAATACAAAATTTGCGACCTTTGCTGCATCTGTCAATGTGAAATACAAGCTTGAAACACTGCAATAATATTCTGGGTTTAAAAAAACACCAATTTTGTGCAATGCCCTACATCTAGGGCCTTTGATGCATTTGTCAGTGTGAAATACAAGCTTGAAATACTGCAATAATATTCTGTTATTAAAAAAACATCCATTTTGGGCAAAATACATAATTTGCGGCCTTTGCTGCATCTGTCAGTGTGAAATACAAGCTTGAAATACTGCAATAATATACTGGGTTTAAAAAAACACCCATTTTTGGTAAATGCCCTACATCTGAGGCCTTTACTGCATTTGTCAGTGTGAAATACAAGCTTGAAATACTGCAATAATATTCTGTTATTAAAAAAAACATCCATTTTGGGCAAAATACATATTTTGCAGCCTTTGCTGCATCTGTCAGTGTGAAATACAAGCTTGAAATACTGCAATAATATTCTGGGTTTAAAAAAACACCCATTTTTGGCAAAACCCTACATCTGGGGCCTTTGCTGCGTTTGTCAGTGTGAAATACAAGCTTGAAATATTGCAATAATATTCTGTTATTAAAAAAACACCCATTTTGGGCAAAATACATCATTTACGACCTTTGCTGCATCTGTCTGTGTAAAATACAAGCGTTAGATACTGCTGTTATATTCTGTTATTAAAAAACACCCATTTTGGGCAAAATACAAAATTTGCAGCCTTTGCTGCATCTGTCAGTGTGAAATAAAAGCTTGAAACACTGCAATAATATTCTGGATTTAAAAAAACACCCCATTTTGGGCAATACCTTATATCTGGGGCCTTTGCTGCATTTGTCATTGTGAAATACACGTTTGAAATACTGCAATAATATTCTGGGTTTGAAAAAACACCCATTTTTGGCAATACCCTACATCTGGGGCCTTTGCTGCGTTTGTCAGTGTGAAATACAAGTTTGAAATACTGCAATATTCTGTTATTAAAAAAACACCCATTTTGGGCTATACCCTACATCTGGGGTCTTTGCTGCATTTGTCACTGTAAAATACAAGCTTGAAATACTGCAATAATATTCTGGGTTTAAAAAACACCCATTTTGGGCAAAATACAAAATTTGCAGCCTTTGCTGCATTTGTCTGTGTGAAATACAAGCGTTAGATACTGCTGTTATATTCTGTTATTAAAAAACACCCATTTTGGGCAAAATACTAAATTTGCGGCATTTGCTGCATCTGTCAGTGTGAAATACAAGCTTGAAATACTGCAATAATATTCTGGGTTTAAAAAAAACACCAATTTTTTGCAATACATTACATCTGGGGCCTTTGCTGCATGTGTCAGTGTGAAATACAAGCTTGAAATACTGCAATAATATTCTGTTATAAAAAAAAAAAACATTTTGGGCAATACCCTATATCTGGGGCATTTGCTGCATTTGTCAGTGTGAAATACAAGCATTAAATACTGCAATAATATTCTGTTATTAAAAAACATCCATTTTGGGCAAAATACATAATTTGTGGCCTTTGCTGCATCTGTCAGTGTGAAATACAAGCTTGAAATACTGCAATAATATTCTGGGTTTAAAAAAAACACCCATTTTGGGCAATACCTTATATCTGGGGCCTTTGCTGCATTTGTCAGTGTGAAATACAAGTTTGAAATACTGCAATAATATTCTGGGTGTGAAAAAACACCCATTTTTGGCAATACCCTACATCTGGGGCCTTTGCTGCGTTTGTCAGTGTGAAATACAAGCTAGAAATACTGCAATATTCTGTTATTAAAAAAACACCCATTTTTGGCAATACCCTACATCTGGGGCCTTTGCTGCGTTTGTCAGTGTGAAATACAAGCTTGAAATACTGCAATAATATTCTGTTATTAAAAAAAACACCCATTTTGGGCAAAATACTAAATTTGCAGCCTTTGCTGCATTTGTCTGTGTGAAATACAAGCGTTAGATACTGTTGTTATATTCTGTTATTAAAAAACACCCATTTTGGGCAAAATGCTAAATTTGCGGCATTTGCTGCATCTGTCAGTGTGAAATACAAGCTTGAAATACTGCAATAATATTCTGGGTTTAAAAAAAACACCAATTTTTTGCAATACCCTACATCTGGGGCCTTTGCTGCATGTATCAGTGTGAAATACAAGCTTGAAATACTGCAATAATATTCTGTTATTAAAAAAAAACACTCATTTTGGGCAATACCCTATATCTGGGGCATTTGCTGCATTTGTCAGTGTGAAATACAAGCATTAAATACTGCAATAATATTCTGTTATTAAAAAAAACATGGACTTCCGGTTCCGGCGCCGACATGTGAAGACGGCAGGCACAGGAGCTCCGTAACAGTTGAGACACAAACGGATTCATACTGCCTGTATTTAGCGGGGGATCGGAAGAATCAACTATCCTAAATATCGATCACAACATATGGATCGGTTCCTGACAAATATGGGCAACAAAAAGAAAGGCAAAGCGGCTTCACCACTGAAAGCTGAAGAGCAAGTGGCTTCAAAAATGGCGCTAGTTATGCCTGAGGAGATCGTGGCAGCTGAATCGCCGGGAAGTGCAAGTAGCAAACCGCAAATTGATTACAAAGAGCTAGCGGTGAAAGTAGCCACACAACTAGCCCCAGATCTGCGGGAGACTTTGGCATCGTCAGTCGCTAATGTAATGCGACAACTGCAAGAGACAGTCCAGCAGCACGAGGACCGACTGGAGGAGGCGGAAGGCCGAATCCAAGTAATGGAGGATACTACTGAGTCAATACTCCAAAAACTCCAGTCAGCCCTGGCCGACAACAAGCGCTTATGGGAAAAGATAGACGATTTGGAAAACAGATCCCGGCGCAACAACTTACGGTTAGTGGGGTTGCAGGAATCCATACCTCAGGGAGACTTGATTAATATTTGTGAGCTGGAACTGCCTCAGGCCTTGGGGATAGCGAGGCGTTGTAAAGTAGAACGTGCTCACAGAGTGGGCCCTCCTCGCATGGCTATGGATGATCAGCCGAACAGGCCAAGGCAAGTAATTATGAGATATCTGGATTACACGGATAAAGAGGCAATATTTAAGGCTTTTAAGGCCCGCAAAGATCCCATCCTACTAAGGGGAATGAAAGTTCTTATTTTTGGGGACTATTCTATGGAGGTAACGAAAAAGCGCAAAGCTTTCTCCCCCCTGTGTACACAGCTTCATCGTGGAGGAGTGAAATTCACCCTAATTTACCCAGCCACCCTAAGAGTCTTCAAACTAGATGGTTCTAGTAAAATATACACCTCACCTGAAAAAGCAGCGGCTGACTTGGACGGGAAAATAGGTCCTGTAACACGAGGCCAAAGGAACTTGATTAAAACCTTGCAAGAAGATCCGTCCATAGACACAGACCAGCAGGATGGTATTCGTCCTAGGAAGAATCGCTGAGGATGTCATCAGTTTTGCCAGGCGGTTTTGTTAAAGTGAAGTAATCCTATAGTTCTTACAGGGGATCTCTATCCTTATTAGGAAAATCTTGAAGCTAATGCTGCTGGAAAAGAAAGATTTGTGAGAAGTGCTCTCTCTACTTATGCCTTAATATTCTACATTATGTTTGATGTATACTTTTATTTCTATCTATGTCTTATTTTTTAGTTTTTCTTTGTCTCAACTGTTTCTCCGGGGCTAGAAGGTAATTACAGTAGTTATCTGCCCGATATCACATGCGGAAAAAAGTGAAGTCGTTATGAGTTATGAAGGAAAGCACTAGAGGTAGATATATGGTGCGCCTTGCTCTGGAAATGTGTTGGTTCATCAGGGTTGGTTATAGAAGGGAGGGTGGGGGGGGGGGGTAAAGGGTTTTGTTTCTATGGGGGTTCAGTTGGTCACTGGCAAATTACTGTCTCAGAGAGATCTTTATATTCTGCTCATGATGATAAAAATTATATCGTGGAATGTTAAGGGACTACGCTCCCCGCAGAAGCGTAACATGATTCTAAAAAGATTAAAGCATTTAAGGGCTGATATTGCAATGCTACAAGAAACCCACTTATTAGAAAGTGATTTCAGTCGTATGAAAAAATACTGGGTAGGAAAAGTTGTGGGCTCCCAAGCAGTACAGCACAAGGCAGGGGTACTGTTCCTATTGCATAAAAATTTAGCTTACGACATTCTTGGAGTGGAATCAGACGACTCGGGGCGATGGTGTACATTGCATCTAAGTACGGGTTCAGGAGAAATTAAGCTGCACAATGTTTATGGCCCTAATGGAGACAATAAGCGTTTTTTTGCTGACTTAGCAATAAGAATAAATAGGGATACGGTGCCCAAACAATTAGTTGGCGGTGATCTAAATACGGTAGTCAATATGAGGGAGGATAGGAGGCGTATCAGTAAAAGTACGGAACTCACACATGTTCATGACAAAGTGCTGGAGCCCTTCCTGAGAGATACAGCTATGACAGATATATGGAGAATAGCCAATCCTGATGACAGAGATTTTACTTTTTTTTCACCTCCACATGATTCCTGGTCCAGGATCGACTATTTTTTTGTTTCAGACTCCCTGAAGCCGAGAGTGTTAGATCCAAGGATCCATGATATGGTGATATCAGACCATTGTCCGATTTCTATTGTGATTTCTGAAGTTCAACCAAAAGGCCAGGATATCATCTGGAGGTTTCCCTCTTATTTGTATAATGATGGAAGTTTTACTGAGGTTCTTAAGGGGTGGCTTTTGGAATATAGGGGGGATAACATATCTAGCGTAGGGAGTTCGTCACTATTCTGGGACACGGCTAAAGCCGTTCTTAGGGGTAGGATTATAGCTTATGTAAGGGGTCTAAAGAAGAAAATCTCAGATCAACTTCAGAAACTTGGGTCTTCCCTACGAATGGCCTATACAGCTTATCAAACAAACATGACCCCACAAAATAGGGAGGCTTGGCACCTAGCTAAAAAGGAGTACGAGCTATGGTATGAAAGGAAAGTTAAGTGTGACATGTCCAATTTGGAGAATAGGTATTTTAGAGGAGGGAATAAGTCAGGGAAAATGTTGGCTAACCTCATTAAAAACTCTAGGAGCCAGGCACATATTTTAAAAATAGCGGATTCTGGGGGTGTTATTCATGATAAACCTGAGAAAATAGTTGCTGTTCTGGGTGAATACTATAGAGATCTATATAGTGACCCGGGTCCCAAGGTCCCTTTGTCATCCTTTCTCTCCAGGTGTATGAAGATGCCTACTCTCACAACCACTCAGCTGGAGGCATTGAACTCCCCAATATCTGAAGATGAGGTATGCATAGCCATTAAAGGTCTACATTTACATAAGGCTCCGGGGCCGGATGGATACACGGGAGAGTTTTATAAGATGCTGGGAGACGAACTGAAAGCCCCGCTGGCAGCGGTGTTCAATGGAGTTTTGACGGGTTCACCGTTGTCAGCGGTGGATAATTTAGCGTATATTAAATTAATCCCCAAGCCAGGAAAAGATGTTTTGAACCCCTCCTCATATCGCCCAATATCATTAATAAACGTGGACCTTAAGCTAGTGGCGAAGATTATGGCAGATAGACTCTCTTCTTTTATGCCGGGTTTGGTGTCTCCTTCTCAGTCTGGATTTGTTAAGGGTAGGGCGGCTGTCACCAACATTAGAAAGGTGTTGGCGGTGTTGGATGCAGTTCAGTGTAACACCTGTCTTTCTCCGCGTCCGTCGCTTTTTGCGATAGACGCGGAGAAGGCTTTTGACAATGTCAGATGGGACTGGCTAGATGAGATTTTGAATCAAATGGGTTTCAGTGGCCCAATTCGTACCTTCATTTCGGCACTTTATACATCTCCCAGGGCTAGAATAGCAATTCCGGGCTTTATGTCTTCTCCCTTCCCATTGTGTAGGGGAACACGTCAGGGATGTCCTCTCTCCCCGCTATTGTTTAACCTGACATTAGAGCCACTAGCTCGTATGTTAGAGGGGGGAGATGTCTTTAGAGGAATCAAAGTGGGGAAAAGGGAAATATATACATCTTTATTTGCAGACGATGTTTTGTTGTTTATGGCCGACCCCTTGGAAGATATGGAGAAAGTTCTGAGCCTCCTGGATTCTTTTGGGCCAGTGTCGGGTTTTAAAATAAACAGAGATAAATGCGTGTTATTGCCGCTTAAGCCATTGAAAAGCAGAGGGGCATCTCCGATAGCATGGGAAGGCATCAAGATTGGTGACTCCCAGATCACCTACTTGGGAATAAATATAGGAAAATCCCCTTCTACCCTTTATAATTTGAACTTCCTCCCCATTTTTAAAAAAATTAAAAGTGACCTAGGTAGATGGCAGAGCCTCCCGTTGTCCCTGTCAGGAAGGAGCCATTTAATAAAAATGATATGTTTCCCTAGATTATTGTACCCCTTACAAACAATTCCATTACTCTTGAAGCACTCTGATATCAATGACCTGCATTCAATATTTATTAAGTTTCTGTGGTCAGGTAGGAAATCTCGTATTGCCTTGAAAAAATTAATGCTGCCTAGGGAATTGGGTGGGCTAAATGTACCAGATGTTAGAATCTATAACCTGGCATGTCTTCTGAGGCATGGATTGGGTGCATGGCACGGGTCATTTCTCTAATTTCGACATAGAGTCGCAATTGGCTCACCCCTGGCCACTAACAAATCTGCTTCACACCAGAAGGCAGGCCTTGCCACAGTCGCTGAAGAACTCATCTATATTGCGTGATACGATGATAGCTTGGAGGGAGGCACGTAAGTTAGCTAAGATGCCTTATTTGGCCTCCAGAATAATGGGGCTTTGGCAGCATCCTGAATTCCCGCAAGGGGTCTCAAACAAGATGTTTCAGACATGGAAATTGAGAGGTATAAAAACCCTGCTTGATCTTCTTCATGTAGAGGAAAAAAGATATCTCACCTTTCCAGAATTAAGACAAAAATATAACCTGGGCGAATCTCACGTGCTCCCCTTCCAGCAAGTATATTTTTTTTGTAGGGAAAGGTTGAGGGATGTCACGAGTGAATGTGCAGGTAATTCCTTGATCTTCTCTTTAGGAGCCAGTAAAAATAGACTTTCCATATCACATATATATAGAGTATTGCGTGAATCAGGCAACAAATATTTTTCATTATTGTTTATGAAAAAGATAAAATGATGTATCACCTTTGCATTGAACCTGTATTCAAAGTCTTGTACTGCTTCTTTCTCATGTGGTGAAACAAATAAAACAATTTTTGAAAAAAAAAAAAAAAATACATAATTTGCGGCCTTTGCTGCATCTGTCAGTGTGAAATAAAAGCTCGAAATACTGCAATAATATTCTGGGTTTGAAAAAAACACTCATTTTGGGCAAATGAGCTTCCTGAGGAAGCGAACTATACGCGAAACGCGCGTTGAGGAGCGCCATTGCCCTGGTACCTGTCCCAGCCCTGTTGGTATGTAGCCTCATTTACTTATGCACTACCCGGCACTTTTGACTTAGCGTCTGTGATCTTGGTATTTATGCACACTAGTTCCTTGAGGCATGTACTCCATCCCAGTAGATCTCCTATTCATTTGGCACTACATCCACTTGGATATTTAGCCATTTAGCTGTTTTATGTATGGAGATTTTAGAACATTTATCCATCAGATGGGGCAGATAGCAGCGTGATGTAGGATTGTGGTAGTCCCTGCTCATTTACTGTCATATATTATGCATCATGTATGTCTTTTATGGATATAATAATAAAATTGATTTGCATTTTTTCATATCGGTGTGTTATGCACTCCTTTTCTTCGTTGTGTCATTTTGTAAGTTGCGGGAGTGTACCGTCTACATTGAGACCGCAGGTTATTTAAAAATACATATGTGGTCTTTGCTGCATTTGTCTGTGTAAAATACAAGCGTTAGATACTGCCCTTATATTCTGTTATTAAAAAAACACCCATTTTGGGCAAAATACTAAATTTGCATCCTTTGCTTCATCTGTCAGTGTGAAATACAAGCGTTAGAAACTGCTGTTATATTCTGTTATTAAAAAACACCCATTTTGGGCAAAATACTAAAATTTGCGGCATTTGCTGCATCTGTCAGTGTGAAATACAAGCTTGAAATACTGCAATATAATTCTGGTTTTAAAAAAAAAACACCAAATTTTTTGCAATACCCTACATCTGGGGCCTTTGCTGCATGTGTCAGTGTGAAATACAAGCTTGAAATACTGCAATAATATTCTGTTATTAAAAAACATCCATTTTGGGCAATACCCTACATCTGGGGCATTTGCTGCATTTGTCAGTGTGAAATACAAGCATTAAATACTGCAATAATATTCTGGGTTTAAAAAAACACCCATTTTTTGCAATACCCTACATCTGGTGCCTTTGCTGCATTTGTCTGTGTAAAATACAAGCATTAGATACTGTCCTTATATTCTGTTATTAAAAAAACACCCATTTTGGGCAAAATACTAAATTTGCATCCTTTGCTGCATCTGTCAGTGTGAAATACAAGCGTTAGAAACTGCTGTTATATTCTGTTATTAAAAAACTCCCATTTTGGGAAAAATACTAAATTTGATGCTTTTGCTGCATGTGTCAGTGTGAAATACAAGTTTGAAATACTGCAATAATATTCTGGGTTTAAAAAAACACCCATTCTGGGCAAAATACAAAATTCCCGGCCTTTGTTGCATGTGTCAGTGTGAAATACAAGCTTGAAATACTGCAATAATATTCTGGGTTTAAAAAAAACACCCATTTTTGACAATACCCTACATCTGGGGCCTTTGCTGCATCTGTCTGTAAATACAAGCTTTAGATACTGCAATAATATTCTGTTATTAAAAAAATACCCATTTTGGGAGAGATCCTAAATTTTTCGGAGAATTAGGAGAGCGTCAATTAGGGACGTGGCCCGTCCATGGTGCTGCTGGTGGAGCTCCTGTTGCAGGGAGAGGACGTGGTCGATCTGGGCCAGCTACACGCACAAGTGAAACACCTTCCTCAGTGGCGAGTAGGCGACAGAACCTTCACCGTTATTTGGTCGGGTGTAATGCAGCTCTACGAATGGTGAGGCCAGAACAAGTACAGGCGATAGTAGATTGCGTCGCTGACAGTGCCTCCAGTTCCATCACATTGTCTCCCACCCAGTCTCCTCCTGAAAGATCAGAATTGGCACCTGCAGCCGATGATTATCAGTCTTTCACTTCACCCTCTTGCAAATCAGCCAAGCAGTCTG
Organism: Bufo bufo; assembly: GCF_905171765.1. NCBI lineage: Eukaryota > Metazoa > Chordata > Amphibia > Anura > Bufonidae > Bufo > Bufo bufo. The sequence continues at coordinate 216,660,202 of NC_053394.1, forward strand.
AGCCCCAAGTCATGCAGCAGTCTCTCCTGCTTTTTGATGACTCTGCTAGCAGGGTTTCCCAAGGCCATCCACATAGCCCTGCCCCAGAAGTGGAAGAGATTGAGTGCACCGATGCCCAACCACTTATGTTTCAAGATAAGTACATGGGAGGACGACGGCAGCACGTCGTGGTTGATGACGAAACACAGATGCCAACTGCTGTGGCTTTCTGCAGTGTGCAGACCGACAAGGAGGGCAGGGGTGAAGACTGGGTGGAAGATGATGTGGAAGACGATGAGGTCCTCGACCCCACATGGAATCAAGGTCATGTGAGTGACCTGTGTAGTTCGGAGGAAGAGGCGGTGGTCGCACAGAGCCACCAGCACAGCAGAAAAGGGAGCAAGGGGCAAAAGCAGAGCGGCCGTCCGCTAGACAGTACACCTGCTACTGCCCAACGCAGCAAGGGACCGAGCACACCAAAGCCAGCTCCAAGGAGTTCCCTGGCGTGGCAGTTCATCAGACAATGTGCTGACGACAAGACACGCTGTGCAATCAGAGCCTGAAGCGAGGCATAAACGTTCTCAACCTGAGCACAACCTGCATGACCAGGCATCTAAGTGCAAAGCACGAGCTGCAGTGGAGTAGACACCTCAAAAACAAAGAAAGGTCTCTGGCTCCTCCTGCTTCCTCTTCTGCTGCAGTCTCGGCCTCTTCATACACCCTGGAGTGACAGTGGCACCTGCCACCCCGCAAACAGAGGATTTGCCAGCAACACCACCACCTGGGTCACCAAGCATCTCCCCAATGTCCCATGGAAGCAATCAAGTCTCTATCTCCCAAGCACTGAAGCGAAAGAGGAAGTACCCCCCTACCCACCCACTATCCCTGGCCCTGAATGCCAGCATTTCAAAATTACTGGCCTTTGAAATGCTGTCATTCTGTTTGGTGGAGACGGAGAGTTTTAAGTCTTATGGCGGTGGCTGTCCCACAGTACGTCGTGCCCAGCCTCCACTACTTTTCCAGGCGAGCCATTCCTTCCCTGCACAACCAAGTGGGGGACAAAATCAGGTGTGTCCTGCGCAACGCCATCTGTGGCAAGGTCCACCTTACTACGGATACGTGGACCAGTAAGCACGGTCTGGGTCTATCTCCCTAACAGCACACTGGGTAAATGCAGTGGTGGCTGGGCCTGAGGCGGATAGCAGTTTGGCGCATGTCCTTCCACCACCGAGGATTGCAGGGCGGTTCAGTTTTCCTCCCGTTGCTTCCAAATCCAGGGGTAAACGACAGCAGGCAGTTTTAAAACATATCTGTTTGGGGGACAAACCCCACACCGCGCAGAAGCTGTGGACGGGCATGGTACAACAGACCAATGAGTGGTTGGTGCCAGTGAGCCTTAAGCCCGGCCTGGTGGTGTGCGATAATGGGCAAAATCTCGTAGCAGCTATGGGACTAGCCGGTTTGACGCACATCCCTTGCCTGGCGCATGTGCTGAATTTGTTGGTGCAGAGGTTTCTTAAAAATCACCCCCATATGTCAGAGGTGCTGCAGAAAGTGCTGGCCGTCTGTGCGGTCTTTCGGCGTTCTCACCCTGCTGCTGCTCGCCTGTCAGCTCTGCAGTGTAACTTCAGCCTTCCCGCTCACCGCCTCATATGCGACGTGCCCACAAGGTGGAAATCCACCTTGCACATGCTGGCCAGACTGTGCGAACAGCAGCAGGCAATAGTTGAGTTTCAGCTGCAGCACGCACGGGTGAGTTCCTCTGTGGAACAGCACCACTTCACCACCAATGAGTGGGCCTCCATGCGAGACCTGTGTGCCTTGTTGCTCTGCTTCTAGTACTCCACCAACATGGCCAGTGCCGATGACGCCGTTCTCAGCGTTACTATTCCACTTCTAAGCCTTCTTGAAAAAATGCTTCGGGCGATGATGGAAGAGGATGTGGCACAGGAGGAGGAAGAGGGATCATTTCATAGGGTTTCAGGCTAGTCATTCACAAGTGGCTCCGAGGGTGGGTTCCTGCACCCACAAACGCCAGGTACACAATTGACCAGCCAGGGCACAGTTCTGGAGGATGATGAGGTGGAGGATGAGGAGATGGAGGAGGAGGAACTGTGTACACAGCAGGGTGGCACCCAAACCAGCTCATGGCCATCACTGGTGCGTGGCTGGGGGATACAGAGGACACAGACGATACACCTCCCACAGAGGACAGCTTTTTGTTGCCTCTGGGCAGCCTGGCAGACATAAGCGATTACATGCTGCAGTGTCTCCACAACGACCGCCGAGTTGTCCACATTCTAACTTGTGCTGATTACTGGGTGGCCATGTGTCACGGCTGTATGTGAGCAACAATAGTATACACAGTAAAAGAGCTACTGACCGGACCCAAACTAGGGAGGATAAAGGGTGACCCCTGTCAGACTCTCAAAGCTCTCCCTATTCTGCTAAAGCACATGCCCGGATCCAAATGGCGGAACGATGCATGCCCACGTGCCTAAGACTGATGACCACTGTAACCCCTACAATAGTGGAAGGGGCACGGCCACCGGTGCCCTACTCAGTATATGGAGGGAACCGTGGCCACCTCAGATCCAGTCAGAAAATAATCAGGTACACAACAATGTCTGTACACTTAGCTGAAGGTGTTGCAGCCGCAGAGAAGACGGATCCAAGGACAGCTGGCAATATCCGGAGTGCTTGCTGCAGCAGAACACTGGTCCAGTGAACTGATAGCTACAAGTGAAGATGCTAAAGCAAGAGCTACAACTGAAATGAGAACTATAATCCACGCCCTACAATAGGAGGAGGGGTGATATAAAGAGAGGGAAATCAAACGCATGAGGAACAGCTGGGAGGAAGGAAACCAAAAGTAAACAGAGCAGTGAGAACTCCTCCCAGCTCTAGTAGTGACATCATCACAGGGGTGGAGAAACAGAGCTGTGAGAACGTCCCAAAGCTCTGGTAGTGACAGTACCCCCCCCTCTACGGGTGGACTCCCGACACCCAGGACCCACCTTCTCAGGATGAGCCCTATGAAATGCCCTGATGAGGCGAGTGGCTTTAATGTCCGACACCGGAACCCACATCCTCTCCTCAGGACCATAACCCTTCCAATGAACGAGGTACTGAAGAGAACCGCGGACAATGCGAGAGTCCACAATTCTGGAAACCTCAAACTCCAGATTGCCATCAACCAAAATCGGAGGAGGAGGCAAAGAGGAGGGTACCGTGGGCTGGACATATGGTTTTAAGAGAGATCTGTGAAATACATTATGTATCTTCCAAACCCGTGGAAGATCAAGACGGAAGGCAACAGGATTGATGACTGACAAGATTTTATAAGGCCCAATAAACTTGGGACCCAATTTCCAGGAGGGAACCTTCAGTTTAATATTTCTTGTAGACAACCACACCAGATCACCCACATTCAGGTCCGGACCAGGCACACGTCTCTTATCAGCCACACGCCTATACCTCTCACTCATCTTTTTAAGATTACTCTGAATCTTTTGCTAAATGGTAGACAAAGACGAGGAAAATCTCTCCTCCTCAGGTAAACCAGAAAGAGCCCCTCCCGAGAATGTCCCAAACTGCGGATGGAACCCATATGCACCAAAGAATGGTGACTTATCAGAAGATTCCTGACGACGGTTGTTCAGAGCAAACTCAGCAAGAGGGAGAAATGAACACCAATCCTCCTGGTTCTCTGCCACAAAACAGCGCAAATATGTCTCCAGATTCTGATTGAGGCGCTCAGTCTGACCATTCGACTGCAGGTGAAAAGCAGAAGAGAAGGACAACCGAACCCCCAGGCGAGAACAGAAAGCCTTCCAGAACCTGGACACAAACTGCGTGCCTCTATCTGAAACAATATCAGAGGGAATGCCGTGCAATTTAACAATATGGTCGACAAAAGCTTGCGCCAACGTTTTAGCATTGGGTAAACCAGGGAAAGGTACGAAATGAGCCATCTTGCTAAAACGGTCCACCACCACCAGGATCACCGACTTCCCCGAGGAACGAGGAAGATCCGTGATAAAGTCCATGGACAGGTGTGTCCAAGGACGGGAAGGTATGGGTAACGGGAGAAGGGAACCTGAAGGCCGTGAACGAGGGACCTTAGCGCGAGCGCACGTCTCAAAAGCAGCCACAAAACCCTCCACCGACTTACGAAGAGCCGGCCACCAAAATCTCCGAGCAATGAGATCTACCGTGGCTCTACTCCCGGGGTGACCAGCAAGAACCGTATCATGATGCTCCTTAAAGAGTTTGTGACGTAGCTCAGGAGGCACGAACAACTTCCCAGAAGGACAACGGGCAGGTGCCTCAGTCTGGGCAGCCTGGACCTCGGCCTCCAAATCGGAATATAGAGCAGAAACAACTACCCCCTCCGCCAAAATGGGACCCGGGTCCTCGGAGTTTCCTCCTCCCGGAAAACAGCGAGAGAGAGCATCAGCCTTCACATTTTTTATCCCAGGTCGGAATGTAACAACAAAATTGAATCTGGAGAAGAACAGAGACCATCTGGCCTGTCTCGGATTCATACGCCTGGCCGACTCCAAGTATGCCAGATTCTTATGGTCGGTAAAAACGGTGATAGGGTGCCTGGCCCCCTCCAACCAATGGCGCCATTCCTCGAAAGCCAACTTGATGGCCAACAACTCCCTATCTCCCACATCATAGTTTCTCTCTGCCGGAGAGAGTTTTTTAGAGAAAAAGGCACAGGGTCGCCATTTGGCAGGAGAAGGGCCCTGGGACAAAACCGCACCCACACCCACCTCGGAAGCATCCACCTCAACAATAAAAGGTAAGGAAACATCGGGATGCACCAAGACGGGAGCAGACGCAAAACTCTCTTTAATCTTAGAAAAGGCTGCAAGCGCCTCCTCCGACCAAGAGGAAAAATCCGCCCCCTTTTTTGTCATGTCAGTAAGGGGTTTGACAACAGAGGAATAATTCAAAATGAACTTTCTGTAATAGTTCGCAAAACCCAGAAAGCGCATCAATGCCTTCTGATTCTCAGGAAGCTCCCACTCAAGTACAGCACGGACCTTCTCCGGATCCATGCGAAAACCAGAAGCAGAGAGGAGAAAACCCAGAAATTGAATCTCCGATACCATAAAAAGACATTTCTCCAGCTTGGCGTACAATTTATTTTCCCGCAGAATCTGCAGAACCTGAAAAAGATGATCCTGATGGTTCTGAACATCAGGGGAAAAAAATCAAAATATCATCAAGATACACCAATACAAATTTCCCCATTAAATGGTAGAAAATACTATTAACAAAATGCTGAAAGACGGCCGGAGCATTCATCAGGCCGAAAGGCATAACGAGATTCTCGAAATGCCCGTTAGGGGTATTAAAGGCCGTTTTCCATTCATCCCCCTCTCTGACCCTGACCAGGTTGTACGCGCCTCTCAAATCCAATTTGGAAAACACCTTGGCCCCAACAATTTGGTTGAAGAGGTCCGGGATCAGAGGAAGGGGATAGGGATCGCGAATCGTGATACGGTTCAGCTCCCTAAAATCTAGGCAAGGTCTCAGAGAGCCATCTTTTTTTTTAACAAAAAAAAAAACCCGCGGCCACAGGTGACTTTGAGGGACGAATATGCCCCTTCTCGAGACTCTCGGAGATATAAGTTCGCATTGCGATTCTTTCCGGTTGTGAGAGATTGTAGAGGCGTGCTTTTGGCAGCTTGGCACCGGGAATGAGGTTAATAGCACAGTCAAACTCCCGGTGAAGAGGTAGCTCCTGAACACCGCTCTCGGAAAACACGTCCGAGAAATCAGAGAGAAATGATGGCACAGTTTTAGTAGACACCTCTGCAAAAGTCGCTGTGAGACAATTCTCTCTACAAAAGTCACTCCACTCATTTATTTGCCTTCCTTGCCAATCAATAGTGGGGTTATGTCTAGTGAGCCAGGGTAACCCCAAAACTAGAGGAGAAGGCAATCCGTTAAGGACAAAACAAGATATATCCTCCACATGAGTGTCACCTACAGCTAGCCGGATATTGTGAACAATGCCCCTTCAGAGATCTCTGTGAGAGTGGAGCAGAGTCAATAGCAAAAACAGGTATATCCTTTTCTAATGTGCAAACCTGAAAACCATGCATGGCTACAAATTGAGTGTCAATAAGATTGACGGCCGCTCCACTATCGACAAAAATCTCACAAGAAATGACTTTGCTCTCTAGCGCCACCCTGGCAGACAGGAGAAAACGGGAACTGCAGGTCAGAGGAAAAGCATCAATTCCTACATCAACTTTGCCCAAAGTAGCAGATGAAGCAGAATTTGATGATTTACCTTTTGAGGTTTTTCTCTTATTATCGCTCTTAGTACAGTTCAAGAATCTCCTAGAGGGACAAACATTTGCCAAATGACCTATGCCCCCACAACAAAAACACACCATACTCTGAGGACTAAATCCTCTTTTATCAGGGGCAAGTCGACCTAGCTGCATGGGCTCCTCCTCAGAGGGGAGCGAGACAGGATGAGGCCCCTGCACACTGAATGAGTCCGCACCACTGCCCCTAGACTGACAATGGCTGGACAGAGAGGTCTCGTTTCTTTCTCTTAGACGCCTGTCAAGGCGTACCGCCAATGACATGGCAGACTCTAAGGACGTTGGTCTCTCATGGAAAGCAAACGCATCTTTCAATCTCTCTGAGAGACCATGACAGAACTGACTCCGGAGTGCAGCATCATTCCAACCCGAATCAGCTGCCCATCTCCGAAATTCAGAACAATAAATCTCCGCAGACAGTTTGTTCTGGCATAAAACACGTAAGTTAGATTCGGCCAGAGCAACACGATCCGGGTCATCATAAATCTGCCCCAGGGCCACAAAAAATCTTTCCACGGATCGAAGGGAGGGATCCCCTGATGGCAGCGAAAAAGCCTAAGTCTGAGCATTACCCCTGAGCAGGGAGATGACAATCCTCACCCTCTGCTCCTCCTTACCAGAGGAGTGGGGACACAAGCAAAAATGGAGTTTGCATGCCTCTCTGAAGCGAACAAAATTCTCACTGCCCCCGGAGAACGTTTCCGGAAGTGAGACCTTTGGCTCGCAACAGACTCCATGAGCCGGAGCAGAGCCCAATGCTTGAAGCTGAGTCATAGATTGACGGAGATCCGCTACTTCCAAAGAAAGACCCTGCATGCGGTCAACCAGGCCAGAAAGTGGATCCATGTCAAAAAAGGACGGTTTTGGTGGATTATAATGTCACGGCTGTATGTGAGCAACAATAGTATACACAGTAAAAGAGCTACTGACCGGACCCAAACTAGGGAGGATAAAGGGTGACCCCTGTCAGACCCTCAAAGCTCTCCCTATTCTGCTAAAGCACATGCCCGGATCCAAATGGCGGAACGAGGCATGCCCACGTGCCTAAGACTGATGACCACTGTAACCCCTACAATAGTGGAAGGGGCACGGCCACCGGTGCCCTACTCAGTATATGGAGGGAACCGTGGCCACTTCAGATCCAGTGAGAAAATAATCAGGTACACAACAATGTCTGTACACTTAGCTGAAGGTGTTGCAGCCGCAGAGAAGACGGATCCAAGGACAGCTGGCAATATCCGGAGTGCTTGCTGCAGCAGAACACAGGTCCAGTGAACTGATAGCTACAAGTGAAGATACTAAAGCAAGAGCTACAACTGAAATGAGAACTATAATCCACGCCCTACAATAGGAGGAGGGGTGATATAAAGAGAGGGAAATCAAATGCATGAGGAACAGCTGGGAGGAAGGAAACCAAAAGTAAACAGAGCAGTGAGAACTCCTCCCAGCTCTAGTAGTGACATCATCACAGGGGTGGAGAAACAGAGCTGTGAGAACGTCCCAAAGCTCTGGTAGTGACACCATGCTGCTGGATCCCCGTTACAAGGACAACGTACCGTCCTTAATTCCGTCACTGGATCGTGATTGTAAGATGCGCGATTACCAGCGCACGCTGGTAGACGCGCTGCTGGTGGCATTCCCACCTGACAGCGGGGGCATAGTGGAAGCACAAGGCAGAGGAGGAGGAAGAGGTCGCCAACGCATCTGGGGCACCACCAGCCACTCAGAAGGCAGGGTTAGCATGGCAGAAATGTGGAAAAGCTTTGTCAGCACGCCACAACAACAACCAGCACCACCAGCTGATATGGAACATCTTAGCAGGAGGCAGCATTTCAGCAACATGGTGAAGCAGTATGTGTGCACACGCCTACACGTACTTAATGATGGGTCTACCCCCTTCAACTTCTGGGTCTGCAAATTGGGCACATGGCCTGAGCTTGCCCTTTACGCCTTGGAGGTGCTGGCCTGCCCTGCAGCCAGTGTATTGTCTGAATGTGTGTTTAGCACGGCAGAGGGCGTGATCACAGACAAGTGCAGCTGCCTGTCCACAGCCAATGTGGACAAGCTCACGTTCATTAAAATGAACCAGGCATGGATCCCACAGGACTTGTTCATACCTTGTGCAGAATAGATATGTATACCGGCCTTCCCCAGCCATTGTTATACTACAGCGCAATTGCTCATTGTATTTTTTATATTTCCCACTCTTTTTGGGTGTACTCTAATTAAAAAAATAAATACAATTTAAACCAAAAACCAGCGTTGGCTACCTCGTCCTCCTCCACCGCCACTTCCACCTACACCGCTATGTCCACCGCCTCCTCAACCTCCTACACCATATGGACCTCCACCTCATACATCAAGATTATTTTTTGTTAATTTTTACATATTTTATTTTATTTTAAGTCATTTCACTCATTTGTCTGATGCATTGTTGGGTTACATATCCCACATTTTTGGCTGTGATATACACCTGCTCTACCTAGTAGACAGGTTAATAAACTTCACAAATTTTTCTGTTACATAGTTGGGTGACATTCACCAATTTTTGACTGTGAAGATATACCCCTGCTCTACCTAGTGGAAAGGTTAACAAATTTCACAAATTTGTCTGTTACATTGTCGTGTGACTTTCACCAATTTTTGACTGTGATATACCCCTGGTCTACCTAGTAGACAGGTTAATAAATTTCACAAATTTTTCTGTTACATAGTTGGGTGACATTCACCAATTTTTGCCTGTGATATACCCCTGCTCTACCTAGTGGACAGGTTAATAAATGTTACTAATTTTTCTGTTACATTGTCGGGTGACATTCACCAATTTTTGGCTGTGATATACCCCTGCTCTACCTAGTGGACAGGTCAATAAATTGCACAAATTTTTCTGTTACATAGTTGGGAGACATTCACCAATTTTTGGCTGTGATATACCCCTGCTCTAGCTAGTGGACAGGTTAATAAACTTCACAAATTTGTTACATTGTCGGGTGAAATTCACCAATTTTTGGCTGTGATATACCCCTGCTCTACCTAGTGGACAAGGAAATACATTTCACTAATTCGTCTGTTACATTCTTGGGTGACATTTTACCATTTTTGCTGTGAATAAACCCCTGCTCTGCATAGTTGACAGGGACCGAAATTTAAAAAAATAGTCTGTTCCATTGGTGGGTGACATTAACCCATTTTTGGCGATGAAAAACCCCTGCTCTGCATAGGTGGCAGGGAATTAAATTTCAAAAATTTGTCTTTAATTGCCCCCTCCTTTCATTCGATGCTTCAACCTTAACAACTTGTCCCACATTTCCGCTCGATCACATTGGAGCCATTTACCTCCCTTGGATGTGGTATCTTTTTCTCACGCTCCCTCTCCGGCGTGAAACCCTGATTCGCTGTTAACCGTGATCAACATGGTAGGCGCCTAAAAGAACATCGAAAGTTGATAGTGAAGATTTCCAATTGGATCGTGGACGTCACGGGGACGTGCAATCAGGCAGAAGTTATCTAGAGTCAACAAAGTGGCAGCAGGGCCTCTTCTGTATAATGTTTCCTCATCCAAAATACCGCAGTGACATTCCCTGTAATTTTTTATTGCTCATTCAAATGACACAGGGCATCTTAAGAGTCCTGTATTGTTATTTATCATCACTACCTCCCCAAATCATGAGTGAGTAATTGCCGCACGCCCCCTCCTTTCCGTCGATTCTTCCGCTTTAATAACTTGTCCCACATTTCCACCCAATCAGATTTCAGCCATTGACCTCCCTTGGATGTGGTATCCCTTTCTCAGGCTCCCTCTCCGGCATGGAACACTGATTCCCCGTTACCCGTGATCACCATGGTAGGCGTATAAAATAACACCGAAAGTTGATAGAGAAAATATCCAATTGGATCGTAGACGTCACGTGGACGTCACGGGGACGTGCGACATGGTGGAGCAGTATTGTGCACACGCCTACACGTACTGACTGTTGGGTCTGCCCCCTTCATCTTCTGGGTCTCCAAATTGGGCACATCCCCCAAGCTTGCTCTTTACGCCTTGGAGGTGCTGGCCTGCCCTGCAGCCAGTGTATTATCTGAACGCTTGTTGAGCACGGCAGGAGGGGGTTATCACAGACAAGCGCAGCCGCCTGTCCACAGCCAATGTGGACAAGCTTGCGTTCATTAAAATGAACCAGGCAGGGATCCCACAGGACTTGTCCATATATTGTGCAGAATAAACATCTATACCGGCCTCACCCAGCCATTGTTGTACTCTAGCGCACTCTTTGTTTTATTTTTTTTATATTTCCCATTGTTTTGGGGTTTACCCATATTTGAACAAAAATAAATAAATAAAATAAAATAAAAAACAAACACAAAAACAAAAACCAGTGTTGGCTACCTCCTCCTCCTCCACCGTCGCTTCCACCTACACCGCCCCATCCACCGAGTCCTCCACCTCCTACTCCATATGGACCTCCTCCTCCAAGATTATTATTTTTTATTTTTACGTATTTTATGTTATTTGAAGTCATTTCTCTATCCACATTTATTTTTTTGCAAAGTTCGGCCGAACCCGTTGAACCCGAACTTCCAGGTGTCCGCTCAATTCTAATTATTGGCTGAAAATGCTTTTGCTATAATGCAAAGAGTTAAAAAAGAAGTGTTTGAAAAAAAGTGCAATTGCACAGCTATTGGGGTGCTCTGATGGCAATAAGCTGGCAATAAATCTATGTAGAAACCTGAGGTTTAAAAATAAACATAGATGCTTCTCTGTTCAAAAGAAAAAAAATATGTTTTTTTCTTGCAGGTGGTTTAGTATTGCAGAACTGCTAGAATGAGATGCTGCTGCAGCAGCAGCTGTATTAAGCAGAGTGCCCCAGCCCCTCACTCCCTTAAAAAAGTTCCCTTATTAAAGTCCTTGAATTATTTATTTCTATTCTTTCCCTAGACTGTCCCTGTTACACTAGATTAGATGCTTGCTTGTGCCTCTGTATACTGTGTAAAATAGTTTCCACCATCATCAACAGCTCAACACAGAATGTCGCTCCTCATTCTGAACTAGCATCTCCCTGCCTGCTGCCACCCCTGATTGGCTTATGAGGCTGTTTTTCAGCCTCTGAGCCAATCAGGGAAAGGCCCCCCACTTCCTCCCAGAATCATGTGAGCATTCTTATTCCCTCATGGTTTTCCTGCAACATGTGCAGTAAAATGGTTTTGGACTCCGTTTATACTGGATTCATCTGAAGCGAATCTGAAAAGCTTCAGATTCATAAAAAAAACCTAAGTCAACAAAAACTGAACATATTTATAATTATTATGTGTGAGAAAATAAAAACGTTAGGGCTAAACGTGTGCTAAATTAAGAAAAAATATGAGATCATTAAAGAGGACATTTCACCACTCCTGACATTTCTGTTTTAATAGCTACATACATTCTTTTATCCATCGGTCCCCAACACCTGTTGGCGTTGCCATTCAGAGGTTGGTTCCATGCTACACATCTGGTGGGACTGCCCTGGGGTCGCCCCTTTGTGGCAAGATGTTTTTGCTCTGTATAATGCACTTTACCGGTCTACTATATCTCCTTCCCCTTTGATTGCCCTGCTCTCTATATTCCCGGGTAGGATCAAACATGTCAAAAAGGGAGTACTTAAAACATTTGTCCTTTCTATGAGACAGATCATACCACGCCAGTGGAGATCCTCAGACAGTTTGCAGAGAATTACGTGGATACGTGCCCTGGATGCCTTATTCAGGATGGAAGAAATGGAAGCTGAGGCCTGTAACCAAGTCCAAACATTTGCACTAACCTGGGAACCTTGGAATCAATTTAGGAGCTCCTCTCGTTTTCAAACCTGGTTGGTCTCAGGTGACTGTACCTGGGATACGTGATATGATGTCTTGTCCTTTCCCCTTCCCCCCGCCCCCCCCTACTTTCCACCCCCCCCCTCCCTCCCCTGTCTTTTGTTTCGTCGTGTTTTGTTCTTGTCTGTCCCCCTGTCTCTCCTAGGTTAACGATTTAATCTGTTTCACTTAAGAGTTACATATTAGTAGCCCTTTGTTCAAAACGCCATCACTGAGTATCTCAGGATTGTGTCCTAAGTTCCTTTTGCCTTCCCTTTTAGTAGTCAAGGTTCTTCATATCGCACTGTATGTACCTAATATTGCTGAATCTCTCCTTTAGCATTTATTTGATGGCATTTGTCCTCTCTGGTCTTCATGGTTGCGTCCCAGAGAAATATGGTGGTCTCTGAATCCATCTGTGCACTTTATTTTATGTTTTACATGGTCTTGGAAATGGAATTGGAGATATATTTTTCATACAATGTCTTGGTTGCTATGTATGATTGTTGTGTTCTTTTTCTATTCAATAAAAATAGATTCAACACTAATAGCTACATACATTCCCCATGTAATAACAATTTTGGAGCATCTAGTCTTATGGCTCTATGTTGTGCCATTCCTTTATTATTTCTACCAGAAGTTATGAATGAATTGCTATTAGCCTTCAGTAAGGGTACAGAAGGGAGGTAACCAGTTGGGGGGGGTGTCCCAATCAGTGCTGTCATTTTCAGTCTGTGCAGATACACATCCCCAACCTGTTACCTCCCCTTTGTACCCTTACTAAAGGGTAATAGCAATTCATTCATAACTTCTAGTAGAAATAATACAGGAATGGCACAAAATAGAGTCATAAGAATAGATGTTCCAGAATTGTTATTACATGGGGAATGCATGAAGCTATTAAAACAGGCGTGTCAGGAGCGTTGAAAGGTCCTCTTTAAAGAGTCACTGTACTTTCACACAATTTATTTGATTTAAAAAATCTGCCTGTATCTGCAAAAAAGTTGTCAGCACCACTATGGGTCTCACTTCCCCCTAATTTGCAGTGTGCTGCCTGTTGTTAGGCAAGACTCATCTCCAATAACAGAGACCTAGAAGACAGTTCACAGGAAATTTGGGTGTGTCAGAGTTAGCTGAGCTGGTGAGCCTAATGATGCTTCCCTCCTGACTCCTGAATTCAACTGTTTTGCCATCCTGAGGTAACTGGAGCAGGAGGACAGAATGTGGTAGTGTCACGAACCAGCGGGTGTGAACCCAATGTGCCACGTGTCCTACCTCCTCTAAGGGTGTTGTGTAAGTGAACCCTTGATCTTCACCGTACCCCTGATGGTGGGGATAGACTTTCCCGAGGGGAACACCAGGTCACTTCCTCTTGAGGAGGATAGGCACACGAGTCAGCTGGTCCAGGCAGACCAGGAGGTACCTGAGAAAGGTACCAGAGGTACAGGCGTTGTCAGCAGGCTGAGTAGTAACCAGGAGCAACAGTGCAGGACCGAAGGATGAGGCAGAGGCCAAGTCAGACAGGCAATAGGTCAGGGCAGGTGGCACAGGTAAAGGTCAGGCAATCCAGGTCGGCAACAGGAGAGTCAAGGCACACAGACAGGGATCAAACAGGTAGCAGAGTCCAGGAATACAAATATGGGGAAGCAGCTGCTTCAGGGTCCGAGTTGAGAAGAGGCCCAAGAGCAGTGTCTTTTGTAGTACAATTCAGGCTAGTCCGGGCCCCTAGTGTGATTGTATCTGAAGGGGGCCTGGCCTGGCCTGAAATGTAATAGAAAAGGTGTACATACCAGTATGAAGGACCTTTGGAATGCAGTAATGGTAGGCTAAAGGACCTTTGATGATGGCATGTCACATGATTGAAGGTCTTTTAGCCTACCATTACTGCATTCCAAAGGTCCTTTTGCCGCCAAGAGACATCAGAGGAGAATAGAGAACCTGCAGCTTGTAAGTAAATAAGTGTATGTGTGTGTATACACTCACCTAAAGAATTATTAGGAACACCTGTTCTATTTCTCATTAATGCAATTATCTAGTCAACCAATCACATGGCAGTTGCTTCAATGCATTTAGTGGGGTGGTCCTGATCAAGACAATCTCCTGAACTCCAAACTGAATGTCAGAATGGGAAAGAAAGGTGATTTAAGCCATTTTGAGCGTGGCATGGTTGTTGGTGCCAGACGGGCCGGTCTGAGTATTTCACAATCTGCTCAGTTACTGGGATTTTCACGCACAACCATTTCTAGGGTTTACAAAGAATGGTGTGAAAAGGGAAAAACATCCAGTATGCAGCAGTCCTGTGGGCAAAAATGCCTTGTGGATGCTAGAGGTCAGAGGAGATGGGCCGATTGATTCAAGCTGATAGAAGAGCAACGTTGACTGAAATAACCACTCGTTACAACCGAGGTATGCAGCAAAACATTTGTGAAGCCACAACACGCACAACCTTGAGGCGGATGGGCTACAACAGCAGAAGACCCCACCGGGTACCACTCATCTCCACTACAAATAGGAAAAAGAGGCTACAATTTGCACGAGCTCACCAAAATTGGACTGTTGAAGACTGGAAAAATGTTGCCTGGTCTGAAGAGTCTCGATTTCTGTTGAGACATTAAAATGGTAGAGTCCGAATTTGGCGTAAACAGAATAAGAACATGTATCCATAATGCCTTGTTACCACTGTGCAGGCTGCTGGTGGTGGTGTAATGGTGTGGGGGATGATTTCTGGGCACACTTTAGGCCCCTTAGTGCCAATTGGGCATCGTTTAAATGCCACGGACTACCTGAGCATTGTTTCTGACCATGTCCATCCCTTCATGACCACCATGTACCCATCCTCTGATGGCTACTTCCAGCAGTATAATGCACCATGTCACAAAGCTCGAATCATTTAAAATTGGTTTCTTGAACATGACAATGAGTTCACTGTACTAAAATGGCCCCCACAGTCACCAGATCTCAACCCAATAGAGCATCTTTGGGATGTGGTGGAACGGGAGCTTCGTGCCCTGGATGTGCATCCCTCAAATCTCCATCAACTGCAAGATGCTATCCTATCAATATGGGCCAACATTTCTAAATAATGCTATCAGCACCTTGTTGAATCAATGGCACGTAGAATTAAGGCAGTTCTGAAGGCAAAAGGGGGTCCAACACCATATTAGTATGGTGTTGCTAATAATTCTTTAGGTGAGTGTATATGGATGTAGTAGAGTTAACACACATGCTTTATGAGACGTGTTATCTAAACTAAATGTGTTAAGCAAACACCTTCAATTGCTTTTCAATGGCTTTTGTTTCAAGATAACACGATGATTTAAGAAATTTGATTTAAGAGTTTGTGTGTTAACCCTGCTACATAAGTATATGGATTTATACGTATATGTATGTGTGTTTGCGTGTATGTATGTGTTTATCTGTGTGTGTGTATGTTTGTGTTTGTATGTCTGTGTATATGTGTGTTTATCTGTGTGTGTATGTGTGTATATATGTCTGTATGTGTTTGTGTATGTGTGTGTATGTATATACAGTATGTGTTTATCTGTGTGTGTTAGTATGTGAGTGTTTGTGTATCTATGTCAATACCTCTTATTGTATATATAGGAGCTATCTGTATATGGGTAGTGTATGTATATATATATATATATATATACAGTCAGGTCCATAAATATTGGGACATCGACACAATTCTAACTTTTTTGGCTCTATACACCACCACAATGGATTTGAAATGAAACGAACAAGATGTGCTTTAACTGCAGACTGTCAGCTTTAATTTGAGGTCATTTACATCCAAATCAGGTGAACAGTGTAGGAATTATAACAGTTTGCATATGTGCCTCCCACTTGTTAAGGAACCAAAAGTAATGGGACAGAATAATAATCATAAAATCAAACTTTCACTTTTTACTACTTTGTTCCAAATACTTTGCAGTTAATTACAGCCTGAAGTCTGGAACGCATAGACATCACCAGAACCTGGGTTTCATCCCTGGTGATGCTCTGCCAGGCCTCTACTGCAACTGTCTTCAGTTCCTGCTTGTTCTTGGGGCATTTTCCCTTCAGTTTTGTCTTCAGCAAGTCAAATGCATGCTCAATCGGATTCAGGTCAGGTGATTGACTTGGCCATTGCATAAAATTCCACTTCTTTCCCTTAAAAAACTCTTTGGTTGCTTTTGCAGTATGCTTTGGGTCATTGTCCATCTGCACTGTGAAGTGCCGTCCAATGAGTTCTGAAGCATTTGGCTGAATATGAGCAGATAATATTGCCAGAAACAATTCAGAATTCATCCTGCTGCTTTTGTCAGCAGTCACATCATCAATAAATACAAGAGAACCAGTTCCATTGGCAGCCATACATGCCCACGCCATGACACTACCACCACCATGCTTCACTGATGAGGTGGTATGCTTAGGATCATGAGCAGTTCCTTTCCTTCTCCATTCTCTTCTCTTCCCATCACTCTGGTACAAGTAGATCTTGGTCTCATCTGTCCATAGGATGTTGTTCCAGAACTGTGAAGGCTTTTTTAGATGTTGTTTGGCAAACTCTAATCTGGCCTTCCTGTTTTTGAGGTTCACCAATGGTTTACATCTTGTGGTGAACCCTCTGTATTAACTCTGGTGAAGTCTTCTCTTGATTGTTGACTTTGACACACATACACCTACCTCCTGGAGAGTGTTCTTGATCTGGCCAACTGTTGTAAAGGGTGTTTTCTCTACCAGGGAAAGAATTATTCGGTCATCCACCAGAGTTGTTTTCCGTGGTCTTCCAGGTCTTTTGGTGTTGCTGAGCTCACCGGTGCGTTCCTTCTTTTAAAGAATGTTCCAAACAGTTGTTTTGGCCACGCCTAATGTTTTTGCTATGTCTCTGATGGGTTTGTTTTGTTTTTTCAGCCTAATGATGGCTTGCTTCACTGATAGTGACAGCTCTTTGGATGTCATCTTGAGAGTTGACAGCAACAGATTCCACACTTGAAATGAACTCTGGACCTTCTATCTGTTCATTGTAATTGGGATAATAAGGGAATAACACACACCTGGCCATGGAACAGCTGAGAAGCCAATTATCCCATTACTTTTGGTTCCTTAACAAGTGGGAGGCACATATGCAAACTGTTGTAATTCCTACACCGTTCACCTGATTTGGATGTAAATACCCTCAAATTAAAGCTGACAGTCTGCAGTTAAAGCACAACGTGTTTGTTTCTTTTCAAATCCATTGTGGTGGTGTATACAGTCAAAAATGTTATAATTGTATCGATGTCCCAATATTTATGGACCTGACTGTATATATATATATATATATATATATAAAGAATTAGAGCACTACTCTTATCCAGATATTTAGGACACTGATACTGCAACAGATGCTTGTACATGTACGTCATATCTGGACGGGACTTAAAGGGAACCTGTCATGTGGATATTTGATTATAATCTAACTAATTATATACAATCATTAACTACTAAAAAGTACCTTAGATGTATTCACTTACTGGTGTGACAGATGGTTATCTCATATTATACACACAAAGTGCCGCATGCCGCATGCTAATGAGCTGATTTGAGTCCGGCGTGATGTCATTGAGTCCAGCGTATATTTAATTCAGAGCTATAGCCACTCCCCTGCCCACCTGCTGCTGGTTCATAAGGAAACAAACTGTCATTCAGCAGCAGGTGGGCGGGGAGAGTCAGGAGCTCATGAATATTCATGACTCATCATTATCAGCTGGAGCTTTTCAATACAAGATGTTGGCAGATTGACTGGGTCAATTAAAGAAAGTGACCCAGCATTGTGCTAAGAGAATCAATCACTTATTTATGTTGCCCTTAGTTAGGACACCATAAAACTGGTGACAGGTTCCCTTTAACCACTTCAGCCCCCAGTGCTTAACCACCTCCGGACCGCTGTACGCACAGACGCGTCCTGGAGGTGGTTGTTTCATTCCGAGTGGACGCGCCGGCGCGTCTTCTCGCGAGACGCGAGATTTCGGTCACAGCCGGCCCGCGCATGCGCATCGCGGGCCGGCAAAAGTTCGAGGAGAGTTGCATCAGCAACCTGCCAGCCAATGATCGTCGCTGGCAGGTTGCTGATTTTTAAGAAATCGAATCACAAACCAGATAACAGATCATATTAGTAAATATGATCTGTTATATGGCTTCTCTGCTCCTGTGCTGGTCCTTTTCGTCGGTTGGATCCAGCAGAGGAGCAGACTTCACAGTGAGTACACCAAACAGCACACCTTAGCCCCAGATCACCCCCCTGCACCCCAATTAACCCTTTGATCACCCCTTTGATCGCCCCTGTCAATCACTAGTGAAAGGAAAAAAAGTGATCAGTGTAAACTGTCACTTTTTTTTTTTCACTGGTATTGGCTGTTAGGTTTTAGGGATAGTTTAGGCCCCTTGGTTAGGTAGTTAGCGTCAGTTAGCGCCCACCCCACCGCACCGCAGTCACTTTTATTCGCTGATTAGCGTATCGCTAATCAGCATTTGTACTTTTATAGTATCTGTAAGTGATCAAAACTGATCACGGTCAGATCTATAATAGTATTAGTGTCACTTTAGTTCGCCCTCCACCCAAAACGCAGTGTTTGCCCGATCAGGCCTGATCGGTCGCCCACACGTGCGTTCACCCACGCCCGCCCCACCGCAGTGACAAAAAATTATTATTTTTTGATCACTGCACATTCACTTTACAAGCACTGCGGCGATAAAAAAATCTGTTTTGATATTTTTTATCAACCGCAGCGGCCTCCGGTACTTCGCTAGCCTCCCCTTTGTAAGACAGGTTTGCTTTTTTTCTTGGGTAGTCTCAGGGAATACCCCTAAATTTAGTAGTCCAAAATGTCAAACAGGGGGTATTCTTCTGAAGAGGCCTACAGGATTCTGACCCAGTCGGATGAGGAGTGGGAACCCTCATCTGACGAATCTAGCGGGTCAGAATATGAACCTGTAGAAAGCAGTGGCTCTCTGACCCAAAGTTCGGACGAGGAGGTTGAGGTCCCTGGCAGCACCAGGCGTACCCGGCCCCGTGTCGCTAGACCACAGGTTACGCAGGATCCGCTTCAAGAGCAGCAGAGTGGGGCTGTCGCTGCCGGATCACGTGGTGAGGCATACACCAGCAGCGCAGCCCTTCCTGGACCTAGTACCAGCACTGCCGTACAACCTGGTGAAGTAGCGAGCACCAGAAGGGCAGTTGAAGCTGGTACGGTGGCACGTGCAGTAGTTACCCCGTCGCAGCCACCGCGCAGACAGGCCCGTAGACCCCCTAGAGTCCCTGAGGTGCTGGCAAACCCTGATTG
The DNA here is from genome assembly GCF_905171765.1 of Bufo bufo. Lineage (NCBI taxonomy): Eukaryota > Metazoa > Chordata > Amphibia > Anura > Bufonidae > Bufo > Bufo bufo. Next base: position 216,679,673 of record NC_053394.1, read on the forward strand.
GCAGTCACCAACTTCAGCCGCACCTGTAGTTCCCCCTTTCACCGCCCAGTCTGGAGTTCGGGTTGAGACGGCTCAAATCGCTTCGGCCCTGGGATTTTTTGAGCTGTTCTTGACTGCGGAGCTCTTGGACTTAGTCGTGGCAGAGACCAACCAATATGCCACACAATTTATAACCGCAAACCCGGAAAGCTATTATGCCCAGCCTTTCCGGTGGAAACCAGTCCAAGTTTCCGAACTTAAAATTTTTCTGGGCCTTCTCCTCAACATGGGCCTGACAAAAAAGCATGAATTGCGGTCATATTGGTCCACGAACCCAATTCATCACATGCCCATGTTCTCTGCTGCTATGTCCAGGACACGATTTGAGACCATCCTGCGTTTTCTGCATTTTAGCGACAACACCACCTCCCGTCCCAGAGGCCACCCAGCTTTTGACCGGCTCCACAAAATTCGGCCCCTCATAGACCATTTCAACCAGAAATTTGCAGATTTGTATACCCCTGAGCAAAACATCTGCGTAGACGAGTCCCTAATACATTTTACCGGGCGCCTTGGCTTCAAACAATACATCCCAAGCAAGCGTGCCCGGTATGGGGTCAAATTGTATAAGCTCTGTGAAAGGGCCACAGGCTATACCCACAAATTTCGGATCTATGAGGGAAAAGATCAGACCCTGGAGCCGGTCGGTTGCCCTGACTACCTGGGGAGCAGTGGGAAGACAGTCTGGGACTTGGTGTCACCCTTATTCGGCAAGGGGTACCATCTTTATGTGGACAATTTTTACACAAGTGTGGCCCCCTTTAGGCATTTGTTTCTAGAACGGATTTGCGCCTGTGGCACCGCGCGAACTAGTCGCGTGGGCTTCCCCCAACGGCTTGTAACCACCCGTCTTGCAAGGGGGGAGAGGGCTGCCTTGTGTAACGAAGAACTGCTCGCGGTGAAATGGAGAGACAAGCGTGACGTTTACATGCTCTCCTCCATTCACGCAGACACGACAATCCAAATTGAAAGGGCAACCCGTGTCATTGAAAAGCCCCTCTCAGTCCACGACTATAATGCGCTCATGGGAGGGGTGGACTTCAATGACCAGATGTTGGCTCCCTATTTAGTTTCCCGCAGAACCAGACGCTGGTATAAGAAGGTGTCTGTATATTTAATTCAATTGGCGCTGTACAATAGTTTTGTTCTCTACAGTAAGGCTGGGAGAACAGGATCCTTCCTCAAATTCCAGGAAGAGATCATCGCGAACCTCCTTTACCCAGGAGGTTCCGTGGCCCCATCCACCAGTGTAGTTAGCCGTCTACACGAGCGACATTTCCCCAGTGTCGTTGCTGGTACCTCAACCCAACCGCCACCCCGAAAAAAATGTCGTGTCTGTAGCAGGAGTGGAATAAGGCGTGACACCCGCTATTTCTGTCCTGACTGCCCTGACCACCCTGCCCTATGCTTAGGTGAGTGTTTCCGGAAGTACCACACACAGGTACACCTAGCATAGGGATTGCATCTCACAGGACAGGCACACAGGGCTATTAGGGCCCTTTTACTCACAGCTGCTGCAAACCTCTCCTTTCACCTGGGATAAAGTGCATAACGTACTTCGCCACATCTTTGGGCGATTTGCGCTTTGCACATTGTCCCATGGGGAAGGAGAGGTTTGTTCTATAAAGGTAAAAAAAACTAAACAAAAAAAAAATTACCGGTAAGTAAAAAAGTTACAAAAGTTAAAAAAAGTTAATATGTTCTGTTCTAAAGTTAATAAAGTTATTGCTTTGCGGCCTGGTTTTTTCTTTTTTTTTTGTTTTTTTTACCTTTCAGGTGGACCAACCGATCGACTAGCTGCAGCACTGATGTGCATTCGGACAGAAGCATTGCGCTGCTGTCAGATTACACGCAAGTCGGTGTATGCGGCGCTGCAAGACGAGATTTCTCCTCTGCAGTAAAAGATACGTTTGCCGAGGCATATGAGCTGAGGAGGTGGCGGTGTTCATATACTTTGGCAAACACTTTGTATATATAAAAAAAAAAATCCCGGCAATGATTTATTCATCCACATCGATTGATGTGAATGGAGAAATCGGGTTTGCCAGGGCATACGAGCTAAGTGGGCATGGATGTTGGGCGGAGCTCCTATGTCCTGGCAGACGCCTTTCCCCTCCTTTTTCTTTTTTTGGCAGAGATTTTTTCATCCACATTGATTGATGCGAATGAAGAAATCTGTGCCGTTCATTTTTTTCTTTCAGCCCAGCGGCTGAACGGAAAAAAAAAATCTCATTACCTGTATGCTCAATATAAGGAGAATAGCAGAAACTCCTAATGCTGGGCATACATGTAATGATTGCGGAGACCCTCAAATGCCAGGGCAGTACAAACACCCCACAAATAACACCATTTTGGAAAGAAGACACCCCAAGGTATTCGCTGAGGGGCATATTGAGTCCATGAAAGATTGAAATTTTTGTCCCAAGTTAGCGGAAAGGGAGACTTTGTGAGAAAAAAAAATAAAAAAATCAATTTCCGCTAACTTGTGCCAAAATTTTTTTTTTTCTATGAACTCGCCATGCCCCTCATTGAATACCTTGGGGTGTCTTCTTTCCAAAATGGGGTCACATGTGGGGTATTTATACTGCCCTGGCATTTTAGGGGCCCCAAAGCGTGAGAAGAAGTCTGGTATCCAAATGTCTAAAAAATGCCCTCCTAAAAGGAATTTGGGCCCCTTTGCCCACCTAGGCTGCAAAAAAGTGTCACACATGTGGTATCTCCGTATTCAGTAGAAGTTGGTGAATGTGTTTTGGGGTGTCATTTTACATATACCCATGCTGGGTGAGATAAATATCTTGGTCAAATGCCAACTTTGTATAAAAAAATGGGAAAAGTTGTCTTTTGCCAAGATATTTCTCTCACCCAGCATGGGTATATGTAAAATGACACCCCAAAACACATTCCCCAACTTCTCCCGAGTACGGCGATACCAGATGTGTGACACTTTTTTGCAGCCTAGGTGGGCAAAGGGGCCCATATTCCAAAGAGCACCTTTCGGATTTCACAGGTCATTTACCTACTTACCACACATTAGGGCCCCTGGAAAATGCCAGGGCAGTATAACTACCCCACAAGTGACCCTATTTTGGAAAGAAGACACCCCAAGGTATTCCGTGAGGGGCATGGCGAGTTCCTAGAATTTTTTATTTTTTGTCACAAGTTAGTGGAAAATTATGATTTTTTTTTTTTTTTTTTTTACATACAAAGTCTCATATTCCACTAACTTGTGACAAAAAATAAAAAAACTTCCATGAACTCACTATGCCCATCAGCGAATACCTTGGGGTCTCTTCTTTCCAAAATGGGGTCACTTGTGGGGTAGTTATACTGCCCTGGCATTCTAGGGGCCCAAATGTGTGGTAAGGAGTTTGAAATCAAATTCTGTAAAAAATGACGAGTGAAATCCGAAAGGTGCTCTTTGGAATATGGGCCCCTTTGCCCACCTAGGCTGCAAAAAAGTGTCACACATCTGGTATCTCCGTACTCAGTAGAAGTTGGGGAATGTGTTTTGGGGTGTCATTTTACATATACCCATGCTGGGTGAGAGAAATATCTTGGCAAAAGACAACTTTTCCCATTTTTTTATACAAAGTTGGCATTTGACCAAGATATTTATCTCACCCAGCATGGGTATATGTAAAAAGACACCCCAAAACACATTCCCCAACTTCTACTGAATAAGGAGATACCAGATGTGTGACACTTTTTTGCAGCCTAGGTGGGCAAAGGGGCCCATATTCCAAAGAGCACCTTTCGGATTTCACTCGTCATTTATTACAGAATTTGATTTCAAACTCCTTACCACACATTTGGGCCCCTAGAATGCCAGGGCAGTATAACTACCCCACAAGTGACCCCATTTTGGAAAGAAGACACCCCAAGGTATTTCGTGAGGGGCATGGCGAGTTCCTAGAATTTTTTATTTTTTGTCACAAGTTAGTGGAAAATGATGATTTTTTTTTTTTTTTTTTTTTTTCATACAAAGTCTCATATTCCACTAACTTGTGACAAAAAATAAAAACTTCCATGAACTCGCCATGCCCATCAGTGAATACCTTGGGGTCTCTTCTTTCCAAAATGGGGTCACTTGTGGGGTAGTTATACTGCCCTGGCATTCTAGGGGCCCAAATGTGTGGTAAGGAGTTTGAAATCAAATTCTGTAAAAAATGACGAGTGAAATCCGAAAGGTGCTCTTTGGAATATGGGCCCCTTTGCCCACCTAGGCTGCAAAAAAGTGTCACACATCTGGTATTGCCGTACTCAGGAGAAGGTGGGGAATGTGTTTTGGGGTGTCATTTTACATATACCCATGCTGGGTGAGAGAAATATCTTGGTCAAATGCGAACTTTGTATAAAAAAATGGGAAAAGTTGTCTTTTGCCAAGATATTTCTCTCACCCAGCATGGGTATATGTAAAATGACATCCCAAAACACATTCCCCACCTTCTCCTGAGTACGGCAATACCAGATGTGTGACACTTTTTTGCAGCCTAGGTGGGCAAAGGGGCCCATATTCCAAAGAGCACCTTTCGGATTTCACAGGTCATTTTTTACAGAATTTGATTTCAAACTCCCGACCACACATTTGGGCCCCTAGAATGCCAGGGCAGTATAACTACCCCACAAGTGACCCCATTTTGTAAATAAGACACCCCAAGGTATTCCGTGAGGGGCATGGCAAGTTCCTAGAATTTTTTTATTTTTTGTTTTTTGTCACAAGTTAGTGGAAAATTATGATTTATTTTTTATTTATTTTTTTCATACAAAGTCTCATATTCCACTAACTTGTGACAAAAAATAAAAACTTCCATGAACTCACTATGCCCATCAGCGAATACCTTGGGGTCTCTTCTTTCCAAAATGGGGTCACTTGTGGGGTAGTTATTCTGCCCTGGCATTCTAGGGGCCCAAATGTGTGGTAAGGAGTTTGAAATCAAATTCTGTAAAAAATGACCTGTGAAATCCGAAAGGTGCTCTTTGGAATATGGGCCCCTTTGCCCACCTAGGCTGCAAAAAAGTGTCACACATCTGGTATCGCCGTATTCAGGAGAAGTTGGGGAATGTGTTTTGGGGTGTCATTTTACATATACCTTTGCTGGGTGAGAGAAATATCTTGGCAAAAGACAACTTTTCCCATTTTTTTATACAAAGTTGGCATTTGACCAAGATATTTCTCTCACCCAGCATGGGTATATGTAAAATGACACCCCAAAACACATTCCCCAACTTCTCCTGAGTACGGCGATACCAGATGTGTGACACTTTTTTGCAGCCTAGATGCGCAAAGGTGCCCAAATTCCTTTTAGGAGGGCATTTTTAGACATTTGGATACCAGACTTCTTCTCACGCTTTGGGGCCCCTAGAATGCCAGGGCAGTATAAATACCCCACATGTGACCCCATTTTGGAAAGAAGACACCCCAAGGTATTCAATGAGGAGCATGGCGAGTTCATAGAAATTTTTTTTTTTTGGCACAAGTTAGCGGAAATTGATATTTTTAATTTTTTTCTCACAAAGTCTCCCGTTCCGCTAACTTGGGACAAAAATTTCAATCTTTCATGGACTCAATATGGCCCTCACGGAATACCTGGGGGTGTCTTCTTTCCGAAATGGGGTCACATGTGGGGTATTTATACTGCCCTGGCATTCTAGGGGCCCTAAAGCGTGAGAAGAAGTCTGGAATATAAATGTCTAAAAAATTTTACGCATTTGGTTTCCGTGAGGGGTATGGTGAGTTCATGTGAGATTTTATTTTTTGACACAAGTTTGTGGAATATGAGACTTTGTAAGAAAAAAAAAAATAAATTCCGCTAACTTGGGCCAAAAAAATGTCTGAATGGAGCCTTACAGAGGGTGATCAATGACAGGGGGGTGATCAATGACAGGGGGAGTGATCAATGACAGGGGTGGCGATCAATGACAGGGGTGGTGATCAGGGAGTCTATATGGGGTGATCACCACAGTCATTGATCATGCCCCTGTAAGGCTTCATTCAGACGTCCGGATGCGTTTTGCGGATCGGATCCATCTATCAGTGCATCCGTAAAAATCATGCGGACATCTGAATGGAGCTTTACAGGGGGTTGATCAATGACAGGGGTGTAATCAATGACAGGTGGGTGATCAGGGAGTCTATATGGGGTGATAACCACAGTCATTGATCACGCCCCTGTAAGGCTTCATTCAGACGTCCGGATGCGTTTTGCGGATCGGATCCATCTATCAGTGCATCCGTAAAAATCATGCGGACATCTGAATGGAGCTTTACAGGGGGTTGATCAATGACAGGGGTGTAATCAATGACAGGGGGGTGATCAGGGAGTCTATATGGGGTGATCACCACAGTCATTGATCTTGCCCCTGTAAGGCTTCATTCAGACATCCGGATGCGTTTTGCGGATCCGATCCATCTATCAGTGCATCCGTAAAAATCATGCGGACATCTGAATGGAGCTTTACAGGGGGGTAATCAATGACAGGGGGGTGATCACCACAGTCATTGATCATGCCCCTGTAAGGCTTCATTCAGACGTCCGGATGCGTTTTGCGGATCGGATCCATCTATCAGTGCATCCGTAAAAATCATGCGGACATCTGAATGGAGCTTTACAGGGGGGTGATCAGGGAGTCTATATGGGGTGATCACCACAGTCATTGATCATGCCCCTGTAAGGCTTCATTCAGACGTCCGGATGCGTTTTGCGGATCCGATCCATCTATCAGTGCATCCGTAAAAATCATGCGGACATCTGAATGGAGCTTTACAGGGGGGTAATCAATGACAGGGGGGTGATCACCACAGTCATTGATCATGCCCCTGTAAGGCTTCATTCAGACGTCCGGATGCGTTTTGCGGATCGGATCCATCTATCAGTGCATCCGTAAAAATCATGCGGACATCTGAATGGACCTTTACAGGGGGGTGATCAGGGAGTCTATATGGGGTGATCACCACAGTCATTGATCATGCCCCTGTAAGGCTTCATTCAGACGTCCGGATGCGTTTTGCGGATCGGATCCATCTATCAGTGCATCCGTAAAAATCATGCGGACATCTGAATGGAGCTTTACAGGGGGGTGATCAGGGAGTCTATATGGGGTGATCACCACAGTCATTGATCATGCCCCTGTAAGGCTTCATTCAGACATCCGGATGCGTTTTGCGGATCCGATCCATCTATCAGTGCATCCGTAAAAATCATGCGGACATCTGAATGGAGCTTTACAGGGGGGTAATCAATGACAGGGGGGTGATCAGGGAGTCTATATGGGGTGATCACCACAGTCATTGATCACGCCCCTGTAAGGCTTCATTCAGACGTCCGGATGCGTTTTGCGGATCCGATCCATCTATCAGTGCATCCGTAAAAATCATGCGGACATCTGAATGGAGCTTTACAGGGGGGTAATCAATGACAGGGGGGTAATCAATGACAGGGGGGTGATCAGGGAGTCTATATGGGGTGATCACCACAGTCATTGATCACGCCCCTGTAAGGCTTCATTCAGACGTCCGGATGCGTTTTGCGGATCCGATCCATCTATCAGTGGATCCGTAAAAATCATGCGGACATCTGAATAGAGCTTTACAGGGGGTTGATCAATGACAGGGGGGTAATCAATGACAGGGGGGTGATCAGGGAGTCTATATGGGGTGATCAGGGGTGATCAGGGGCTAATAAGGGGTTAATAAGTGACGGGGGGGGGTGTAGTGTAGTGTAGTGGTGCTTGGTGCTACTTTACTGAGCTACCTGTGTCCTCTGGTGGTCGATCCAAACAAAGGGGACCACCAGAGGACCAGGTAGCAGGTATATTAGACGCTGTTATCAAAACAGCGTCTAATATACCTGTTAGGGGTTAAAAAAAAACACATCTCCAGCCTGCCAGCGAACGATCGCCGCTGGCAGGCTGGAGATCAACTCTCTTACCTTCCGTTCCTGTGAGCGCGCGCGCCTGTGTGCGCGCGTTCACAGGAAATCTCGGCCATCGCGAGATGACGCATATATGCGTGACTCTGCGCAGGGCTGCCACCTCCGGAACGCGATCCTGCGTTAGGCGGTCCGGAGGTGGTTAAAGGGCTTCTGTCACCCCACTAAACATTTTTTTTTTTTTTGGTTCCTTATAATCCCTATACTGCGATTTATGCATACATACTGTAATTAATCATTTTGGCTCAGCAGATTCTGTTAAAAATGTACTTTTAAAATATGCAAATTACCTTGCTACCAGCAAGTAGGGCGGCTACTTGCTGGTAGCAGCTGCATCCTCCTATCCTAAAGACGCCCCCTCCGCATGTTGATTGACAGGGCCAGCGGACGGGATCGTCCTCTGGCTGGTCCTGTCTGCCATCAAGATCTCGCGCCTGCGCCGTAACGGTATCCATTCGGCGCAGGCGCACTGAGAGGCGGACGCTCCTTCGGCCGCTCCATCCTCAATGCGCCTGCGCCGATGACGTCACATCTACACCTGACGCAGGCGCATTGAGGAAGGAGCGGCCGAGCGAGCATCCTCCTCTCAGTGCGCCTGCGCCGTCTGAAGACAGGTACGGCGCAGGCGCCAGATTTTGAATGCAAACAGGGCCAGCAGAGAAAGATCCCGTCCGCTGGCCCTGTCAATCAACATGCGGAGGGGGCGTCTTTAGGATAGGAGGGTGCGGCTGCTACCAGCAAGTAGCCGCCCTACTTGCTGGTAGCAAGGTAATTTGCATATTTTAAAAGTACGTTTTTAACAGAATCTGCTGAACCAAAATGATTAATTACAGTATGTATGCATAAATCGCAGTATAGGGATTATAAGGAACCAAAAATAAAAAACACTTTAGTGGGGTGACAGAAGCCCTTTAAAGACCCATGACGTACATGTACTTCATGAGGTCTGCGGGGCTCTGGGGGAAGATCGGGGTGGAATCGCAGCACCATGGCTGCTCTTACCGGCAGGCAGCCATGCCAGGTAAGGGTAGCATGGTGCCTATCCGCCCCCCTGCATGTACAGTACAGACCAAAAGTTTGGACACACCTTCTCATTCAAAGAGTTTTCTTTATTTTCATGACTATGAAGGCATCAAAACTATGAATTAACACATGTGGAATTATATACATAACAAACAAGTGTGAAACAACTGAAAATATGTCATATTCTAGGTTCTTCAAAGTAGCCACCTTTTGCTTTGATTACTGCTTTGCACACTCTTGGCATTCTCTTGATGAGCTTCAAGAGGTAGTCCCCTGAAATGGTCTTCCAACAGTCTTGAAGGAGTTCCCAGAGATGCTTAGCACTTGTTGGCCCTTTTGCCTTCACTCTGCGGTCCAGCTCACCCCAAACCATCTCGATTGGGTTCAGGTCCGGTGACTGTGGAGGCCAGGTCATCTGGCGCAGCACCCCATCACTCTCCTTCATGGTCAAATAGCTCTTACTTTCAAAGTTTTCCCAATTTTTCGGCTGACTGACTGACCTTCATTTCTTAAAGTAATGATGGCCACTCGTTTTCTTTACTTAGCTGCTTTTTTCTTGCCATAATACAAATTCTAACAGTCTATTCAGTAGGACTATCAGCTGTGTATCCACCTGACTTCTCCTCAACGCAACTGATGGTCCCAACCCCATTTATAAGGCAAGAAATCCCACTTATTAAACCTGACAGGGCACACCTGTGAAGTGAAAAAATTTCAGGGGACTACCTCTTGAAGCTCATCAAGAGAATGCCAAGAGTGTACAAAGCAGTAATCAAAGCTAAAGGAAGAACCTGAAGAACCTAGAATATGACATATTTTCAGTTGTTTCACACTTGTTTGTTATGTATATAATTCCACATGTGTTAATTCATAGTTTTGATGCCTTCAGTGTGAATCTACAATTTTCATAGTCATGAAAATAAAGAAAACTCTTTGAATGAGAAGGTGTGTCCAAACTTTTGGTCTGTACTGTATGTCTGTTTGGTCTAAAACAAATCATGACACTTTGCTAGTTTCATTCAACTAATTATTTATTTATTTTCACAATAATATAACTATAAAGCGACAGAATGAAAATATCATCATTTATTTTTTATCCAATTTGTAATCAGTTACAAACCAAGGGGGTGATTACAAATTGGATAATATAACAGTCCCCATACACCTAGTATGCACCTTATATGCAGCCCTATATACATACATGTATTCCTTCTATCACTGGTTTGGTCACCACGCCAGACCCTATTACTGAAGCTTATCCTTTACATTTATTATATTCTTTACACTACTGCTATTCAGTAGCTATAATTTATTCAGCATTTTTTCTGCTTCCTAATAATTTTTTTTGTTCAGTCATTTTAGCATAATTCTCATTTATAACTAGTCCTTTTATGAGCAAAGTTTCTATTTTTGCGCCCAATCCTTTTTTAGTTGTGCTCATTCTCACTTCGTTTTTTATATACTAAACACCAACAAGCCGCTCTGCTAGACTGTATCCATCTTGAGGTGTGCTGCAAACAGCTGCGTCCTCAGCTTCATAGCAACGGGTCACGCGATCAAACATGTGACCTACTCTAGCTGCGGTCACGTGATCAAACATGTGACCTACTTCTGCAGTCTGAAACGACTGCATATCCCGCCCCCCACATTAATATTCATATCACATTACCGCCAAGGCTGCGGTCACTTGATCAAACATGTCACCTACAGATTTATTTCATTTTTATTTAATTTCATATAATAAAACACTAGTTTTCAAATAAAACGCTCATTTTTGAGGAATCAATAGTTTGAATGTACTCTGCAGTTGTTTTTTTATGAACTTGACTGTTTAGGAATTCTGCCATGGAAATTACATGACATGCCCTCCCATTGAGGGCAGCCCACAGGGGCGGTTTTTCTCATGCCTACACGCTATGAATACTCATCTCCTCATTGCTCATATTATTATCTGTCTAACCTGATGAAGGGGAACTGTTTATCCTCGAAATGTGTTGTTTTTATGTATTCATGTGCTATCCTCAAATAAAGAAGGATTTTTATTTGAACATCACGAACACCTCCACCAGTGAATTTGCGCCTAAGCAGAACCTTCTACTCTACATGTGAGAGAACATGGCAGGGGTGTCTTTTTTGAGAAATAATGGTCGCTATGAATCTTCCATCAAGGGATCAGTTTCCTTAAGGCAGTGCAATCTACTAAGCTGCACAACAGAAACTGTACCGCCAGCAACCTGGCCAGATTAGAGTTCACTCTGCACACAAGCGAATTGCTGGGCACATAGGGGATCAATCACGAACAGATATACACCACTTTTGTGATTCTGTCGCATGCCATGTTGTGGTAAAATCTGTGACTTCTTCCCCTCTCTCGCCAGATCCCAAAAAATATTGGGCATGGTGTGGGCGGGGAAAGGGACGGGCCAGCAGGCTTGTCTCATTTATCGTTTTCTACGCCTGGTTTAGGAGAAGAAAATTGTCTAAATGTAAGATAGCAAGGAAGCCTGTGCCTCTATATAACCACCACCAGTGCAAGGGCTCATTAACCCCTTAAGGACCGGGCTCATTTTCACCTTAAGGACCAGGCCATTTTTTGCAAATCTGACCAGTGTCACTTTATGTGGTGATAACTTTAAAACGCTTTGACTTATTCAGGCCATTCTGAGATTGTTTTTTTTGTCACAAATTGTACTTCATGACACTGGTAAAATGGAGTAAAAAATAAAATCTTTTTTATTTATAAAAAAAGAACAAATTGACCAAAAATTGGGAAAAATTAGCAAATTTCCAAATTTAAATTTCTCTACTTTTATAATAGATATTAATACCTCCAAAAATAGTTATTACTTTACAATCCCCATATGCATACTTCATGTTTGGATCATTTTGGGAATGACATTTTATTTTTTGGGGATGTTACAAGGCTTATTAGTTTAGAAGCAAATCTTGAAATTTTTCAGAAATTTTCAAAAACCCACTTTTTAAGGACCAGTTCAGGTCTGAAGTCACTTTGTGAGGCTTACATAATAGAAACCACCCAAAAATGACCCCATTCTAGAAACTACACCCCTTAAGGTATTCAAAACTGATTTTACAAACGTTGTTAACCCTTTAGGTGTTCCACAAGAGTTATTGGCAAATGGAGATGCAATTTAAGTAACAAAGAAGGGTTAACAGCCAAACAAAACGCTATATTTATTGCCCAGATTCTGTAGTTTTCAGAAACACCCCATATATGGCCGAAAACTAATGTACGGGCACACGGTAGTGCGTAAAGGCAAAGGTGCGCCGTGTGGTTTTTTGGAAGGCAGATTTTGCTGGACTGGTTTATTTACACCATGTCCCATTTGAATCCCCTGATGCACCCCTAGAGTAGAAACTCCATGAAAGTGACCCCATCTAAGAAACTACACCCCTCAAGGTATTCAAAACTGGTTTTACAAACTTTGTTAACCGTTTAGGTGTTCCACAAGATTAAATGAAAAATAGAGATACAATTTAAAAATTTCACTTTTTTGGCAGATTTTCCATTTTAATAATTTTTTTCCGGTTACAAAGCAAGAGTTAACAGCCAAACCAAGCTCAATATTTATGGCCCTGATTCTGTAGTTTACAGAAACTCCCCATATGTGGTCGTAAACCGCTGTACGGGCACACGGCAGGGCGCAGAAGGAAAGGAATGCCATACGGTTTTTGGAAGGCAGATTTTGCTGGACTGTTTTTTTTTACACCATGTCCCATTTGAAGCCCCCTTGATGCACCACTAGAGTAGAAACTCCATAAAAATGACCCCATCTAAGAAACTACACCCATCAAGGTATTCAAAACTGATTTTACAAATGTCGTTAACCCTTTAGGTGTTCCACAATAGTTATTGGCAAATGGAGATGAAATGTAAGAATTAAAATTTTTGGGCTAATTTTTCATTTTAATCCATTTTTTCCAGTAACAAAGCAAGGGTTAACAGCCAAACAAAACTCAATATTTATTGCTCTGATTCTGTAGTTTGCAAAAACACCCCATATGTGGCCGTAAACTACTGTTCGGGCACACGGTAGTGCGTAGAGGGAAAGGTGCGCCGTGTGGTTTTTGGAAGGCAGATTTTGCTGGACTGGTTTATTTACACCATGTCCCATTTGAAGCCCAGGAAAACTACAGGATAAGGTGGCAGTTTTGTTGGGACTATTTTTAGGGTACATATGGTTTTTGGTGGCTCTATATTACATTTTTGTGATGCAAGGTTACCAAAAATAGAAATTCTGAAATTTCATCTCCATTTGCCATAAACTGTTGAGGAACACCTAAAGAGTTAATAAAGTTTGTAAAATCAGTTTTGAATACCTTGAGGGGTATAGTTTCTTAGATGGGGTCACTTTTATGGAGTAGGGGTGCATTAGGGGTTCTTCAAATGGGACATGGTGCCAAAAAAAAAAGGCCATCAAAATCTGCCTTCCAGAAACCATACGGCGTTCCTTTCCTTCTGTGCCTTGCCATTCGGTCATACAGCAGTTTACGACCACATAAGGGGTGTTTCTGTAAACTGCAGAATCAGGGTAATAAATGTTTTGGCACAGTTTTTATTTTATTTTTTTGATCGTGTTCATCTGAGGGGTTAAGTCATGAGGTATTTTTATAGAGCAGATTCTTACGGACGCGGCGATACCTAATATGTCTACTTTTTTTTAATTAATTTAGGTTTTACACTATATTATCCTTTTGTAAACAAAAAAAAAATCATTTTAGTATCTCCATAGTCTAAGACAATGTTTCCCAACCAGTGTGCCTCCAGCTGTTGCAAAACTACAACTCCCAGCATGCCCGGACAGCCTTTGGCTGTGCGGGCATGCTGGGAGTTGTAGTTTTGCAACAGCTGGAGGCACACTGGTTGGGAAACACTGGTCTAAGAGTCAGTTTTTTATTTTTTAGCCTATTATCTTAGGTATGGGCTCATTTTTTGCGGGATAAGAGGACGGTTTTATTGGCACTATTTTGGGGGGCATATGACTTTTCATCTGAGGGGTTAGGTCATGGGGTATTTTTATAGAGCATATTCTTACGGACGCGGTGATACCTAATATGTCTACTTTTTTTTATTTATTTTAGTTTTACAAAATACAATTTTTAAAAAAAAAATTTTTTTGTTTTAGTGTCTCAAGTTTGGGAACCATAGTTTTTTTTCCGATTGTCAGTGGCTAAATGGAATTAAAATTGGGGAAGGGGATTATAAATTTAGTACTCCATAGAAGTGTGGTACTCCCTGAAGCAACCAATAATGCAGAGGCCCGGATGATCGGGGCACGTGTCACACTGAGTGGTGGTGTCCTTCCGTATCCCCCTCCTGTGACACACTCTGCACCTTTTTTGGGTCCGTCCCTTCTTTCCAGTATGGGGAACCACACCTGGAAAGTGTTGGCCAGAGACGATCTGGGCGCCTGCAGTTCCCGAGGTACTCCGGCCTGCTTTTTCCCGGTCAGAAAAGCTCAAGGCCTTGAGGACTGCCTCATAGAACTGCAGGAATTTCCCAGTACAACCTGTACCAAGTAGACCACAACTTTTTTGTACTATGCCCGGGTTTTGCGCATGGCATTATATGGCTTGAGGACTTGATCAGAGAGATCAACTCCTCCCATATACCGATTGTAGTCGACGATACAATCGGGCTTGAGGACCGTTGCAGCGGTACCTCGCACAGGGACAGGGGTGATGCCGTTACCGTGAATTGTGGACAGTACAAGGACATCCCTCTTGTCCTTATATCTGACCAGCAACAGGTTTCCACTGGTAAGGGCATGCGTCTCACCCCTGGGGATAGGTACCTGGAGGGGGAGGTTAGGGAGGCCGCGTTGATTTTTCCTCACGGTCCCACAAGCGGACGTGGATCTGGCGGCGAGGAACTGGAACAAGGGGATACTAGTATAAAAGTTATCCACGTACAGGTGGTAACCCTTAGGTCCCTTTCACACAAGCGAGTTTTCCGACGGGTGCAATGCGTGACGTGAACGCATAGCACCTGCACTGAATCCTGACCCATTCATTTCAATGGGTCTGTGTACATGAGCGTTGTTTTTCGCGCATCAGTTCTGCATTGCGTGAAAATCGCAGCATGTTCTATATTCTGCGTTTTTCACGCAGCCCTGTCCCCATAGAAGTGAATGGGGCTGCGTGAAAAACGCATTGCATCCGCAAGCAAGTGCGGGTGCGATGCGTTTTTCACTGATGGTTGCTAAGAGATGTTGTTTGTAAACATTCAGTGAAAAACGCATCAAAACACATTGCACCCGCGCGGAAAAAACTGAACAACTAAACGCAACCGCAGACAAAACTGACTGAACTTGCTTGCAAAATAGTGCGAGTTTCACTGAACGCACTCTGAACGCATAGGGCTCCAATCAGGGCCGGATTAAGAGCATCATGGGCCTGGTGCTGAGGATTTTGTTGGGCCTTTTTATGGAACTGCACTCAGTGTCTTAATTACACTTAATTAAAGTATTTTGTTCCTGCAACTACCCCTTCATTTGGCGTCTATCTTGGCAACATGGAGGGGGACCACGGGAGGGGGACGCTGAGGGTGGGGGCACCCTCAGGGCACTATAGTGTCAGGAAAACCGCTTTGTTTTCCTGACACTATAGTGATCATTTAACATGACTATGAAGATTACTGTTTTCTAGCTGCTGTGGACTGTGGACAACAGCAGCTAGAAACAGTAATTTTCATAGAGCTGTGTTATGATTTATGGACACAGCTCTCAGCATGCTTAGCCAGCCTTCTATCTGGCTCAGAAACAGCCTGTGGACTGTGACTCTCAAGATGCAAAGCCAGATAGAAGGCTGGCTAAGCATGCTGAGAGCTGTGTCCATAAATCATAACAGCAATGATTGCCCTCCCTTCCAACTGGATGAGTTTATCTGATACTTGCCCTGCTCCAGAAGCTCCTGCTGTCTCGCGGGCTGGTGTAGCTGAGCGCTGTGGGCCGTGTGCTGGTCGAAACTGCTGAGCAGGTTGTACACAGCGCAGCGTGCAGGAGGTATAACCGCGGGCGCACTGAGGTCATATCTGGCGGGCCGGCATTACAGGAACCGCACCAGCTGCTCTGACGTCCTGCCGCCGGATATCCTGTGACGTATATCCGGCGGCAGGACGTCAGAGCAGCTGGTGCTGTTCCTGTAATGCCGCAGCCCGCTGGATATGACCTCAGTAGTGATGGGAAGTTCGGATCTTTCAGATGAATCGGTTCATGAATCGGATCTTCGGTTCACTTGCTGAGTCACTGACTGCTGAGCTGACTAGCAAGTGAACCGAAGACTCTAGGTGCCGGTGCGCATGCGCAGATGCTATCCATCCGATTCACTTGCTGCTGCTGACTCAGTCGGCTCTTCAGCTCTCTAATGAGTGAGTCAGGATCAGGAAGAGGGATTGATTATAGTGATAGTGAAGGCAAGCTGAGGCTGACGCTGGACAGGAGGACTCAGGACAGGGGTCAGGAGCTGTCACTGTGGTGTGCATTGTTGTCTGTTGTGCATTGTTACCCACAGTGACAACCGTCTGACACTGACAGTAGTACAACGAACCAAGTGAAGTGAAATGTGAATGCACGCACAGGGAAAACTATGTGCTGAATTGTTACAGTATTACAGTAACACAGTCACTGGCTGATAATAAAATAGTCCCCACTTAACGGAATCCATAAAGGAGATGTGAACCCACCCTTAGGCTACTTTCACACTGCCGTTCAGAGCGGGTCAGTCTGGTGTCTGCTCAGACGGATCCGCTCCTATAATGCAGACGTTTGGATCCGTTCAGAACGGATCCGTCTGCATTATAACTTAGAAAAAATTGTGTGAAAGTAGCCTGAACGGATCCGTCCAGACTTTACATTGAAAGTCAATGGGGGACGGATCAGTTTGAAGATTGAGCCATATTGTGTCATCTTCAAACGGATCCGTCCCCATTGACTTACATTGTAAGTCTGGACGGATCCGCTTGCCTCCGCACGGCCAGGCGGACACCCGAACGCTGCAAGCAGCGTTCGGGTGTCCGCTTGCTGAGCGGAGCGGAGGCTGAACGCTGGCAGACTGATGCATTCTGAGCGGATCCGCGTCCACTCAGAATGCATTAGGGCTGGACGGATGCGTTCGGGGCCGCTTGTGAGCCCCTTCAAACGGAGCTCACGAGCGGACACCCGAACGCAGGTGTGAAAGTAGCCTTAGTTATATAGCTACTGAATGAGATGCCTTTAACATATATATCTCCTGAGAAGCCAATTTGATCCTAAAGGGTTAATTCAACCTGTAATCTAAACTCTGTGTCATCTGTCACTTCTCTCATCTCTCTGCTCCTGTCCCTTAATCTTATCACTGCTGCAACAAAAGCATCAGCCTCAGTGTAACCTGTTCTAGACTCTGACTCACGGCTCTTTTAACTCAAAGAATCGAATGAGTCTCTAACTAATCGGATCTTTAGCTTCTTTTAACCTGAGACTCATTCCATTCATTTCTTTCCTTAGACTCCCTGTACATACGACTCAGAGCTGCTAGTGCTTGCCTTGCCTCAGCTCTGATTGGTTGGTGGGCGGGGAGGGGCTGGCAGAAGCAGCTTCCACTCTAGGATCATATTACGCTCCTCCCGAGTCCCTCCCTCAGGCTCCTCCCTGCTGCCAGCGTGAGGTGAGCGGCTCTGCATTGTCTGTGTGCTGTGTGACTGAGCTGACAACAGAGGACTTTTAGCTCCCGACGGCCTTTTGGCTGGCAGATGAGCCTATTTTATGGTAGGGGCCTGGAGCTGCAGCTCCATCAGCCCCTACGTTAATCCGGCCCTGGCTCCAATCCGCAATGCCCGTGTGAAAACCAGCCTTATCTAGCAGTGGGTGCATAAGGTCCCACACAAGTTTCCCGCTAACACCCAGAGTGGGGGGACATTCTGGGGATTCAATACGGGAATCTCGCCCCTCGTACACACGAAACTTGTAAGTGTACCCTGAGGTACTCTCACAAAGTTTGTACAGCTTCACGCAATACCTCGCCTGCTTAGAGGGAACATACTGGCTGAAAATGAGTCTCCCCTTGAAAGCAATGAGAGACTCATCAACCGCGACCTCTCTTCCAGGTACATAGGTCTCCAAAAATTTGGCCCCAAAGTGATCGATGATTTTGTACAGGCGGTCATAGGCAGGATTACCTTGGGGGGGGGACATGCTGCATTATCTGCATAATCTGGCATTTCCGGATGGCCTCAAACCGGGAGCGTGTCATGGCCGTACTGTAAAGTGGGGTCTGATAGAGGATGTGCCCACTCCAGTAATGCCTGACACTGTTTTTTTTTGACTAGGCCCATGTGCAGCACGAGGCCCCAAAACGTCCTCATCTCGGTTGCACTGACCAGAGTCCAGCCACCGGCCCTAGCCAAAAAGGAGCCCGGGTGTTGAGCAATGAACTGTTGGGCGTACAGGTTTGTTTGCTTCCCCATCAGGTGGTCACTGAAAAAAAGACTAAACTAGTCATATTCAGTGAAGCCCACTGTGGGAATCTGAATTCCTGGTTGGCCAACAAAATCAGGAATCGCAGGCTCAAAATTCTCTGGGGTACACCATGCAAGTTCACCGGTAGGGGGCTCCGGTGGACTTAACTGGTGGGCCGGAAAACTAGTACGAGCCCCAGAGCTAGTGTGGGCCACAGGGTCCCTAGCATGGCGGTCCCCTAGCTCCGCCTGGCGACGTCTCCGCCACCTTGGGGGCTCATCATCACTAGATGATGAGGAGGACGCGGATTACAAAAGGAAAGTGGGGTCATCCTCATCCTCACTGGGACTCTCGGACTCGGAGGCAAGCTGGGCGTATGCCTCCTCGGCCGATAACATCCGGCGGGCCATAGGGGAGTGTGTGTGTGTGTGTGCGTGCGTGGAAATCTTTATTTGGTGTGTGTGTGTGTGGGGGCACGGGTGTTCACGTACTTACCCTAAACCTAACAGAAAAAAAAAAGGTCAAAAAATGTAAAATAATATTTTTAAAAAATCAAACTCGCTGATCAGCCGTCCGAAGCTGATCAGCGGTGGGGTGTGCGATGCGCTAACAGTGGCCGGACGCTAAGAGTGCCGGCCACAGTCTGCGTACGCAGATAAAAAAAAAAACTGCTTGCGCCCCAAAAAAAGTTGTGGGGGGGGCAAGGGGGCAAGCTGCAGCACCCCTGGGGGGGTCTAGGGTCACACAGCTGTGCTAGGGTGATGCAACAAACAACTTTCCCTGAATATCCCTGCCTAACCTAACTTTTCCATAGCCTTTTCCTAAATACCTTTTAGTGCCAGATGGCACTGTGGAGGGTCAGAAGGGGGTGCTGGGGGTGCTGGGTCAGGAGATCGATGCAGCGCTCCTCTCTCCTCGGCTCCCGGACACAGAAAGGAGGAGGAGAGGAGCGATACAATAATTTGAACCGCCCGCCCCTGCAGCCAATCAGAGCCGATCCTGAGAGGTGATGTCACCATCACCTCTTAGGATCGCAGGATGGTGATTGTTGGTGTATTATCACACCACCGATCACCATCCTGTTCCGGGTTAACGGGTCCCCAGAGAACCAAATAACCCAGAAATGCAGCAAACCACAGGTCGGAATTGACCTCCCCGCGCATTGTCCCAGAGTGCCTGCTCACTGCGAGGTGGTGATCGGAACTACACATGACGTACCGGTACGTCATGTGTCCCCAAGAGGTTAAGACCAGCGTCTAAAACGTCGGTCTTAATAAATGTGCCCCATAATGTTTCCTGCCCACACATTCCGGTTTGCATGACAGATGATGGAAGAGAGAACAGGGAGGAGGAGTCATCTGAGCAAGAGAAGCAGTAGCTGATTATGTTGATGATGAGAAATGATACAGTCCTACCTATAGATGTGGCTTGGCTCCTAGAATGATGTCTTTCTCATACTTCTTGCTAATCTAATTTTTCCATGTGAGCAGGTGATGCTGCCTCATGAGCTGAAAAATAGCCTTTTTTTCTTTTTGGCTATTACCTCTGTTGCAAAATACAATGAAAGATGAATTGCACGTTTTTCAAGAATCCTATCATTGGAGCAGATCCATCACTTACACAGAAACGGACCCACTGGAATTGCCTTCTTAACTGGGGGATAATGGACGGCTAAAGAACGCAGAAATGAGTTTGTTGCTTTGTCTTTCCTATGGACATCAGTAACAATGAATCCATGAATATCTTTTTTTTTTATGAGGATATCAAAATTCAACTTGAGTTCTACTATATTTCTACATGAGCTTAATATTGAGTTCATGGGCCTTTCATTTTCTAAATCCCAGTTCAGAGTTATGTTTCAATTCCAGTAGCCTGATTGGGTGAGAATCAGGCTACTGGAGCTTACCGTATCCGGCATTGCTGTACCATTGACTATATTGGAATCCGGCGGGGAACCAGCCACTTTTCGGACAGACAGATACCACTGCATGCAGCCATTTTTGTTCGTCTGACAGCAGGCGTTTATGTTGGAACAGCCCGTCGGATCAGGCTACTGGATTCACAACACTACTGTGAACGTAGCCTAAGAAAGGTCTCCAGGTGCCATGTGGAGCCCTGCTAGATGAACAAAGTATTCTCTTTATATATATAACACGAGAGTACTGCATCATGACAAGCTGTATTTTGTATTATCTCCCTCTCCCACAGCCCTAGGAACAGCTTATCATACAAGGTGCAGAAGTCACCCACATACAGTAGCTGTGGCCTGGAGCTGCGAGAAGAGGACATCCTAAAAAAAAAAAAAAAATGCATGTTAAATGCAAATTGTGCATGTGCAGCTGGCCTCCATTCATTTCTATGGTAGTGTCAAAAACAAGCAAGCACTTGCTCAGCTATTTCTGGCAGCAACTTAGAAGTGAATGGAGCGATGACCGCACTTGTGTGGTGCGCTCTCCGCTCATTTCTATGGAACTTCCAAAAATAGCCAAGCATGCAGCTCAGCTATTTTCAGTGCTCCCACGGAACTGAATAGAGAGTGGCAGTGCATGCACGCTGCGCCCTCTCGAACTTTGGGCTCTCGATTCTAGAGACAGTTCTAGGCCTCTGGGACTCACGCCTGTCTGATATTGGTGGCACATCCTAGCAATATGCCAGCAATGTCGAAGGCGAGACATCCCTTTTAAATCGGCTAAGCATATGTCGTCAGTATCAAACTGAGGTTCCTTGCACCCTCCAGTGGAAATTATTCTTGGGGACCAATTCCTATATTACTAATAAAGATTAATAGGTTTTGAATCATAGATATAAACCCTAGTGGCAAGTGATTAGCTACAAAGGCAGCTCCAGATAGTTTATTTTTTTTCTCTTGGATAGGGATGAGCGAACCCGAACTGTATAGTTCGGGTTCGTACCGAATTTTGGGGTGTCCGTGACACGGACCCGAACATTTTCGTAAAAGTCCGGGTTCGGGTTCGGTGTTCGGCGCTTTCTTGGCGCTTTTTGAAAGGCTGCAAAGCAGCCAATCAACAAGCGTCATACTACTTGCCCCAAGAGGCAATCACAGCCTTGCCTACTATTGGCATGGCTGTGATTGGCCAGTGCAGCATGTGACCCAGCCTCTATATAAGCTTGGGTCACGTAGCGCTGCACGTCACTCTGCTGATTCAAGCATAGGGAGAGGTTGCAGCTGCGACGTTAGGGCGAGATTAGACAGATTAACTCCTCCAAAAGACTTCATTCTGTGATCGATCTGCAGCTGTGGATCATTGAAGTGCTAATATCGACTTGCTCACTTTTTTGAGGCTGCCCAGAGCGTTTTTAGATCACTTTTTTCTGGGGTGATCGGCGGCCATTTTGTGACTTGTGGTGCGCCAGCACAAGCTACCACCAAGTGCATTTAACCATCAATAGTGTGGTTATTTTGTGCTATATCCTACATCAGCTGCAGGCTGAGCCTGTGTCACCGAAGTGCATTTAACAATCAACAGTCTGGTTATTTTTTGGCCATATACTACATCAGCTGCAGGCTGAGCCTGTGTCACCGAAGTGCATTTAACCATCAACAGTCTGGTTATTTTTTGCCCATATACTACATCTGGTGCAGGCTGAGCCTGTGTCACCCAAGTGCATTTAACCATCAATAGTGTGGTTATTTTTTGGCCATATACTACATCAGGGGCAAGTTGAGCCTGTCACCCAGCGCCTAAAAAATAGACCTGACATTTCTATTCAACCAAATCTGTACTGTTTTAGCTGGTCAAGTTATTTGTAGTGACCGTAAAAGCACATTTTTTGTTCTGGGTTGAAAAACTATTCCCAAATTTGCCATTCTCAAAATAACTAGTTTCTGCTATATGAGGCCTACTTAAAATCTATCCCAAAAAGGATATCTTACATTGAAGGTGCTGATAGTGTCATTCAGAAAAACCTAAGACACACGCTACCGTGCAGATAGAAGTCTGATTCTGTGATTAAACCTATACCTGTCACACAGCGCAAAAAAAAAAACAGGCCTCACATTTCTATTCAACCAAATCTGTACTGTTTTAGCTGGTCAAGTTATTTGTAGTGACCGTAAAAGCACACTTTTTGTTCTGGGTTGAAAAACTATTCCCAAATTTGCCATTCTCAAAATTGTGGTGAACGGGAACAATGAGGAAAACATCTAATAAGGGACGCGGACGTGGACATGGTCGTGGTGGTGTTAGTGGACCCTCTGGTGCTGGGAGAGGACGTGGCCGTTCTGCCACAGCCACACGTCCTAGGGAACCAACTACCTCAGGTCCCAGTAGCCAGCAGAATTTACAGCGATATTTTGTGGGGCCCAATGCCGTTCTAAGGATGGTAAGGCCTGAGCAGGTACAGGCATTAGTCATATACAAGAAATAATAAGCAGGTGGCTCACTCTGATTTGTCACGTAGGTGCGCAGGTTCAAAAAACACCCCTAGGTTCTGGTAGATATAGTAAAATAGAATAGAACCGGCACTCAAACAGTTTGGAATACACGTGGGATTCAAATAAAATTATTTATTAGACAATCAAAGTTGTGTCCTGTGTGCACCAGGATAAAATTCTAAAAATCACATAAAACGTATATATAGCATATATATAAGCCAGAGATAGGTATCTCTAATATATCAAGTTCTGACTGCTAGCCGCAGCAGGCTGCATCCGTGTCCCCTCCGTCAGGTAGGGCTATTGGATCGCAGTCGTCTGCGAGGCAAACAGAAACCGATATTTACTGTGCTGAAAATAAATCCAATAATAGTTATCTGGTACAAATGTATTCAACACTTTGAGGTGTTATATAGGCAAGAGATGGATATCTCTGATGTATCAAATTCTGACTGCTGACCGCAGCAGGCTGCATCCGTGTCCCTCCTATCAGGTAGGGCTATTGGATCACAGTCATCTGCAGGGCAAACAGAAACTGACAAATACTGTGTTGCAAATAAATCCAATAATACTTATCTGATACAAATGTATCAACACTTTATATTCTCATATGAAAGGCACACAGTCCTAAATGTATCAATTGAGATCTTGTGACGTCTTCTGGAATACAAATTATTAAATGGTCTAAGATGAAATGTTATTTGAGACCAAGAACAGATTGTCCATCATCTATGGCGGTATCGGAGTCTCAGTACGTTAAATATACAGAGTTAGTTATCCAGCACGTTTGGAATCTCAGTGCTGATACCGCTTTTCTTGTAGCGGTTCGGTATATTTCCACTTATATTTAATGTTACTCACTGCGTCCTCTATGGGCTCACTCAGGTCTGCGGAAGGACTTCTGCCGTGGCGTCCCACGCTTCAGCCTTTCTCCGCTACGCTTGTCCCGGGTCCGGTCTTTGCTAGGATCCCGTCTCAACTCTCGTGAGAGACCTGGATTGCCTGCTGCGCTTGCGTGAGTCTCCCAACACTCCGTTTATCTTTCGTGGGTAAGTGGATATCGTCTCCGTCCTTTAGTACATGGCCATGTACTGCTGTTATATTTTTCTTTCACAGGTAATACGCAATATAACAAAACAATAACGAACACAGGTGCACTCTGCAGTAATACTAAATCCTCAAACTGATTTTAAAATTGAGAGATTAGTCAACATGTCCCACGGTGTAGAACATGTCTTAAGCCCGGACACCGCGACAAGGTTTCTCAAGTAGCCCGGGACCCTACACTCTCCAACCTGAGCCATATGGGCAATACCAGGAGCCAGTGGGCAAATTACAGGAGCATTGGGCCGACTCACAAAACAACTCACCAGTTACCTCCAGCATGTGGCCATGCCTGCAATGGGAGGAGGGAGGAGTCTGTGAGTCCCACTCAAGACTTGCTGATATGTCCCAGGCCTCACAGGTGCACCTTAATGTGACCTGTAGATGGAAAACAGGCACATTTAAATAGGAGTTTATACACCTCCAGAAATCTATATATACAAACTAAGAAGACAGGTTGGCATTAGCAGGAGGTGCTTCAAACCCACATGCAGTTGTGCATATATATAGGGGAGCAAATCCTGCATTTGTGGCCCGTTGCTAATGGCAATCCCCAGCAAAATGCATACAATGGAGGATGCCCGCAGCGAACCACAAGTACCACAATAGACATCCTACACAAGGTAACAAGTGCGGATGTAATAATTAATATAACAATATAACAAAACAATAACGAACACAGGTGCACTCTGCAGTAATACTAAATCCTCAAACTGATTTTAAAATTGAGAGATTAGTCAACATGTCCCACGGTGTAGAACATGTCTTAAGCCCGGACACCGCGACAAGGTTTCTCAAGTAGCCCGGGACCCTACACTCTCCAACCTGAGCCATATGGGCAATACCAGGAGCCAGTGGGCAAATTACAGGAGCATTGGGCCGACTCACAAAACAACTCACCAGTTACCTCCAGCATGTGGCCATGCCTGCAATGGGAGGAGGGAGGAGTCTGTGAGTCCCACTCAAGACTTGCTGATATGTCCCAGGCCTCACAGGTGCACCTTAATGTGACCTGTAGATGGAAAACAGGCACATTTAAATAGGAGTTTATACACCTCCAGAAATCTATATATACAAACTAAGAAGACAGGTTGGCATTAGCAGGAGGTGCTTCAAACCCACATGCAGTTGTGCATATATATAGGGGAGCAGATCCTGCATTTGTGGCCCGTTGCTAATGGCAATCCCCAGCAAAATGCATACAATGGAGGATGCCCGCAGCGAACCACAAGTACCACAATAGACATCCTACACAAGGTAACAAGTGCGGATGTAATAATTAATATAACAATATAACAAAACAATAACGAACACAGGTGCACTCTGCAGTAATACTAAATCCTCAAACTGATTTTAAAATTGAGAGATTAGTCAACATGTCCCACGGTGTAGAACATGTCTTAAGCCCGGACACCGCGACAAGGTTTCTCAAGTAGCCCGGGACCCTACACTCTCCAACCTGAGCCATATGGGCAATACCAGGAGCCAGTGGGCAAATTACAGGAGCATTGGGCCGACTCACAAAACAACTCACCAGTTACCTCCAGCATGTGGCCATGCCTGCAATGGGAGGAGGGAGGAGTCTGTGAGTCCCACTCAAGACTTGCTGATATGTCCCAGGCCTCACAGGTGCACCTTAATGTGACCTGTAGATGGAAAACAGGCACATTTAAATAGGAGTTTATACACCTCCAGAAATCTATATATACAAACTAAGAAGACAGGTTGGCATTAGCAGGAGGTGCTTCAAACCCACATGCAGTTGTGCATATATATAGGGGAGCAGATCCTGCATTTGTGGCCCGTTGCTAATGGCAATCCCCAGCAAAATGCATACAATGGAGGATGCCCGCAGCGAACCACAAGTACCACAATAGACATCCTACACAAGGTAACAAGTGCGGATGTAATAATTAATATAACAATATAACAAAACAATAACGAACACAGGTGCACTCTGCAGTAATACTAAATCCTCAAACTGATTTTAAAATTGAGAGATTAGTCAACATGTCCCACGGTGTAGAACATGTCTTAAGCCCGGACACCGCGACAAGGTTTCTCAAGTAGCCCGGGACCCTACACTCTCCAACCTGAGCCATATGGGCAATACCAGGAGCCAGTGGGCAAATTACAGGAGCATTGGGCCGACTCACAAAACAACTCACCAGTTACCTCCAGCATGTGGCCATGCCTGCAATGGGAGGAGGGAGGAGTCTGTGAGTCCCACTCAAGACTTGCTGATATGTCCCAGGCCTCACAGGTGCACCTTAATGTGACCTGTAGATGGAAAACAGGCACATTTAAATAGGAGTTTATACACCTCCAGAAATCTATATATACAAACTAAGAAGACAGGTTGGCATTAGCAGGAAGTGCTTCAAACCCACATGCAGTTGTGCATATATATAGGGGAGCAGATCCTGCATTTGTGGCCCGTTGCTAATGGCAATCCCCAGCAAAATGCATACAATGGAGGATGCCCGCAGCGAACCACAAGTACCACAATAGACATCCTACACAAGGTAACAAGTGCGGATGTAATAATTAATATAACAATATAACAAAACAATAACGAACACAGGTGCACTCTGCAGTAATACTAAATCCTCAAACTGATTTTAAAATTGAGAGATTAGTCAACATGTCCCACGGTGTAGAACATGTCTTAAGCCCGGACACCGCGACAAGGTTTCTCAAGTAGCCCGGGACCCTACACTCTCCAACCTGAGCCATATGGGCAATACCAGGAGCCAGTGGGCAAATTACAGGAGCATTGGGCCGACTCACAAAACAACTCACCAGTTACAACTCACCAGTTACTTTCCATCTACAGGTCACATTAAGGTGCACCTGTGAGGCCTGGGACATATCAGCAAGTCTTGAGTGGGACTCACAGACTCCTCCCTCCTCCCATTGCAGGCATGGCCACATGCTGGAGGTAACTGGTGAGTTGTTTTGTGAGTCGGCCCAATGCTCCTGTAATTTGCCCACTGGCTCCTGGTATTGCCCATATGGCTCAGGTTGGAGAGTGTAGGGTCCCGGGCTACTTGAGAAACCTTGTCGCGGTGTCCGGGCTTAAGACATGTTCTACACCGTGGGACATGTTGACTAATCTCTCAATTTTAAAATCAGTTTGAGGATTTAGTATTACTGCAGAGTGCACCTGTGTTCGTTATTGTTTTGTTATATTGTTATATTAATTATTACATCCGCACTTGTTACCTTGTGTAGGATGTCTATTGTGGTACTTGTGGTTCGCTGCGGGCATCCTCCATTGTATGCATTTTGCTGGGGATTGCCATTAGCAACGGGCCACAAATGCAGGATCTGCTCCCCTATATATATGCACAACTGCATGTGGGTTTGAAGCACCTCCTGCTAATGCCAACCTGTCTTCTTAGTTTGTATATCACAGGTAATACGCCCAGACGCGTTTCGAGATACCTTATCTCTTCCTCAGTGGGTATGACCTGTGAATGTTCGTCTCGTATCTTATATATTCTTTTCTCAATTAGCTGATTGAATACACCTGTTTCGGAGTTTCTGTGGGAGAGTGAGCCTCTTTGTTTTTCATTAACCTATTCTTTACCATATAGTGTTTCTATTTTATAGAACATCCTCTTTCAAAAGAAGGTTATAGTGCTTCCAGATATCTTAGAATAAATATATATGCACTTATAATAGCCACATATTCGATTATAAATAATTACACAAGTTTATTACATAATATTTAAAACATGAATATAAATATGGATATAAAAATAAAAATAAAAATAATAGTATGTCGATCCCGACATATACCATTAATATTAAAAATATATTGGCAGACATTTGACACCCTACAATCCAGGGGGATATCTTTCTATCAATCTTCTAGAATGAAAAGCAGTCTACATGTTCCATTATATATATACCAGGTCTCCAATTTTGAGGTATAACTATCCACAGTCATCTCATCAGAGATCTGTTGGATGTCAGTACTATGGGTTTATATCGTTCACTGTCCTCTTGAGGGCTGATTATCTCAACTTTAAACTGCTGTGACGGTCTTAACGATTTTCTTTCTTATAAATTTCTTTTACCGTAACTATTTTCTTAATTTCAATATGATTTGTATATGCAACTACTCCGCAATTTTTATACATATCGTGTTTTAATTGCGGTTTTTTTCTTGCGTTTTTTTTAGTTGCGGTTTTTTTGGGATGCGTTTTTTTGAGAAAAATTATTTCAAAAATTATTTTAAAATTTTTTTTTCAAAAAATAAATAAATCCATTAGTTATCTTCTTTCAATATATTGGATATTTTTACTTCTATATTCTATTTCTATTTTTCTATTTTTCTTTTTCTCATTATCCAGATCTTTATTAACTTTCCAACCTGTTTTATTATTATTTATTTTTTATTATTATCTATCCTCCTGAAGGGAAATTTCAACCTAACAGTTTAAATAAAACCAAAAATTTCCAAATCTGAATTTAGCCCTGCAGGGAGAAGACTGCCAAAATCGTAAATTCTTCTGGACTCAGCCCGCGACATCTTCATAATGTGATTTCCTCCCCTCCAGTGTACATCCACCTTCTCCAGGGCCACAAAAGAGAAACCCCTGGGGTCACTGTTATGTGACACTTTAAAGTGTTTGGATAGAGAGTGGTTTTCATATCCTTTTCTGATATTATTTAGATGTTCCGTAATTCTCACTCTCAGGGGTCTCTTGGTTCTGCCAATGTACTGTTTTTGGCAGGGGCACTGGAAAAGGTAGATGACACTGGAGGAGTCACATGTCAGGCAACCCTTAATATCCAAAGTAAATTGATTTTGAGTAGATTGGACCCTATTCGTCTTTTTGGGAATGTTGAGAGTTTTTACACCCCGAACACCTCCCACATCTATAGAAACCGTCCATATTCAGCCATTTTTGAAGTGTGGGTGCTTCTTTTTTCTTTTGATTCTTTATTGAAGGTGCTATTTTTATACTTAAATTAGGTGCCTTGTCCCTTAATAAAAAGTGCCAATGTTGATTGATAATATGACGTATTTGTTTGGATTGTGAATTATAGGGTAAAATTAATCTTAATTCACCCTCCTTATTTGTGTTTTTGTGAGTATTTGGCTGAAAAAAGGTCTCTCTCTCTGTTCCTCTAATTTTCACTAGAATATCTGTAAGGACTTTTTCGGGGTACCCTTTACATTCAAATTGTTCTTTCATTTTCAGGGCCTCAGTTTCAAAATCAGCTTCCTTGGTACAGTTTCGCTTTATACGGCGAAACTGGCCAGAGGGAATATTCAACAGCCACTGAGGTAAGTGACAGCTCATGAATGGAATAAAGCTATTCTTTGCTGTTGGTTTGTAATAAGTGCTACACTTATATTTCTCATCCCGCTGTACAATCTGGATGTCCAGGAACTCTATAGATACTTCCTTGATTTTGGACAGAAAAATCAAATTTTTATCATTATGATTCAGGGCCTCCAAGAATTCTTGCAGTTGGCTCTCATCTTTTGTCCATATAAATAAAACATCATCTATGTAGCGACGCCATAGGGCCAGGTCCGTCCCCAGTTTGGGGGTGATGGTTTCGTGCTCCCACTGTGCCAAAAACAAATTAGCATAACTGGGGGCGAACCTGGTCCCCATGGCCATCCCACACAGCTGTAAATAATGGTCGCCTTCAAAATAAAAATGATTATGATGAAGTATGAATTGGATTCCTTCCATCAGGAATTCAATCTGCTTGGTACATAGGGTCCCATCCATTTCTAGTTGTAGTTTAACTGCTGCTATACCTTGGTCATGTCTTATACTGGTATAGAGGGACTGGACATCCAATGTCCCTATAATCCAGCCTGGTTCTACATCAAGACCTTCCAACGTCCCAATTATATCTGTAGTATCTCGAATGTATGAGCCCGTCTTCCTCACCACAGGCTGTAATAATGTATCGATATACTGGGAGAGGTTTGAGGTCAATGACCCTATCCCAGATATTATGGGACGTCCAGGTGGTTGTTCTAAGTTTTTGTGGATTTTGGGCAGGCAGTAGAAGACTGGAAGTCTTCCCTGCGTGCCCAAAATAAAATTACGTTCCTGATCCGATAATATCTTATCCCTTACCCCTTCATCACAATATTTTGTAAGGCTTTTATTAAATTCTTGTCTTGGATCCACTTTTAATTTCTTGTATGTTGTGATGTCTCCCAATTGTCTGAGGCATTCATCAACATACTGAGTGGTATTCATGACCACTATAGCCCCCCCCTTGTCTGCGGGGCGTATTGTGATATTTTCCTGTTTCTGCAATTCTTTGATGGCCCGAATTTCCCCCCCTGTTAGGTTATTTCTCTGGCTATTCCTCTCCTTAATTTTTCTCAGATCGTTCTCGACTGATCTTTGGAATGTTGCCATATCATGACCAATCTCATTTCTTGGAAATTTTCGTGATTTGTTCTTCAAGTTGGTATGTTGTATTCTATCCCTACTCTCATTACCATCTTGTATTGGAGGTTCCATTGTTATAGGATTTTTTTGGAAATATTTCCTCAAACATAGCTTCCTCATAAATTTTTGAAGACCTATATAGGTATCAAATTTATTGAGTTTGGATGTGGGTGCGAATTTCAGTCCTTTATCTAGAAGTCTCATCTGTGTATTCATGAGTGCTGTGGAACTTATATTTACTATGGAATCCAGTGCAATTGCTAATTTCTCCTTCTGTCTCTCCACCTTCCTCCTCTGTCCTCTTCTTGTCTTTCTTTCTCTGATTTTGTGTATTGGTGTTGGTGATGGTGTCCCCTGTATGGTCGTTTGTATGATTGTTGATGATATATTGGAGATGGATTCCGCTGTCTCAGATTGTATGAGTGACCTGGTGGAGTTTGACGTGTATGGTTCCTTATTGGTGTCTGTGGGTATTGATTTGGTTTTGGTGAAAGTGATCTGTGTCTTATCCGTGGTTTGTGATGTGGTGGAGTCCTGTCTAAAAAATACTTGTCTTGTAAGGTTTCATATCTATTATGTGTTGGTATGTTATAACCTTCCTGACTGTGGTTGTTATTCAGCCGCCCCTCCACTCCTCTCTCTTGTGCATATGGTTCTCTTTCTATATTTGATACCTCCACTTGTGTCTGTTGAGAATCAAAGTGAGGTTTAGGGTAGTTCTTATATTTCTTTGTTTTTTTATTCATTATTTCCAATTCTGTCCTATCAAGGCCTTTACACAATTTTTCTTCCCATTCCTGAAATAAGCTGTCTTTGGGGAATTTTTCAAGCAGCTGTTTATATTTCGCTATTTCAAGGTTTAAATTCTCCAATATTTCCATTCTTCTTTTTATTATTAGGTGTATCAATGAAATGGAGTGTGAAAATAATAGGCTCTCCCATTCTTTATTGAAAGATTCACAGCAAAGGTCTTGTGCTGGAGTTTTATTGAGCATCAGCCCTCTAGGGATTTTCCCTTGTTCTATAAATTGTCTCAGTGATCGTACCTCCCAATATTGCCGTAGCTGTTTTTGTAATAGATATTCTAATTCCTTAAATGTGCCCACTACTGTGGGTTTGTTGGAATGTTCATTATTAGTATTTCCCTCAAAATTATAGGCTTCAGCCGTCTGTCGTTTTAATTCCACGTGATTCCAAAAGTCCATGACTAAATCAGAGGGGCTCTAACTGCTTAGATGGGGGTATAAAGCAATATACAAGAAATAATAAGCAGGTGGCTCACTCTGATTTGTCACGTAGGTGCGCAGGTTCAAAAAACACCCCTAGGTTCTGGTAGATATAGTAAAATAGAATAGAACCGGCACTCAAACAGTTTGGAATACACGTGGGATTCAAATAAAATTATTTATTAGACAATCAAAGTTGTGTCCTGTGTGCACCAGGATAAAATTCTAAAAATCACATAAAACGTATATATAGCATATATATAAGCCAGAGATAGGTATCTCTAATATATCAAGTTCTGACTGCTAGCCGCAGCAGGCTGCATCTGTGTCCCCCTCCGTCAGGTAGGGCTATTGGATCGCAGTCGTCTGCGAGGCAAACAGAAACCGATATTTACTGTGCTGAAAATAAATCCAATAATAGTTATCTGGTACAAATGTATTCAACACTTTGAGGTGTTATATAGGCAAGAGATGGATATCTCTGATGTATCAAATTCTGACTGCTGACCGCAGCAGGCTGCATCCGTGTCCCTCCTATCAGGTAGGGCTATTGGATCACAGTCATCTGCAGGGCAAACAGAAACTGACAAATACTGTGTTGCAAATAAATCCAATAATACTTATCTGATACAAATGTATCAACACTTTATATTCTCATATGAAAGGCACACAGTCCTAAATGTATCAATTGAGATCTTGTGACGTCTTCTGGAATACAAATTATTAAATGGTCTAAGATGAAATGTTATTTGAGACCAAGAACAGATTGTCCATCATCTATGGCGGTATCGGAGTCTCAGTACGTTAAATATACAGAGTTAGTTATCCAGCACGTTTGCATATACAAATCATATTGAAATTAAGAAAATAGTTACGGTAAAAGAAATATATATGAAAGAAAATCGTTAAGACCGTCACAGCAGTTTAAAGTTGAGATAATCAGCCCTCAAGAGGACAGTGAACGATATAAACCCATAGTACTGACATGCAACAGATCTCTGATGAGATGACTGTGGATAGTTATACCTCAAAATTGGAGACCTGGTATATATATAATGGAACATGTAGACTGCTTTTCATTCTAGAAGATTGATAGAAAGATATCCCCCTGGATTGTAGGGTGTCAAATGTCTGCCAATATATTTTTAATATTAATGGTATATGTCGGGATCGACATACTATTATTTTTATTTTTATTTTTATATCCATATTTATATTCATGTTTTAAATATTATGTAATAAACTTGTGTAATTATTTATAATCGAATATGTGGCTATTATAAGTGCATATATATTTATTCTAAGATATCTGGAAGCACTATAACCTTCTTTTGAAAGAGGATGTTCTATAAAATAGAAACACTATATGGTAAAGAATAGGTTAATGAAAAACAAAGAGGCTCACTCTCCCACAGAAACTCCGAAACAGGTGTATTCAATCAGCTAATTGAGAAAAGAATATATAAGATACGAGACGAACATTCACAGGTCATACCCACTGAGGAAGAGATAAGGTATCTCGAAACGCGTCTGGGCGTATTACCTGTGAAAGAAAAATATAACAGCAGTACATGGCCATGTACTAAAGGACGGAGACGATATCCACTTACCCACGAAAGATAAACGGAGTGTTGGGAGACTCACGCAAGCGCAGCAGGCAATCCAGGTCTCTCGCGAGAGTTGAGACGGGATCCTAGCAAAGACCGGACCCGGGACAAGCGTAGCGGAGAAAGGCTGAAGCGTGGGACGCCACGGCAGAAGTCCTTCCGCAGACCTGAGTGAGCCCATAGAGGACGCAGTGAGTAACATTAAATATAAGTGGAAATATACCGAACCGCTACAAGAAAAGCGGTATCAGCACTGAGATTCCAAACGTGCTGGACAACTAACTCTGTATATTTAATGTACTGAGACTCCGATACCACCATAGATGATGGACAATCTGTTCTTGGTCTCAAATAACATTTCATCTTAGACCATTTAATCATTTGTATTCCAGAAGACGTCACAAGATCTCAATTGATACATTTAGGACTGTGTGCCTTTCATATGAGAATATAAAGTGTTGATACATTTGTATCAGATAAGTATTATTGGATTTATTTGCAACACAGTATTTGTCAGTTTCTGTTTGCCCTGCAGATGACTGTGATCCAATAGCCCTACCTGATAGGAGGGACACGGATGCAGCCTGCTGCGGTCAGCAGTAGTGATGTCGCGAACATAAAATTTTCAGTTCGCGAACAGCGAACGCGAACTTCCGCAAATGTTCGCGAACTGGCGAACCGGGCGAACCGCCATAGACTTCAATAGACAGGCGAATTTTAAAACCCACAGGGACTCTTTCTGGCCACAATAGTGATGAGAAAGTTGTTTCAAGGGGTCTAACACCTGGACTGTGGCATGCCGGAGGGGGATCTATGGCAAAACTCCCATGGAAAATTACGTAGTGGACGCAGAGTCGGGTTTTAATCCATAAAGGGCATAAATCAACTAACATTCCTAAATTGTTTGGAATAACGTGCTTTAAAACATCCAGTGTGTGTATACGATCAGGTATGATGTTGTATCGATCAGGTAGTGTAAGGGTTACGCCCGCATCACAGACATTGACAGACCAAACTCCCCTTTTAATGCACCGCAAACAGTTCATTTGCACAACCGCAAACTCCCCATTTGCACAAGGTTGGATACCAAGCTAGCCACGTCCCGGTGATGTCATTGAAGGTTTCTTCCTCCACCCAGCCACGTACAACACCAAGGGTCCCCGAAAGGTCAATTGAATTGATTTTTCGAACGGGGAGATGGTTAAAAAAACGCTGGCTCCCTCCCCTTTGTTTTTATCCACGGTGACTGCGTCTGCGCCGTGCAATTTACTGTCACACCCGATATGAGTGGTATTTTCTGTAGTACTATTCTCATCAGTTTAATCCCTCTAACGTCCCCGACTCCCCAATCTGGGGGCCATTTATTAAACAGATTTTTCGGACGGGGAGATGGTTAAAAAAACGCTGGCTCCCTCCACTCTGTTTTAATCCACGGTGACTGCGTCTGCGCCGTGCAATTTACTGTCACACCCGATATGAGTGGTATTTTCTGTAGTACTATTCTCATCAGTTTAATCCCTCTAACGTCCCCAATCTGGGTGCCATTTATTGAATAGATTTTTCGAACGGGGAGATGGTTAAAAAAAACCTGGCTCCCTCCACTCTGTTTTAAACCACGGTGACTGCGTCTGCGCCGTGCAATTTACTGTCACACCCGATATGAGTGGTATTTTCTGTAGTACTATTCTCATCAGTTTAATCCCTCTAACGTCCCCAATCTGGGTGCCATTTATTGAATAGATTTTTCGAACGGGGAGATGGTTAAAAAAACGCTGGCTCCCTCCACTCTGTTTTAAACCACGGTGACTGCATCTGCGCCGTGCAATTTACTGTCACACCCGATATGAGTGGTATTTTCTGTAGTACTATTCTCATCAGTTTAATCCCTCTAACATCCCCAATCTGGGGGCCATTTATTAAATAGATTTTTTGAACGGGGAGATGGTTAAAAAAACGCTGGCTCCCTCCACCGATATGAGTGGTATTTTCTGTAGTATTATTCTCATCAGTTTAATCCCTGTTACGTCCCATATCAGGAATTGCCTTTTATGAAAAAAAATTTAGGCCGGGTACCTTCGACTGCCTTCACAGTGACAGACCAAACTCTCATACACTAAACTGAATTGATTTCAGGAACCGGGAGATGGAAAAAGCAGCTTGGTCGGTCCTCTTACTCCCAAATTGGGGCACTGCGCGTGCACAGAGCAATGTGCTGTGACACCCTATATGAGTGGTGTCTTAACTAGTACTATTGCTATCAGTTTAATCCCTGTTACGGACCCTATCCGGTCGAATTGATTAACCATTGTCGAATCCCCCATTGACATCCCCCTTATAAGCTGTGTAAAGCATATTTTTTAGTTTGGTTTTGAACTGCTGCATCCTTTCCGACTTTTGGTAATTTGGTAACATTTCTGCCACTTTCTGCTTATACCGGGGGTCTAGTAGCGTGGCCACCCGATCGCTTTTGGTCTGACCATAATGAAGCAACGGCCTTATCATCTGGGGTGTGGCAACATTGCCAACACACTTTTATAGAGGTGATGATGATTGCTTCATTGTGATACGCAAGCCCCTTCACCACAACAAGGTAACGATCACGAAGGGGAATTGACACTTGTATGTGCCTTTTTTTTTTGGTTTGTTTTTGCAGCCACAGTGCTGCACCATAGGACAGAAAAATTAGGCATGTACACATGCCTGAAAAATAATGGCACTGTTGCAGACGCTATTGTAGCAGCGGCCGGAAAAATTTATGTTTTCCAGGCAGAAAAGTGACTAAAACATTACGGCTTGAACCCTAGTTGGTGGTGGAGAATTCACGAAAGTCATCCGGTATGCAGACATTAAATACAGCAGCGTGGGGACCATTTTGAGGCCAAGGCATGTAATCAGGCCTTTTGTTAGTCAAACGTATCCCCCACTGTCAGTCCCTTCGGGATCCATGCCTCATTCATCTTTATGAAGGTGAGGTAATCAACACTTTTTTGACCGAGGCGACTTCTCTTGTCAGTGACAATGCCTCCTGCTGCACTGAAGCTCCTTTCTGACAGGACACTTGAAGCAGGGCAGGCCAGAAGTTCTATCGCAAACT
The DNA here is from genome assembly GCF_905171765.1 of Bufo bufo. Taxonomy (NCBI): domain Eukaryota; kingdom Metazoa; phylum Chordata; class Amphibia; order Anura; family Bufonidae; genus Bufo; species Bufo bufo. Next base: position 216,715,985 of record NC_053394.1, read on the forward strand.
GGGATAGCTCAGGCCACAGGTCAAGCCTGCACACCCAGTAGTGAAGGGGTTCATTGCTCCTCAGAGTGTCGATATCTGCTGTTAAGGCGAGGTAGTCTGCTACCTGTCGGTCGAGTCGTTCTCTAAGGCTGGATCCCGAAGGGCTGTGGCGATGAGTAGGACTGAAAAAGCTCCGCATGTCCTCCATCAACAACACATCTGTAAATCGTCCAGTCCTTGCCGCCGTGGTAGGAGGAGGATTACACTCACCTCTTCCCCTGTTAGATTCCCGTTGTGCTGTGACATCTCCCTTATAAGCTGTGTAAAGCATATTTTTTAGTTTGGTTTTGAACTGCTGCATCCTTTCCGACTTTCGGTAATTTTGTAACATTTCTGCCACTTTCTGCTTATACCGGGGGTCTAGTAGCGTGGTCACCCAGTACAGATCGTTCTCCTTTATCCTTTTTATACGTGGGTCCCTCAACAGACATGACAGCATGAAAGACCCCATTTGAACAAGGTTGGATGCAGAGCTTCTCATTTCCCGTTCCTCGTCCTCACTGATGTCATTGACGGTCTGTTCTTCCCCCCAGCCACGTACAACACCATGGGTCCCAGATAGGTGACAACAACGAGCACCCTGGGGTGCCTGCTGTGGTTGGTCTTCCTCCTCCTCAAAGCCGCCACATTCCTCCTCTGACTCCTCTTCCTCATACTCCTCTTCCAGCGTTGCTGCAGGTCCGGCAAGCGATGATGACAAGGCTGTTTCTGGTGGTGATGGTGACCACAACTCTTCCTCTTCCTCTTCACGCTCATCTACAGCCTGATCCAGAACTCTTCGCAGGGCACGCTCCAGGAAGAAAACAAATGGGATGAGGTCGCTGATGGTGGCTTCGGTGCGACTGACTAGGTTTGTCACCTCCTCAAAAGGACGCATAAGCCTACAGGCATTGCGCATGAGTGTCCAGTAACGTGGCAAAAAGATTCCCAGCTCCGCAGAGGCTGTCCTAGCACCCCGGTCATACAAATACTCGTTGACGGCTTTTTCTTGTTGGAGCAGGCGGTCGAACATTAGGAGTGTTGAATTCCAACGTGTCGGGCTGTCGCATATCAAGCGCCTCACTGGCATGTTGTTTCGCCGCTGAATATCGGAAAAGTGCGCCATGGCCGTGTAGGAACGCCTGAAATGGCCACACACCTTCCTGGCCTGCTTGAGGACGTCCTGTAAGCCTGGGTACTTAGACACAAAACGTTGTACGATGAGATTCAACACATGTGCCATGCACGGCACATGTGACAACTTGCCCAAATTTAATGCCGCCAACAGATTGCTTCCATTGTCACACACCACTTTGCCGATCTCCAGTTGGTGCGGGGTCAGCCACTGATCCACCTGTGCGTTCAGGGCGGACAGGAGTGCTGGTCCTGTGTGGCTCTCTGCTTTCAGGCAAGTCAACCCCAAGATAGCGTTACACTGTCGTATCCGGGATGTGGAATAGCCCCTGGGGAGCTGGGGGGAATCAGTTGATGTGCAGCCAGACGCCGCAGCAGAAGAGGACTCAGCCGAGGAGGAAATTAAAGAGGATGGAGTAGGAGTAGAGGAGGTGGCAGTAGGTCTGCCTGCAAGTCGTGGTGGTGTCACCAACTCCGCTGCAGAGCCACGCATTCCATGCTTGTCAGCCGTCAGCAGGTTGACCCAATGCGCAGTATACGTGATATACCTGCCCTGACCGTGCTTTGCAGACCAGGTATCAGTGGTCAGATGGACCCTTGCCCCAACACTGTATGCCAGAGATGCCATGACTTCCTTTTCAATGACATGGTAGAGGTTTGGGATTGCCTTTTTTGAAAAAAAATTTCGTCCGGGTACCTTCCACTGTGGTGTCCCAATAGCGACAAATTTTTTGAAGGCCTCAGACTCTACCAGCTGGTATGGTAAAAGCTGGCGGGCTAAGAGTTCCGTCAAGCCAGCTGTCAGTCGCCGGGCAAGGGGGTGACTTTGTGACATTGGCTTCTTATGCTCAAACATGTCCTTGACAGACACCTGACTGTGGGCAGATGAGCAGGAACTGCTGAAGGTGAGAGATGGAGTGGCGGGTGGTTGAGAGGGGGCAGGGAGGACAGCAGTGGTTGACGTGGCTGAAGATGCAGGACCAGGAGGAGCATGGTGGCTTTGAGTTTGTGTGCTGCTTGTACTCATGTGTTGATCCCATAGGCGTTTGTGATGTGAGATCATGTGCCTTCGCAAAGCAGTTGTACCAAGGTGGGTGTTGGACTTCCCACGACTCAGTTTCTTTTGGCACAGGTTGCAAATGGCATTGCTTTTATCAGAGGCAGACACACAAAAAAAATGCCACACTGCTGAGCTTTGCAATGACGGCATTCTAGTGGTGGCAACAGCATGCGTTGACTGGCGTGCTGTCTGGCTGACCCCAGGTGCCGATACATGCTGTCTGACTGTGCCACTAACTCCTTGCGACGACCTCCCCCTGCTTCCAACTCGTCTCCTCATTCTCTCTGTCTCCCCTTCAGAACTTTCCCCCTCTTCTTCTCTTCGAGCAGGCACCCACGTGGCATCCGTGGACACATCGTCATCATCAACCGCTTCACTTGTATCTGACACCTCAGCAAAGGAAGCAGCAGCGGGTACAACATCATCATCATCACACTGTACGTCCATGTGTGTAATCCTGCCTGACTGAGACATATCCCCGTAATCTACATCATCTGGCAATAATGGTTGCGCATCACTAATTGCATCCAACTGATGTGTAAATAACTCCTCTGACGGATCAAGTGAAGCGGCTGTGGTGGCTGTGGTGGTAGTGGCGACGGGCGGGTGTGTGGTAACTTGAGAGCAGGTGACCGAAGCTGAGTTGGAGGAGGATGGTGCGTCAAGGTTCTTAGCGGAAGCTGTTGAAGATTGGGTGTCCTGTCTAAGCCAGTCAACTACGTCCTCTGAATTTTTCGGGTTCAGGGTACGTGGCCTCTGAAAACTGGGCATTATTCCAGGGACAGTGGAAATCACAGCACCACGACCACGACGGCCCCTGCGGGGTGGCCTGCCTCTGCCTGTCATTTTTTTTTTAGATAAGTGGTACTACGCGTGCTAGGTACTGTGCCACCCGGTATGAGTGGTTGGCACTGGCAGTGGGCACACTACAGTCTGTGGAAGTGGGCCTGACACACACTGGCAGCAGGCAAGCAACTGAATTTAGACTACTGTCTAAAAATTAAATGCCTTATTTATCGGCAAGCTACTGTGCCACCCGGTATCAGTGGTTGGCACTGGCAGTGGGCACACTACAGTCAGTGGAAGAGGGCCTGACACACACTGGCAGCAGGCAAGCAACTGAAATTACACTAAAGTGTAAAAATTAAATGCCTTATTTATCGGCAAGCTACTGTGCCACCCGGTATGAATGGTTGGCACTGGCAGTGGGCACACTACAGTCAGTGGAAGAGGGCCTGACACACACTGGCAGCAGGCAAGCAACTGAATTTAGACTACTGTCTAAAAATTAAATGCCTTATTTATCGGCAAGCTACTGTGCCACCCGGTATCAGTGGTTGGCACTGGCAGTGGGCACACTACAGTCAGTGGAAGCGGGCCTGACACACACTGGCAGCAGGCAAGCAACTGAAATTACACTAAAGTGTAAAAATTAAATGCCTTATTTATCGACAAGCTACTGTGCCACCCGGTATCAGTGGTTGGCACTGGCAGTGGGCACACTACAGTCAGTGGAAGCGGGCCTGACACACACTGGCAGCAGGCAAGCAACTGAATTTAGACTACTGTCTAAAAATTAAATGCCTTATTTATCGGCAAGCTACTGTGCCACCCGGTATCAGTGGTTGGCACTGGCAGTGGGCACACTACAGTCAGTAGAAGCGGGCCTGACACACACTGGCAGCAGGCAAGCAACTGAAATTACACTAAAGTGTAAAAATTAAATGCCTTATTTATCGGCAAGCTACTGTGCCACCCGGTATGAGTGGTTGGCACTGGCAGTGGGCACACTACAGTCAGTAGAAGCGGGCCTGACACACACTGGCAGCAGGCAAGCAACTGAAATTACACTAAAGTGTAAAAATTAAATGCCTTATTTATCGGCAAGCTACTGTGCCACCCGGTATGAGTGGTTGGCACTGGCAGTGGGCACACTACAGTCAGTGGAAGAGGGCCTGACACACTGACTGGCAGCAGGCAAGCAACTGAATTTAGACTACTGTCTAAAAATTAAATGCCTTATTTATCGGCAAGCTACTGTGCCACCCGGTATCAGTGGTTGGCACTGGCAGTGGGCACACTACAGTCAGTGGAAGCGGGCCTGACACACACTGGCAGCAGGCAAGCAACTGAAATTACACTAAAGTGTAAAAATTAAATGCCTTATTTATCGGCAAGCTACTGTGCCACCCGGTATCAGTGGTTGGCACTGGCAGTGGGCACACTACAGTCAGTAGAAGCGGGCCTGACACACACTGGCAGCAGGCAAGCAACTGAAATTACACTAAAGTGTAAAAATTAAATGCCTTATTTATCGGCAAGCTACTGTGCCACCCGGTATGAGTGGTTGGCACTGGCAGTGGGCACACTACAGTCAGTGGAAGAGGGCCTGACACACTGACTGGCAGCAGGCAAGCAACTGAATTTAGACTACTGTCTAAAAATTAAATGCCTTATTTATCGGCAAGCTACTGTGCCACCCGGTATGAGTGGTTGGCACTGGCAGTGGGCACACTACAGTCAGTGGAAGCGGGCCTGACACACACTGGCAGCAGGCAAGCAACTGAAATTACACTAAAGTGTAAAAATTAAATGCCTTATTTATCGACAAGCTACTGTGCCACCCGGTATCAGTGGTTGGCACTGGCAGTGGGCACACTACAGTCAGTGGAAGCGGGCCTGACACACACTGGCAGCAGGCAAGCAACTGAATTTAGACTACTGTCTAAAAATTAAATGCCTTATTTATCGGCAAGCTACTGTGCCACCCGGTATCAGTGGTTGGCACTGGCAGTGGGCACACTACAGTCAGTAGAAGCGGGCCTGACACACACTGGCAGCAGGCAAGCAACTGAAATTACACTAAAGTGTAAAAATTAAATGCCTTATTTATCGGCAAGCTACTGTGCCACCCGGTATGAGTGGTTGGCACTGGCAGTGGGCACACTACAGTCAGTGGAAGAGGGCCTGACACACTGACTGGCAGCAGGCAAGCAACTGAATTTAGACTACTGTCTAAAAATTAAATGCCTTATTTATCGGCAAGCTACTGTGCCACCCGGTATCAGTGGTTGGCACTGGCAGTGGGCACACTACAGTCAGTGGAAGCGGGCCTGACACACACTGGCAGCAGGCAAGCAACTGAAATTACACTAAAGTGTAAAAATTAAATGCCTTATTTATCGGCAAGCTACTGTGCCACCCGGTATCAGTGGTTGGCACTGGCAGTGGGCACACTACAGTCAGTAGAAGCGGGCCTGACACACACTGGCAGCAGGCAAGCAACTGAAATTACACTAAAGTGTACAAATTAAATGCCTTATTTATCGGCAAGCTACTGTGCCACCCGGTATGAGTGGTTGGCACTGGCAGTGGGCACACTACAGTCAGTGGAAGAGGGCCTGACACACTGACTGGCAGCAGGCAAGCAACTGAATTTAGACTACTGTCTAAAAATTAAATGCCTTATTTATCGGCAAGCTACTGTGCCACCCGGTATCAGTGGTTGGCACTGGCAGTGGGCACACTACAGTCAGTGGAAGCGGGCCTGACACACACTGGCAGCAGGCAAGCAACTGAAATTACACTAAAGTGTAAAAATTAAATGCCTTATTTATCGGCAAGCTACTGTGCCACCCGGTATCAGTGGTTGGCACTGGCAGTGGGCACACTACAGTCAGTGGAAGAGGGCCTGACACACACTGGCAGCAGGCAAGCAACTGAATTTAGACTACTGTCTAAAAATTAAATGCCTTATTTATCGGCAAGCTACTGTGCCACCCGGTATCAGTGGTTGGCACTGGCAGTGGGCACACTACAGTCAGTGGAAGCGGGCCTGACACACACTGGCAGCAGGCAAGCAACTGAATTTAGACTACTGTCTAAAAATTAAATGCCTTATTTATCGGCAAGCTACTGTGCCACCCGGTATCAGTGGTTGGCACTGGCAGTGGGCACACTACAGTCAGTTGAAGTCGGCCTGACACACACTAGCAGCAGGCAAGCAGCTGAAATTACACTAAAGTGTAAAAATTAAATGCCTTTTTTATGCAAAGTCCTGTGCCAGCCGGTATGAGTGGTGGGCACTGGCAGTGGGCACACTACAGTCAGTGGAAGTCAGCCTGACACACACTGGCAGGCAACTAACCTTAGATTAAAGTGTAAAAATTAAGTGCCTATTTTTTAAGCAAAGTCCTGTGCCACTCGGTATGACAGGGGTGGGCACTGGCAGTGGGCACACTACAGTCAGTTGAAGTCGGCCTGACACACACTAGCAGCAGGCAAGCAGCTGAAATTACATTAAAGTGTAAAAATTAAATGCCTTTTTTAAGCAAAGTCCTGTGCCAGCCGGTATGAGTGGTGGGCACTGGCAGTGGGCACACTACAGTCAGTGGAAGTCAGCCTGACACACACTGGCAGGCAACTAACCTTAGATTAAAGTGTAAAAATTAAGTGCCTATTTTTTAAGCAAAGTCCTGTGCCACTCGGTATGACAGGGGTGGGCACTGGCAGTGGGCACACTACAGTCAGTTGAAGTCGGCCTGACACACACTAGCAGCAGGCAAGCAGCTGAAATTACACTAAAGTGTAAAAATTAAATGCCTTTTTTATGCAAAGTCCTGTGCCAGCCGGTATGAGTGGTGGGCACTGGCAGTGGGCACACTACAGTCAGTGGAAGTCAGCCTGACACACACTGGCAGGCAACTAACCTTAGATTAAAGTGTAAAAATTAAGTGCCTATTTTTTAAGCAAAGTCCTGTGCCACTCGGTATGACAGGGGTGGGCACTGGCAGTGGGCACACTACAGTCAGTTGAAGTCGGCCTGACACACACTAGCAGCAGGCAAGCAGCTGAAATTACATTAAAGTGTAAAAATTAAATGCCTTTTTTAAGCAAAGTCCTGTGCCAGCCGGTATGAGTGGTGGGCACTGGCAGTGGGCACACTACAGTCAGTGGAAGTCAGCCTGACACACACTGGCAGGCAACTAACCTTAGATTAAAGTGTAAAAATTAAGTGCCTATTTTTTAAGCAAAGTCCTGTGCCACTCGGTATGACAGGGGTGGGCACTGGCAGTGGGCACACTACAGTCAGTTGAAGTCGGCCTGACACACACTAGCAGCAGGCAAGCAGCTGAAATTACATTAAAGTGTAAAAATTAAATGCCTTTTTTAAGCAAAGTCCTGTGCCAGCCGGTATGAGTGGTGGGCACTGGCAGTGGGCACACTACAGTCAGTGGAAGTCAGCCTGACACACACTGGCAGGCAACTAACCTTAGATTAAAGTGTAAAAATTAAGTGCCTATTTTTTAAGCAAAGTCCTGTGCCACTCGGGATGACAGGGGTGGGCACTGGCAGTGGGCACACTACAGTCAGTTGAAGTCGGCCTGACACACACTGGCAGGCAACTAACCTTAGATTAAAGTGTAAAAATGAAGTGCCTTTTTTTTAAGCAAAGTCCTGTGCCACACGGGATGACAGGGGTGGGCACTGGCAGTGGGCACACTACAGTCAGTTGAAGTCGGCCTGACACACACTAGCAGCAGGCAAGCAGCTGAAATTACACTAAAGTGTAAAAATTAAATGCCTTTTTTATGCAAAGTCCTGTGCCAGCCGGTATGAGTGGTGGGCACTGGCAGTGGGCACACTACAGTCAGTGGAAGTCAGCCTGACACACACTGGCAGGCAACTAACCTTAGATTAAAGTGTAAAAATTAAGTGCCTTTTTTTAAGCAAAGTCCTGTGCCACACGGAATGACAGGGGTGAGCACTGGCAGTGGGCACACTACAGTCTGTGGGCCTGCAGCTCCTCACACACAGGCAGGCCAGGCAACTGCAATATGTATATAAAGGAAAAAAAAAAAGCAGACTAATGTTGCAGCCCTAAAAAGGGCTTTTTGGGGTGCTGTCAGGACGCTGTCCTTACAGCAGAGATCAGATGAGTCTTTCAGGACTGGAGTGGACACTGAATTCACTAGCCTAGCTATCGATTTCCCAATTAAATCAGCAGCAGTTACAGTCTCCCTCCTCTCACTAAGACTGCAGCTTCAGAATGAATCTAAAATGGATGCTGTGCAGGAGGTGGGAGGGTCTGGGAGGGAGGGTATGCTGCTGATTGGCTGGAATGTGTCTGCTGACTGTGAGGTACAGGGTCAAAGTTTGCTCAATGATGATGTATAGGGGGCGGACCGAACATCGCATGTGTTCGCCCGGCAGAGGCGAACGCGAACAAGCTATGTTCGCCGGGAACTGTTCGCCGTCGGATAGTTCGGGCCATCTCTAGTCAGCAGTCAGAATTTGATACATCAGAGATATCCATCTCTTGCCTATATAACACCTCAAAGTGTTGAATACATTTGTACCAGATAACTATTATTGGATTTATTTTCAGCACAGTAAATATCGGTTTCTGTTTGCCTCGCAGACGACTGCGATCCAATAGCCCTACCTGACGGAGGGGACACGGATGCAGCCTGCTGCGGCTAGCAGTCAGAACTTGATATATTAGAGATACCTATCTCTGGCTTATATATATGCTATATATACGTTTTATGTGATTTTTAGAATTTTATCCTGGTGCACACAGGACACAACTTTGATTGTCTAATAAATAATTTTATTTGAATCCCACGTGTATTCCAAACTGTTTGAGTGCCGGTTCTCATTCTATTTTACAGGCATTAGTCAATTGGGTGGCCGACAGTGGATCCAGCACGTTCACAATATCTCCCACCCAGTCTTCTGCAGAAAGCGCACAGATGGCGCATGAAAACCAAGCCCATCAGTCTGTCACATCACCCCCATGCATATCAGGGAAACTGTCTGAGCCTCAAGTTATGCAGCAGTCTCTTATGCTGTTTTAAGACTCTGCTGCCAGGGTTTCCCAAGGGCATCCACCTAGCCCTTCCCCAGGGGTGGAAGAGATAGAATGCACTAACGCACAACCACTTATGTTTCCTGATGATGAGGACATGGGAATACCACCTCAGCACGTCTCTGATGATGACGAAACACAGGTGCCAACTGCTGCGTCTTTCTGCAGTGTGCAGACTGAACAGGAGGTCAGGGATCAAGACTGGGTGGAAGACGATGCAGGGGACGATGAGGTCCTAGACCCCACATGGAATGAAGGTCGTGCCACTGACTTTCAGAGTTCGGAGGAAGAGGCAGTGGTGAGACCCAGCCAACAGCGTAGCAAAAGAGGGAGCAGTGGGCAAAATCAGAACACCCGCCGCCAAGAGACTCCACCTGCTACTGACCTCCGCCATCTGGGACCGAGCACCCCAAAGGCAGCTTTAAGGAGTTCCCTGGCATGGCACTTCTTCAAACAATGTGCTGACGACAAGACCCGAGTGGTTTGCACGCTGTGCCATCAGAGCCTGAAGCGAGGCATTAACGTTCTGAACCTTAGCACAACCTGCATGACCAGGCACCTGCATGCAAAGCATGAACTGCAGTGGAGTAAACACCTTAAAAACAAGGAAGTCACTCAGGCTCCCACTGCTACCTCTTCTGCTGCTGCCGCCTCGGCCTCTTCTGCTGCTGCCGCCGCCTCGGCCTCTTCTGCTGCTGCTGCTGCCGCCGCCTCGGCCTCTTCCTCTGCCTCTGGAGGAACGTTGGCACCTGCCGCCCAGCAAACATGGGATGTACCACCAACACCACCACCTGCGTCACCAAGCATCTCAACCATGTCACACGGCAGCGTTCAGCTCTCCATCTCACAAACATTTGAGAGAAAGCGTAAATTCCCACCTAGCCACCCTCGATCCCTGGCCCTGAATGCCAGCATTTCTAAACTACTGGCCTATGAAATGCTGTCATTTAGGCTGGTGGACACACACAGCTTCAAACAGCTCATGTCACTTGCTGTCCCACAGTATGTTGTTCCCAGCCGCCACTACTTCTCCAAGAGAGCCGTGCCTTCCCTGCACAAACAAGTGTCCGATAAAATCAAGTGTGCACTGCGCAACGCCATCTGTGGCAAGGTCCACCTAACCACAGATACGTGGACCAGTAAGCACGGCCAGGGACGCTATATCTCCCTAACTGCACACTGGGTAAATGTAGTGGCGGCTGGGCCCCAGGCTGAGAGCTGTTTGGCGCACGTCCTTCCGCCGCCAAGGATCGCAGGGTAACATTCTTTGCCTCCTGTCTCCTCCTCCTCCTACTCAGCTTCCTCCTCCTCTTCTTCCACCTGCTCATCCAGTCAGCCACACACCTTCACCACCAACTTCAGCACAGCCCGGGGTAAACGTCAGCAGGCCATTCTGAAACTCATATGTTTGGGGGACAGGCCCCACACCGCACAGGAGTTGTGGCGGGGTATAGAACAACAGACCGACGAGTGGTTGCTGCCGGTGAGCCTCAAGCCCGGCCTGGTGGTGTCTGATAATGGGCGAAATCTCGTTGCAGCTCTGGGACTAGCCGGTTTGACGCACATCCCTTGCCTGGCGCATGTGCTGAATTTGGTGGTGCAGAAGTTCATTCGCAACTACCCCGACATGTCAGAGCTGCTGCATAAAGTGCGGGCCGTCTGTTCGCGCTTCCGGCGTTCACACCCTGCCGCTGCTCGCCTGTCTGCGCTACAGCGTAACTTCGGCCTTCCTGCTCACCGACTCATATGCGACGTACCCACCAAGTGGAACTCCACCTTGCATATGCTGGACAGACTGTGCGAGCAGCAGCAGGCCATAGTGGAGTTTCAGCTGCAGCACGCACGGGTCAGTCTCACTGCGGATCAGACACACTTCACCACCAATGACTGGGCCTCCATGCGAGACCTGTGTGCCCTGTTGCGTTGTTTCGAGTACTCCACCAACATGGCCAGTGGCGATGACGCCGTTATCAGCGTTACAATACCACTTCTATGTCTCCTTGAGAAAACACTTAGGGCGATGATGGAAGAGGAGGTGGCCCAGGAGGAAGAGGAGGAAGAGGGGTCATTTTTAGCACTTTCAGGCCAGTCTCTTTGAAGTGACTCAGAGGGAGGTTTTTTGCAACACCAGAGGCCAGGTACAAATGTGGCCAGACAGGGCCCACTACTGGAGGACGAGGAGGACGAGGATGAGGAGGAGGTGGAGGAGGATGAGGATGAAGCATGTTCACAGCGGGGTGGCACCCAAAGCAGCTCGGGCCCATCACTGGTGCGTGGCTGGGGGGAAACACAGGACGATGACGATACGCCTCCCACAGAGGACAGCTTGTCCTTACCTCTGGGCAGCCTGGCACACATGACCGACTACATGCTGCAGTGCCTGCGCAACGACAGCAGAGTTGCCCACATTTTAACGTGTGAGGACTACTGGGTTGCCACCCTGCTGGATCCCCGGTACAAAGACAATGTGCCCACCTTACTTCCTACACTGGAGCGTGATAGGAAGATGCGCGAGTACAAGCGCACGTTGGTAGACGCGCTACTGAGAGCATTCCCAAATGTCACAGGGGAACCAGTGGAAGCCCAAGGCGAAGGCAGAGGAGGAGCAAGAGGTCGCCAACGCAGCTGTGTCACGGCCAGCTCCTCTGAGGGCAGGGTTAGCATGGCAGAGATGTGGAAAAGTTTTGTCACCACGCCACAGCTAACTGCACCACCACCTGATACGGAACGTGTTAGCAGGAGGCAACATTTCACTAACATGGTGGAACAGTACCTGTGCACACCCCTCCACGTACTGACTGATGGTTCGGCCCCATTCAACTTCTGGGTCTCCAAATTGTCCACGTGGCCAGAGCTAGCCTTTTATGCCTTTTGTCTAAACGTGTATTCAGCACGGCAGGGGGCGTCATTACAGACAAACGCAGCCGCCTGTCTACAGCCAATGTGGACAAGCTGACGTTCATAAAAATGAACCAGGCATGGATCCCACAGGACCTGTCTATCCCTTGTGCAGATTAGATATTAACTACCTCCCCTTAACAATATATTATTCTACTCCAGGGCACTTCCTCATTCAATACTATTTTTAATTTCATTTTACCATTATATTGCGGGGCAACCCAAAGTTGAATGAACCTCTCCTCTGTCTGGGTGCCGGGGCCTAAATGTGTGACAGTGGCCTGTTCCAGTGGTGGGTGACGTGAAGCCTGATTCTCTGCTATGACATGAAGACAGATTCTGTGCTGACATAAGGCCAGATTCTCTGTTACGGGACCTCTCTCCTCTGCCTGGGTGCCGGGGCCTAAATATGTGACAGTGGCCTGTTCCAGTGGTGGGTGACGTGAAGCCTGATTCTCTGCTATGACATGAAGACAGATTCTGTGCTGACATAAGGCCAGATTCTCTGTTACGGGACCTCTCTCCTCTGCCTGGGTGCCGGGGCCTAAATGTGTGACAGTGGCCTGTTCCAGTGGTGGGTGACGTGAAGCCTGATTCTCTGCTATGACATGAAGACAGATTCTGTGCTGACATAAGGCCAGATTCTCTGTTACGGAACCTCTCTCTCCTCTGCCTGGGTGCCGGGGCCTAAATGTGTGACAGTGGCCTGTTCCAGTGGTGGGTGACGTGAAGCCTGATTCTCTGCTATGACATGAAGACAGATTCTGTGCTGACATAAGGCCAGATTCTCTGTTACGGGACCTCTCTCCTCTGTCTGGGTGCCGGGGCCTAAATGTGTGACAGTGGCCTGTTCCAGTGGTGGGTGACGTGAAGCCTGATTCTCTGCTATGACATGAAGACAGATTCTGTGCTGACATAAGGCCAGATTCTCTGTTACGGGACCTCTCTCCTCTGCCTGGGTGCCTGGGCCTAAATGTGTGACAGTGGCCTGTTCCAGTGGTGGGTGACGTGAAGCCTGATTCTCTGCTATGACATGAAGACAGATTCTGTGCTGACATAAGGCCAGATTCTCTGTTACGGGACCTCTCTCCTCTGCCTGGGTGCCTGGGCCTAAATATGTGACAGTGGCCTGTTCCAGTGGTGGGTGACGTGAAGCCTGATTCTCTGCTATGACATGAAGACAGATTTTGTGCTGACATAAGGCCAGATTCTCTGTTACGGGACCTCTCTCCTCTGCCTGGGTGCCTGGGCCTAAATGTGTGACAGTGGCCTGTTCCAGTGGTGGGTGACGTGAAGCCTGATTCTCTGCTATGACATGAAGACAGATTCTGTGCTGACATAAGGCCAGATTCTCTGTTACGGGACCTCTCTCCTCTGCCTGGGTGCCGGGGCCTAAATGTGTGACAGTGGCCTGTTCCAGTGGTGGGTGACGTGAAGCCTGATTCTCTGCTATGACATGAAGACAGAATCTGTGCTGACATAAGGCCAGATTCTCTGTTACGGGACCTCTCTCCTCTGCCTGGGTGCCGGGGCCTAAATGTGTGACAGTGGCCTGTTCCAGTGGTGGGTGACGTGAAGCCTGATTCTCTGCTATGACATGAAGACAGATTCTGTGCTGACATAAGGCCAGATTCTCTGTTACGGGACCTCTCTCCTCTGCCTGGGTGCCTGGGCCTAAATGTGTGACAGTGGCCTGTTCCAGTGGTGGGTGACTTGAAGCCTGATTCTCTGCTATGACATGAAGACAGATTCTGTGCTGACATAAGGCCAGATTCTCTGTTACGGGACCTCTCTCCTCTGCCTGGGTGCCGGGGCCTAAATGTGTGACAGTGGCCTGTTCCAGTGGTGGGTGACGTGAAGCCTGATTCTCTGCTATGACATGAAGACAGATTCTGTGCTGACATAAGGCCAGATTCTCTGTTACGGGACCTCTCTCCTCTGCCTGGGTGCCGGGGCCTAAATATGTGACAGTGGCCTGTTCCAGTGGTGGGTGACGTGAAGCCTGATTCTCTGCTATGACATCAAGACAGATTCTGTGCTGACATAAGGCCAGATTCTCTGTTACGGGACCTCTCTCCTCTGCCTGGGTGCCTGGGCCTAAATGTGTGACAGTGGCCTGTTCCAGTGGTGGGTGACGTGAAGCCTGATTCTCTGCTATGACATGAAGACAGATTCTGTGCTGACATAAGGCCAGATTCTCTGTTACGGGACCTCTCTCCTCTGCCTGGGTGCCTGGGCCTAAATGTGTGACAGTGGCCTGTTCCAGTGGTGGGTGACGTGAAGCCTGATTCTCTGCTATGACATGAAGACAGATTCTGTGCTGACATAAGGCCAGATTCTCTGTTACGGGACCTCTCTCCTCTGCCTGGGTGCCGGGGCCTAAATGTGTGACAGTGGCCTGTTCCAGTGGTGGGTGACGTGAAGCCTGATTCTCTGCTATGACATGAAGACAGATTCTGTGCTGACATAAGGCCAGATTCTCTGTTACGGGACCTCTCTCCTCTGCCTGGGTGCCGGGGCCTAAATGTGTGACAGTGGCCTGTTCCAGTGGTGGGTGACGTGAAGCCTGATTCTCTGCTATGACATGAAGACAGATTCTGTGCTGACATAAGGCCAGATTCTCTGTTACGGGACCTCTCTCCTCTGCCTGGGTGCCTGGGCCTAAATGTGTGACAGTGGCCTGTTCCAGTGGTGGGTGACTTGAAGCCTGATTCTCTGCTATGACATGAAGACAGATTCTGTGCTGACATAAGGCCAGATTCTCTGTTACGGGACCTCTCTCCTCTGTCTGGGTGCCGGGGCCTAAATATGTGACAGTGGCCTGTTCCAGTGGTGGGTGACATGAAGCCAGATTCTCTGCTATGGCATGAAGAGACTGATTCTCTGCTGACATGAAGCCAGATTCTTTGCTATGGCATGAAGAGACTGATTCTCTGCTGACGTGAAGCCAGATTCTCTGCTATAGGACCTCTGTCCAATTGATATTGGGTCATTTTTATTTTTTTTATTTTTATCTTAATTCATTTCCCTATCCACATTTGTTTGCATGGGATTTACCTACATGTTGCTGCCTTTTTCAGCCCTCTAGCTCTTTCCTGGGCTGTTTTACAGCCTTTTTAGTGCCCAAAAGTTCGGGTCCCTATTGACTTCAATGGGGTTCGGGTTCGGGACGAAGTTCGGTTCGGGTTCGGATCCCGAACCCGAACATTTCCGGGAAGTTCGGCCGAACTTCTCGAACCCGAACATCCAGGTGTTCGCTCAACTCTACTCTTGGACCTTTGGGTCCCACTATGCCTTCAGCGACTGGGCCAACTGGAGAATCCTCAGAGACACTGCTGGGCTAGTGAGACCCTGTATGTTGTAGCTCTGACAAAAGATGGTAGAGTCTCAACACTCCTTTGTAAGCCATTAATATGTCATTATGTCATCACTGTCGAACTGGGGTTCCTTGCGTCCACCAAAGGAAATTATTCTTGAGGACCAATTCCTATATGTGTATATATATATATTTGAATATCGTGCAAAAGTCCATTTATTTCCGAAATGCAAATGAAAAGGAATTGCATTAATGCAGCTTAAAATTAGAATTTTGTGAAAAGGTTCAATATTCTAGTCTCAAAGTGTCACACTCTAGTTAGCTAATTAATCCATAGCCCCTGAGCAAAGGGTACCTCAAAATTGTGACTTTGGGGTTTCATAAGCTGTAAGCCATAATCATCCAAATTATAACAAATAAAGCCTTGAAATATCTCGCTTTGCATGTAATGAGTCTATCTCATTTGTTAATTTCACCTTTTAAGTTGCATTACTGAAATAAATGAACTTTGCATGATATTCAAAATTTTCGAGTTTCACCTATATATATAGAAGAACGTATATATGTGTGTATGTTCCGCGATCACTCAAAAACGCAACCATCAATTTCAACGAAACTTGGTATACACATCCCTTGCTACCTGGAAAGAAATCTTGTGGGGTCTCAGCTCTCTAGGACGTACCATTCCTGAGATATTCCCAAAAAATGACCTGCATTAGCCAATACAAGCCTGCAAGTCTTTTTTGTCATATCCCAACTGCCATACACACAGCCATATGTCCCTTATCAGCCAATAGAAGCTTGCAGACCCTTAGTCTCCACATACACACATTTTTACTCCAGGTTTCCATAACAAATCAGCCATTTTTCTTCACTGCTATAGGTCAGCTTTAGGCTAGGGCTACACGACAACATGTGTCACGCGACAATAAGTCGCACAACACATAGGGCACAACTACACTGTTACATGTGTCACGCTACATTGATGTCGCACCAATGTCGCATGACATTTTGTCTACTGATAGGATATGGTATTGCACTGCGACATGTGACATGCTACAACTGCGACGTGACAGTCGCAGAAAAATCCATCTTAGATGGATTTTTTGCAACTGTCGTGTCGCAGTCACAGCATGTCACATGTCGCAGTGCGATACCATACCCTATCAGTAGACAAAATGCCACGCGACACATGTCGTCGTGTAGCCCTAGCATTAAAGGGGCAGGGTACTGTGAAGGTCACTGTTAAAGGGGCAGGCATTGTGGAGGTCACTGTTAAAGAGGCGTTTACTGTGGTTGTTACTTTTAAGGGGGCAGGCTGCTGTGGTCACTGTTAAAAGGTCGGGCACTGTGGAGGTCACTGTTAAGGGGCAGGGGCCACTATTAAAGGGGGAAATGCTGTGCAGATCACTGTTAAGGCAGCAGGGTACTGTGAGGTCACTGTTAAGGCAGCAGGGTACTGTGGAGGTCACTTTTAAAGGGGCGGGCCCCTGAGGAAGTCACTGTCAAGGGAGTGGGGTGCTGTGAAACTAATTGTTAAAGGGAATGGCTGCTGTGAAGGTCAAAGTTAAGGGGATGGGTTGCTCTGGAGGTCCCTATTTTAAAATGGCGGGGTACTGTGTGGGGGGGGGTCAGTGTTAAGGGGTGGGTGACTGTGGAGTTCACTGTTAAAGGGGCGGGGTGCTATAAAGGTCACTGTTATGGGGATACTGTCGATATCTTTTAACCACACACACAAACATTAAATGAAATGCTAGTCATTAATAAAGGCTAACAGATTTTGTATCATAGATAAAGATCTTAGTAGCAAGTGATTAGCTACCAATGCAGCTCTAGATGGGATTTTTCTTTTGGACCTTTGGGGCCCACTATGCCTTCAGTGCCTGGGCCAACCGGAAATCCCCTGATACTCTGGTGGGCCAGTGAGATTCTGTATGTCATAGCTTTGACAAAATATGGTAAAGTCTCAACACTCTTTTGTAAATAAAAGTCTATAAAACTACAGATTAAGGATGAACAAACTGAAAAATTTGTCCGCAAAATGAATCTGAAGATTTTGCGCTTTGTTTCAGACAAACCGCATAAAATGGCACTCTATAGGCACTCCATAGGCCTCATAATAAGATGTCTGGAAAACAGTAGAGTGCAAAACGATTCCAAAAATCATAATGTAGCAGTACCTGCCATCCAACTAGTAGTAGTAGTAATAGTAGTAGTGGTAGGCCACAGTTCTCCCTGGCTCCCGAAAGGTGCAACATAATTATTGAGGACAAAGAGGATGAGATTGTGTACTGGAAACACTGATTGCACATTTATGGGTTCTGCAGAGTATCAGCCTGGGAGCTGGGCCTCATAGGCACACTGTCAGTATAATACTGACAGACTCAACGCAGTACAATACAGCATGTATTTTACTGCATTGAAACATGGATCACACTCTGAAAAGTTGAAGTCCTATAGTTGAACAAAAATAAGTAAAAAAAAAGTGAAAAATGTAAGTTTCAAGTAAAAAAAGCACCCCTTTCCTATAATCAAGTCATTTAATATTGTAAAAAAGAGAGGGAAAAAAAAGGAAAAGAAAAATAGGTTTATTAAGCATTGCCGCGTCCGTAACACTTTATTCTGTTTCCCAAAAAGCAAAATAAGAAGTGATCAGAAAGTCGTATGTACCCCAAAATAGGACCAATGATGATGTCAACTCATCCCACAAAAAATAAGCCCTAACACAGCTCTATCGTGACAAAAATAAACAAATGGTTCTCAGAAAATGGCTGTACTGGTACCCAGAAGATGTACAATAGCAACATGGTGCCCGTAAACCTATCCACCAAAATCTGCTCTGCAAAAGCCAAAAGGTGGTCTTTACCTTCTGAACCCTGCACCCCCCCTGCTCCTAGAGGCTAATTAACATATTATAAAAGTTTGTTTTTCTTAATAACGGCGGCAGGCAGTGAGATGGCACTAATATACGGTAGTTATGTTCAGCTGACATTAGCACATCGCTAATGTCAGCCAGCTTAATACCCATTTTTCAGGTGACAGAAACCCCTTAAGTGAAGAGAAACACATCATGGCAGCCAGCAACAGAAGACTGCACAACACTGCATAGCAGATATATAGATATATAGAAATATAATAATGGCAGCCTTTTAGAAGGCTATGGACATTATAAAAAAAAAAAAATACAGTACCATATAATTAAATGGGTTGTATCATCTCAGACAATGGGGGCATATCTCTAGGATATGCCGCCATTGTCTGATAGGTGCAGGTCCTACCTCTGGGCACACCATGCATGCACAGCGGAAGGCACACCTTGCATGCACAGCCGCCCTCCATTAATTTCTATTGAGCTGACGGAAATGAATGGAGGGCGGCTGTGCATGCACGGTGTGCCCTCCGTGACTTTCATGGCTCCTTTTACAAGATAGGTGCAGGTCCCAGAGGTGGGACCTGCACCTATCAGACAATGGGGGTATATCCTAGAGATATGCCCCCATTGTCTGAGATGATACAACCCTTTTAAGATTAGCCCCTCCAATACAGTCCCATGTAAATAATATTTTCAGTTCCCTTCTGTCAGCTCCTCCAACATACAGTCCCAAGTAAATAAAATCAGCCCCTCCAACGTACATTCTTATGTAAATAACATCAGCCCCTCCAACGTACATTCCCATGTAAATAACATCAGCCCCTCCAACATACAGTCCCAGAAGCATCTTATACGCTTTGCTGGTACTGTAATACGCTGCGGGTTTTCAACATGAGAATCTGTGGGGAAAAAACATACATAATCTGCAACGTGTGCAGGTAGCCTGGGTGGGGGCCAAATGATATGTATGTGCAGCATACGGGTAGGTTACCCGACACTGCTAGATTGTAAGGTGTATTTCCCTTTAAACCAGTTAGGCCTGTTGCAGGCAATCTTTATTCCAGCCAGCAGAGGGAGCCCCCAGTTCAGTATAAATAGGCTAGGGCCTAGCCTAGGAAGTTAGTTAGAAGTTTCTGGAGAGAGTGCTGAGAGATTCAGGGCTCAGTCAAGAGTGCAGAGATTGCACTACTGGTGTGGAGGGTCATACCCACCCAGCTTCCCAGGTTAGTTATACCTGAAGAACTCAAGAGATAGAGCCTGCCATCAGGA
This sequence comes from Bufo bufo, assembly GCF_905171765.1. Taxonomy (NCBI): domain Eukaryota; kingdom Metazoa; phylum Chordata; class Amphibia; order Anura; family Bufonidae; genus Bufo; species Bufo bufo. The sequence continues at coordinate 216,735,423 of NC_053394.1, forward strand.
GGGAAGAAGACCTCTACCAATTATTTGCTCAAGGGTTATCACCAGGAATTAGGTGTCCGGACCTTGAGGATATTGCTGCAAGTAGCATAAGAGGGAATCCCTGAACCTAGGAGGCCTGCCTCGAAGTTAACCTTGTTGTAAGTAAAAGCCTGAACCACTACTGTTAACTGTATGGTAAAGTGTGGAATAACTTTGGAACTGTATTCTCTGGCTGTTCAGCCTACTAAAAATCCATGCAGTAAAGTTGACCTGTTGTATGAATACCTGGACTCCTCCATTATTCTACCTATCACTACACGGTGTGTCACCGTTCAATTGGCACTGGCGTCACGACATTTATGAACTGCCTGTTCCAGTATTTACCCAGATTGAAGACGACAGTGAATCCCAGGTTAGTGGGTTGCCCTGCACTACGACTCCCCGCATACCCAAAGCGGCTATTGACCCCCTGGGATACTGCATCGCTCTTTTTGGCGTCACGAACAGGATCCGCATGCTTCTGGAGTGCAGAGAAGTGTGAACTGTGTGCTTTAACTATTCCACCACCGTATTGCAAGGACTGTACCCTTTATTCCCAAGTCGGTGCATTACAAGTGTGCCTGGGAGGATTCGGCTGTATTGCGCTACCCCCAGGAAAAGAAAATCGTGTTGTGGATTACAATTTATTCACTTGTCAACATCCCTGCTTGCTGTCAGGGAATGGTGACCAAGATGGCCACCGGCCGCCTGGAGTAAAGTTTCCCGCGCTGCTGAGGACCTTCGTGGGCGGATCCCTTCAAAGACACAGAGAATCCCGCCCCTCTTCATCATCGCACCGCCGCGGCCCTGCTTCTTCTACGTCACCGCGTACTCAGGACGTCCGGAGTCTCTCGAGATTTGGACTGCGCAAACCCGGCGATACCGGTAAGGACTTGTAACCGGAGGGAAGGGGATTGTTCCGGCCCCTTTAGTCGCCAGAGGCCACATCGTAATAAGCTAACATGTCAGAACCGGGAGTTCCCGAGCAGCCGGCCCCGGGAGAGCTTGCGGCTCCTAATCATCCTATAGCCCCCAGCATGATGCCCTTTACCATGCCTTACTATTTTGGGGCCCCATGGTTTCCCCGCTATAAAGGAGAGACCTATACCCTAAGAGACTTTAAAGAAAAGCTGCTGGCATTATTCAAACTGTACCCCATAAATGCCGACCAGCAAATGGAAATCCTGCTAGCACAACTGGAGGGAGCTGCCCGCAGAGAAGTATTATCCTGGCCTGCTGCTGAGCGGAGTACTCTAGAGCAGCTATTCACCCGCCTCAGGGCCACTTTTGAAACCAGGACTGCCTCAGAGATAAAAATGCACTTCTTTGGCAAGAAACAGAAGCCCGGTGAGTCCCTCCGTGACTATGCCCTATCACTTCAGGAGGCTTTAGGGGCTGTAATCCAGATAGATCCCAAAGAGGCTGATAATCAGGACCAGACCCTAAGGGAACAATTTATCACCGGGGTGTCTAGTGAGCAAATAAGGACCCAATTAAAGATGCTGTCCGCCCAGCACCCTAACAGTGCCTTTCTGGACTTTAAAGAACTGGCTATAAAAATTCTGGGGTCAGCAGTATCTACGGAGTTGAGCACCCCACCTGAGTCATCAGCCTGCAGGCCAAAACCGCTTATCACTAACCAAGCTCAGGCCGGTCAAGCTGTTCAAGCTTCAGCTACCGATACTATCGCCATGCTGACAGAGCAAGTAAATCACCTCACTAAAAGTCTAGAGAGAGTGTGCAGAAAAATAGAGGAATGGGAAAAACCCATAATGTCAGAAGAAGAGTTCCTGTCACCTCCTAGGCCGTTCCCACCTCCATACAAAGAGACTCACCCCAGGGATCCTGGGAGGCGTAATAGAAATCGCAAGCGGCCCGTGTGTACATACTGCAAAAAGGTCACAGACACACAGAATCCACGTGCTGGCAGTTAAACGGGAAACCCCTGAGGCTGAGGACCACCCCTTGGGAGGTAGAACAATAGGTCCAAAAGATCCAAATTGGATGCCACGGTATGTAGGATCCCATCCTAAAATCAATATAGAGATCAATGGGGTCCCCTTTGAAGCACTATTAGATACTGGGTCCCAGGTCACTACCATTCAGCTGCCTGCATTTGAAAAGTTCTGGGACACCGACCAATTGATCCAGCCGCCTGAATCCTGGGTAGAGATTATCGCCAGCAATGGCAAACCAGTAAAGATTCATGGATACTGGGAACCCACCCTGCAGGTGGGAGAAGTAACCTTACCGCAACAGGGGGTGATAGTAGTACAGGCCGGCGACAGAGGAGGACATCCTGTCATTCTAGGCACCAATGTCTTCAAAAACTGTTATTCAGAAATACTTGCCGTATTACACAAGACTTTGCCCACTGCTTCCTCTGCATCCAAGAGGGTGATTCAAAAGACTATTACTGTGTTAAGTGCCCAGCAGAGGTTTGCTAATGGGAAAGGAGAAATTTGTACTGCCAGGATCCGTGATATTAAGCCTGTGACTTTGCCTCCTAATTCTCAAACTCTTTTATGGTGTCGTGCTGTCCTGGGAGTCCAAGGCCGAGATTATCCAGCCCTGGTGGAACCAATCCAGTTGGAGAACTATCCTTATGTGAGAGCTGCCAAGTGCCTGGTGAACGTCTCCCAAGGTAAAGTACCTGTCCGTCTGATTAACCTGAGTGATCATCCTGTTGCGCTTACTAAGCATTACCCTGTTGCTCAGCTGTCCCAGGTGTCCTTCCAAGACATCATTCGTCTTCCAGTGACAGAAAAGCCGCCAGCTGCAGTCAGTGGATGTTCGCCGGTGACCCAGCCACAAGTGCCCTGGTGGGAAGAGCTCCATGTCGGGGACGAGACTACCCCCCAACAACAACAAGAAGGGATTATACAGCTTGTCAAAGAGCACCACCAGGCCTTCAGTAAGCATGCTACTGATTATGGAGAGGTTAGTGCCATACAACACACCATACCTACTGGCTCTCATCCTCCTATCAAGGAGAGATACAGACCTTTACCGCCTACTTCATATCAGACTGTAAAAGAGATGATCCAAGAGATGAAAGACTCTAATGTAATCCGGGACAGTCGTAGCCCGTGGGCGGCACCCCTGGTCCTTGTAAAGAAGAAGGATGGTGGTATCCGTTTCTGTGTGGATTATAGAAAAATTAATCAAATAACCCACAAAGATGCATACCCACTGCCCCGCATTGAGGAGTCACTAACTGCTCTGGGCTCCTCTGCCTATTTCTCCACATTGGACTTGACCAGTGGCTACTGGCAAGTACCCATGGCCCCTGCAGATAGGGAAAAGACTGCTTTCACCACTCCCATGGGCCTGTTCGAATTCAATTGTATGCCGTTCGGGTTATGTAATGCCCCAGGAACTTTCCAGAGACTAATGGAGCGGTGTTTGGGTCACAAAAACTTCGAAACAGTGCTGCTGTATCTAGATGACGTCATTGTGTACTCAAAAACATATGAGGACCATCTGAAACATTTAGCAGAAGTATTTGAAATCCTTATCAAATATGGCTTGAAGGTAAAGCCATCCAAGTGTCACTTGCTCAAACCTGCGGTAAAATACCTGGGGCATGTGGTAAGCGGAGAGGGCGTGCAACCTGACCCTGATAAGCTAGCGGCTGTCCGTAATTGGCCGGTTCCTACTACCGTCAAGGAAGTGAGGGGTTTCCTTGGTTTTGCAGGCTACTATAGACGTTTTATCCCCCATTTTGCTCAAATAGCTGATCCTATCCAGGAACTCCTGAGGGGGCAACCCAAGAAAAGTCCTAGAACTCCTGTGCCCATTGAGTGGAATGAGGAAAGAGAGATAGCGTTCCAATTGCTAAAAAAGAAACTGACCGAGCCTCCTGTGTTAGGTTATCCAGATTATAGCAAGCCTTTCCATCTTTATACCGATGCTAGCAAGCGAGGCCTGGGAGCTGTGTTAGCCCAAATCCAAGAGGGAAAAGAGAGAGTGATAGCATATGCAAGCCGCTCCCTGAAAGGAGCTGAGAAAAATGACCAGAATTATAGTTCCTTCAAAATGGAGTTCCTGGCATTAGTGTGGGCAGTGACGGAAAAATTCAAAGATTATCTAGCCGCCACCCCGTTCATTGCATTCACTGACAATAACCCTCTGGCACATCTAAATACAGCTAAATTAGGGGCCTTGGAGCAGAGATGGGCCTCTCGCCTCGCCAACTATGATTTATCTGTAAAATATTGTGCTGGACGTACTAATGATAATGCTGATGCTTTATCCAGGCTTCCCACAGAGACAGCTCCTGATGATGTGCGAGATGCTTGGGAAGATGTAGAGATGCCGGCCTTCTATAACAAATTTGCTCAACAGGATCAGGCTCGAGCTACCAATGACAGAGCTGCAGTTCCTTCACCCTCCAGTAGGCCTGAACCTAAAGAAGAAAGGTGGGTGAAACTACAGTCTGAAAGTAGAGTGCTGGGTGAGTTGTTGGACTTCATTACTAGTGGCAGAGCCCCTGAGAGGATTCGGCGTAAGAGTGCAGATCCTGAGCTCATCAAACTGTGGAGACAGCGCCATCAACTCTTCATACAAAAGGGCCTATTGCTACGGAGAAGCCTAGACCCAGTGTCCAACGAAAGAGTACACCAGATTCTCATACCCCGACGAGATGCAGGTATGGTGTTGGAGATGTACCACAATCAATCCGGTCACTTTGGGGTCCAAAAGACTGAGGCTAATATCCGCCAGCGGTTTTACTGGGTGGGCATGAGAGAAGACATTGAGAAGTGGTGTCGGGAATGTGTAGCCTGTGCCTTAAAACGAAGTGAGCACCATGATCAGAGGGCACCACTGAGACCCATTGTAAGTACCCGTCCTCTTGAACTTGTCGCCATCGACCATGTGAAACTGGAGCCTAGTCGCTCAGGGTATGCTTATGCCATGACTATTATTGACCATTTCACTAAGTTTGTTGTAGCGGTGCCTGTGAGAGACCAGACAGCCAAGACTACAGCCGAACTGTTCTGGAAGCATTTCCTCCTGCCCTACGGATGTCCAGAAAAGATCCTCACCGATCAAGGACCTGCTTTTGAGTCCCATCTGTTCCATGAACTGTGCCGCTTACACAACTGTAAGAAGATCCGGACAACGGCCTACCATCCTCAAGGTAATGGATTATGTGAAAAAATGAATCAGACCTTGATAGAGATGCTGAGGGCCGTACCTCCTGAAACCAGAGGAGATTGGCCTAATCTGTTGCCACAGCTCATGTTCACGTACAATCATACCATCCATTGTTCCACTGGGTATACCCCTTTTTATTTGATGTTTGGGCGCCAAGGGACATTGCCTGCTGATCACTCCTTGTACATACTTGTACCTGATTGCATTAACCCATTACCTAATACCGACTGGGTTGCTGAGCACCAAAGGCGATTGAATGCAGCCAAAGCCATTGTTCAGGAACGGATGGACAATGTTAGAGACCGACAGCAGAGAGACTATGATCAGGCAGCCCATGCAGAACCCTTGACAATAGGGGCTGTGGTATGGTTAAAAAATAACCGTCGTACAAGTAAACTGGACAGTAAATGGGAGCAAAGTCCCTATGTTGTCACTGCAATCCCAAATGTTGGGACTCATACTTATGAGATCACCCGGGAAGGCAAGGGATCCCAAATTGTACACAGAAACCGGTTAAAACTCTGCCTGACACCAGAACCCAGTGCCGAGAGTTCTAGATCTGAATCCCCTGTGTCAGAGTCATCAATACAGCCCGAGGATCCTATGCAGGCTGTCAGTAATCTAAGGTATGATGCTGATCCCATGCATTGGCTTCTGACACCATGGTTGAACTTGCTGGTGCCTGCTCTGGCACCTACTGTATCTTCACCTCCAGAAGAGCCGGTTCAAGATGCCCCGGATCCAGTTTCCCGTCTAGTGGATCTAGTTGTTCCTGTTGTTCCTGTTGTTCCTGTTGTTCCTGACCAAGGTCTCACTGATGGAGACCCTCCTGTTGCTCCTCTCTCTTCTACCTCGTTGCTAAGGGAGGAGGAGACCCCTGTGTTGAGAAGGTCCACCCGGATGACCAGGGGACATCCGCCAGTCCGTTTAGGAGACTTTGACTATACTGGTGGTGTCTCCTCCCGAGCAGTTGCTACTGGTAATACCTTGCTTGACATTTGTGCGCAAGAATGGACTCCCCCACGTGAGCCCTTGCCTGTGATACACCCACAGGAAACCCCTGGGTAGTTCCGTTATTATACTGCCACCAAAGAAAATGGACTAACCTGGTTCACCCTAAGTCCGCTGTGCCAGGTCAGCGGCCGTGCCTAAGAAGCAAGAAGACGCCCCTTTTCCTTACGTCATTTGTTCATGAAGTTACCAATGTTATGTTTTCTGTGTGAAATAATTATTTATTATATTTATAATAGAATGCTTATGTTATGTACCATGTTATGCCGGTTCAGGAAGGTGTGTGTGAGTACGAGGCCTTACTCACGTTAAAGTCTGGGGGTGTGCAGCATACGGGTAGGTTACCCGACACTGCTAGATTGTAAGGTGTATTTCCCTTTAAGCCAGTTAGACCTGTTGCAGGCAATCTTTATTCCAGCCAGCAGAGGGAGCCCCCAGTTCAGTATAAATAGGCTAGGGCCTAGCCTAGGAAGTTAGTTAGAAGTTTCTGGAGAGAGTGCTGAGAGATTCAGGGCTCAGTCAAGAGTGCAGAGATTGCACTACTGGTGTGGAGGGTCATACCCACCCAGCTTCCCAGGTTAGTTATACCTGAAGAACTCAAGAGATAGAGCCTGCCATCAGGAGGGAAGAAGACCTCTACCAATTATTTGCTCAAGGGTTGTCACCAGGAATTAGGTGTCCTGACCTTGAGGATATTGCTGCAAGTAGCATAAGAGGGAATCCCTGAACCTAGGAGGTCTGCCTCGAAGTTAACCTTGTTGTAAGTAAAAGCCTGAACCACTACTGTTAACTGTATGGTAAAGTGTGGAATAACTTTGGAACTGTATTCTCTGGCTGTTCAGCCTACTACAAATCCATGCAGTAAAGTTGACCTGTTGTATGAATACCTGGACTCCTCCATTATTCCACCTATCACTACACGGTGTGTCACCGTTCAATTGGCACTGGCGTCACGACATTTATGAACTGCCTGTTCCAGTATTTACCCAGATTGAAGACGACAGTGAATCCCAGGTTAGTGGGTTGCCCTGCACTACGACTCCCCGCATACCCAAAGCGGCTACTGACCCCCTGGGATACTGCATATACAGTCTGTATGGGGGCCAAATGAAATGTATATAGTCTGGGTAGGGGCCAAATGAAATATATACAGTCTGGGTGGGGGCCAAGTGAAATATATATAGTCTGGGTGGGGGCCAAATTATATATATACAGAGCGAGTGGCGGGGAGGGGGTGGGGTAATGGGGTTGCGGGTTAATGGGGGTGGGGGCTCCAAACCAAAGTTTGCCCTGGGGCCCATAGACCTCTAGCTACACCACTGCTAGTGAGCGCTTGCATAATGGAAGCTCTCACTAGTCTGCAGGAGGAGGGGGAGAGAAGCGCTGTACAGTACTTACCCCTCCTCCTGCTCGCTCTTCTCAGGGCCTGCGCTGCTGTGTCCTGGCTGCCTGCAGCGTCAGGACATACAGAGCGCACTCTGACCTGACGCTGCAGGAGGTCAGGTTACTGCAGCACCGGCCCTGAGAAGAGAAGACAGCCAGGACAGGGAGAGTGGCGACAGGTGAGGTAAGTTACTTTATTATTTTACAGTCTGTTCTGATGTATGATATGAAGGTCTAATGTGGGGTCTGGAAAGGTCTAATGGGGGTCTGGAGGTCTGACAGGGGGGTCAGGAGGTCTGACTGGGGGAGTCTGGAGGTCTGATTGGGGGGTCTGGAGGTCTGACTTGGGGGGTCTGCAGGTCTGACTTGGAGTCTGGAGTTCTGACTGGGGTCTGTAGGTCTGACTGGGGTCTGAAGGTCTGACTGGGGGGTCTGGAGGTCTAATGGGTGTCTGGGGGTCTAGTGGGAGTCTGGAGGTCTAATGGGGGGTCTAAAGGTCTGATATGGGGGTCTTGGCTGATTTATGATATGGGGGTCTGGAGGTCTAATGGGGGTCTTATCTGAGGTCTGATATTGGGTCGGTGTCTTACATGGAGGTCTAATGGGGGTCTGATCTGAGGTTTAAAACTGGGGTCTTATATGGGGTAGGAAATAGAGGTCTAAAGGGTGTTTGGTCTGAGATTGGGGAATCTCATTTAGGGTTTTATAAAGGGGTCTGATCTGAAAGGAAGGCGGGATTTTTTTGTTCTAGCGCACAATTTAAAGGGGTGTTTTTGTACTGATGCACATCTGTGTGGTACCAGTATTTTCAGGGGGACTGTTTCTACAGGAAAGCATTGGGGAGCACAGTGGGCACAGTATTGGGGGTGGCAGGATGGGGTGTTGAGAAGGTGGGAGGATGATGGAAAAGTAGGAAAGTAAGTTGTCTGTTTGTTAAACTCTGCAGAGACAAGGCACGGCTGAAAGAAGTCACCATGGTGGTCTGGTCTAACAGGAGAAGAAGAGGAAAGAGAATATCTACATCAGAGAAGAGAAGTCACTGGATGTAAAAGGGAATATGTGGCGCTGTATGACCCTGTATGTTCTGTAGCGCTGTATGTAATGTTTTCCAAGTATGTCTTTAAAGGGGTTGTCTGCTTTCTTTTTTTTTTTTCTATGAGCGCTGCCTTCTATGCTCTGTCTACCTGCTCATCACTGCAAATGCTATGGTGAGCAGGTGAACAGAACAGAGAAAGCAGCTCTCATATGAGTGCTGCCCTCTCTTCAAACAGCTGGGGGCTGGGGACACAGAGGGCAGTACTACTATGGATGGGGCACAGAGGGCCTTACTAATGTGAAGGGGGCACAATGGGCATTTCTACTATAGAGGGGGCACAGAGCCAGAGGGCATTACTACAATGAAGGGGGCACAGTGGGCATTATTACTGTGAAGGGAGCACAGTGGGCATTATTACTGTGAAGGGGGCACAATGGGGATTTCTACTATGGAGGGGGCACAGAGGGCATTACTAGCACAGTGGGCATTATTACTATACAGGGGGCACAATGGGGATTATTATGAAGGGGACACAATGGGGATTATTACTGTGAAGGGGGCAAAATGGGGATTATTACTGTGAGGGGGCACAATGTGGGCATAACTACTGTGAGGGGGCACACATCTGTACATAACTACTGTGAAGGTTGTACAATGAGGGCAATACTACTGTAAGAGGGTACCATTTTTTTTAAGTATTGGGGGGAGGCCAGAAAAAGGACCCACCCCGGGTGCCAAACATCCTAGGCTCCGCTGGACACAACATATTTAGCACTGAAATGCCATATCTGTGGAAAACTTGCAATTTTCATTTTGCATTGTCCCCTACTCCTAAATTTCTGCAAAATAGCAGTGGTGTCAAAGTGCTCACTCTACCCCTTAATACCTTTATGGGCAGGGTTTGCAAAATGCAGTCACTTCTCGGGGGTTCCATTTATTATTTCACCCCAGAGCCTCTACAGTTGTCAGCACAAGTAATGTAATTCCCCACATTGGGCCTCAAATGCGTATGGTGCTCTCTTATTCCTGAGCCCTGTTGTATGTCCAGGTATAAGATTAAGACCACACATAATGTGCTTATAAAAAGGAAGCACTGTATAATAAGTGGGGTGACTTTTCACACTGGCATACGGTGGGCATAGCATATTGGGCACTGAAGTGGCCTATCTGTGTAAAAATTGCAATTTTCACTTTCACCATCTGCTGTGAATTTAAAATGTCACTACACCCATTGGTAAACACATGTGGAGTCAAAATGCTCACTCCACCCCTTAAAAAAAACTTGATTTGTGTAGTTTCCAAAATGGGGTCACTTCTTGTCGGTTCCATTTATTATTTCACGCCAGACCCTCTATAGTTGTCAGCACAAGATGCAAAAATCACCACATTGGGCCTCAGATGCGTATGGTGCTTTTTTATCCTAAGGCTACTTTCACACTGGCGTTTTGATTTCTGTTTGTGAGATCCGTTCAGGGATTTCACAAGCGGTCCAAAACAGATCAGTTTTGTCCTTAATGCATTCTGAATGGATAAGGATCCGTTCAAAATGCATCAGTTTGGCTCTGTTCCGCCTCCATTCCGCTTTAAAGGCGGACACCAAAACGCTGCTTGCAGCGTTTTGGTGTCCGTCTGACGAAACTGAGCCAAACGGATCTGACACACAATGTAAGTCAATGGGGACGGATCCGTTTTCACTGACACAATCTGGCACAATAGAAAACTGGTTTGTCCCCCATTGATTTTCAATGGTGTTCAAGACGGATCCGTTTTGGCTATGTTAAAGATAATACAAACGGATCCATTCTGAACGGATGCAGACGGTTGTATTATCTGAACGGATGCGTTTTTGCAGATCCATGACGGATCCGCACCAAACGCGAGTGTGAGAGTAAAGTAAGTCCTATAATATGTTCATGCAAAAGATTAGGGCCAAGTGTAGGGTGTGTATACAACCAGGAAGCATGGCATCATAATACAAGGGCTTGCATTTCACACGCTGAGCACAACATATTGGGCACTGAAGTGGTATATCTGTGTAAAAATTGCAATTTTCACTTTACACCATCTGCTGTGAATTATACCCATTGGTATTGCTCACTATACCCATTGGTAAAGTCTGTGAGACGTGTGGTTTCTAAAATGCGGTTACTTCTTGGGGGGTTTATTTTTATTTAACCCCAGAGCCTCTGCATTTGTCAGCCAATGCTGAATAAAACACCGAACTAGGCTTCAAATGCACATGGTGCTTTTTCTCTTCTGAGCCCTGCAGTGTGTCCATACAGCAGTTAATAGGATGTTTCCGTATTCATAAGAAAATGGTAAAAAAAATTGTGTTCTTGTTATCCATTGTGAAAATGCAAAGTTTGGGGCTAAAACAACATTTTCTTGTAAAATATGTACCGTATTTTTCGCTTTATAAGATGCACCTGATGATAAGGTTTTTAAGGAGGAAAATAAGAAAAAAATATTTTTAACCAAAAGGTGTGCTTTTGGTGGGTTTTGAACTAATGGTGGTCTGTGGATGACGCACTGTTATAGGGAATTTGTGGATGACACTGTTATGGGGGATCTGTGGATGACACTGTTATGGGGGGATCTGTCAATGACACTGTTATGGGGGGATCTGTGGATGACACTGTTATGTGATTATAACCCCCATAATCCTAAAGAATACATTGATGTACTGTAGGTACTGTAACATTAGTGTATTCTTAAGGATGAGGGGAGTTATAGTCACATTAAATATGAACACTGTCCAGGGACTGTACCAATATTAGGTTACGGTAACTGATATGACTACCGTATAACCCCCTTTATCCATAGGAATCCACCCATATACTGCAATATATGGGTGGATTCCTATGGATGAGGGGGGTTATAGTCATATTTAATATAGACACATGCCAATTACAGAACAGTCCCTGGACAGTGTTTATATTATGGTAAATATGACTATAACCCCCCCTCATCCATAGGAATGCACCCATGTACTGCAGCATATGGGTGGATTCCTATGGATGAGGGGGGCTATAGTCTTATTTAAAATAAATGTAAGTAGCAAAGCCAGTCAGCACTCGCTCAATGCACGCTGCACGGGAAAAGGAGCCACCTCCACAATCCACATATATTAATGAATCCCAGCAGCTGTGTCTTTGCAAATTCAGTTTATTCCAGAATATGTCCTACAACCAGGAAGCGTTTCGGCAAACATACCTTTATCAACTGTTGATAAAGGTATGTTTGCCGAAACGCTTCCTGGTTGTAGGACATATTCTGGAATAAACTGAATTTGCAAAGACACAGCTGCTGGGATTCATTACTATATGTTATTTAAAATAAACACTCTCCAGGGACTGTTCTGTAATTGGCATGTGTCTATATTAAACATGACTATAACCCCCCTCAGCCATAGGAATCCACCCATATACTGCAGTACATGGGTGCATTCCTATGGATGAGGGGGGGTAATAGTCGTATTTAATATAGACACATGCCAATTACAGAACAATGTTTATTTTAAATATGACTATAACCCCCCACATCCAAAGGAATCCCACCATATACTGAGGGGGGTTATAGTCATATTTAATATAGACATGTAGGGAGCTGATTAGTGGATTTGGAGCAGGACGCGCTGACCAGCTGGATGGCCAGGCAGCACAGAGGAGAAGTGGTTGATCCTGCTGCTCCGGCTGTGGTGAGTGAAGGACGTGCGGGCTGGCGGCAGTACAGCTCATACAGAGAAGCCACCAGCACGCCCAAAGATAGTGATAGTGAATGGAAGCGTGGTCTGTTGGCATCATTTAGCAATTAGTGAAGCTGCCAGCCCGCCCAAGGTGCTGCGATGTATGCACGGGCTGGAGGCTTCACTGAAAGCTAACTTCTGCTGCCAACCAGCGCTAACTCCCAGCTGCCCGCCCACAGTTTCATGTCAGCTCAGCAGCCATTAGTGAGAGCTCCTGAGCTGCCGCAGCCTGCACATTGGGGGTCACCTTGCGTTTATAAGACGCACTGACTTTTGTGCGTCTTATAAAACGAAAAATACGGCAATGTTTCATTTTCATGGCAAGTTTTCCTAAATTCTACGAAATGCCTGTTGGGCCAAAGTGCTCACCACACCACTTAAAAAACATTATTGGGTGGTATAGTTTCCAAAATGAGGTCACTTTTTGGGGATTCTATTGTAGGGATACCCCAGGGTGTCTTCAAATGAGACATGGAGCCTGAAAATTATTCCATCCAGTGAAATATGCCCTCTAAAATCCATATAGCACTTCTTCACTTCAGAAGCCTGCGTTGTGCCATACATTAGTTTATGAGCACATATGGAGTGTTGCTGTATTCAGGATAAAATTGGTAACAAATTGTGGGGTGCATTTTTTCCTGTTACCTCTTTTGAAAATGAAAAATTTGGGTCATTGTCCTGGAACTGTGCCTTCAGTTGATGCAATATCTATTACAGTCACCGTCCTGGGATGAGCTACCTACTAGTTTTTAAAGGGTTTCTATCACTTCATATCACATATTTAGGTGTCAGACACTAGCGATCCGCTAGTGTCTGCTCTAACAAACCATCCTAATATGATAGGTTTTGGGGCAGCCGTTTTGCTAAAATAACAACTTATATCTATATGCTAATGAGCCTCTAGGTGCTATGGGGGCGTCATTAGCACCTAGAGGCTCCGTCTACCTTCCTAAACTGCCGCCGCCCAGCGCGTCCCTCCAGCCCGCCCATCTCCTGCTGAATGCGATGATCTGCGATCCTCTCCGTGCGCGTCTCTGTTCTGCGCATGCGCAGTGAATGCCTGACCGCTTCCCTGCTCAGACAGCTCCACTGCGCCTGTTCCTCGGAGCACTATGATGTCATCGGCGCAGGCGCAGTGGAGATGTCTGAGCAGGGAAGCGGTCAGACATTCACTGCGCATGCGCAGAACAGAGACGCGCACGGAGAGGATCGCATTCAGCAGGAGATGGGCGGGCTGGAGGGACGCGCTGGGCGGCGACAGTTTAGGAAGGTAGACGGAGCCTCTAGGTGCTAATGACGCCCCCATAGCACCTAGAGGCTCATTAGCATATAGATATAAGTTGTTATTTTAGCAAAACCGCTTCCCCTAAAACCTATTATATTAGGATGGTTCGGTAGAGCAGACACTAGCGGATCGCTAGTGTCTGACACCTAAATATGTGATATGAAGTGATAGAAACCCTTTAATATAGGTGAATTTTTATGTTTTTAAAAATGTTTTCAAACCTTTTTAGACTTATTTTAAGTACCCCTATGAGACTTTAACATGCGATCATCTGATCACTTCTCCCATGGAAATGTTTATTTGTACATTTTGAAATGTTTTTTATTCCCACTTTTTGGGGGGTACTATCTCTCCTTGGCTAATTGGATGAGGAGGCTTATAGGCCATACATACTCCTCTGGAATTCTGGGAAGAAAGAAACGCAAATGAGCTGTTAACAAGCTCTAACTCTCAATCACCCAGAAACAGCTGTCTCCAGATGAGGTGATGGCTTTTTTATTATTCAAGTCATGTCTCAAGGTCTAGTTAAAGGGTCAAAAATTGACTTATAGGATAGCTGCCTTACATCTGGTGGCATTAGAGGCAGAGCTTGTTAAGAGCTCGTTTGCATTCCTTTATTCCCACTATAACAGATGAAAAGTGACATTGGAAAATGTTCTTTTTTCATTTAGATCATCACACCAGAAGTTTGGGGAAATTTGTCGCTCCACAGCAACGGCAGGATTGAAGCTCTCACCATGAGGCCTCCATACTAGTACCTGACCATCATCAGCTCCCAAACAGAACCTGGAATAGTTGCTAAAGGCAACACCGTTCCATTCTGTAGCAGTCCAGGTTTCTTATTCACGACACTACTGCAAATGAGGGCGAAGGTGTCTGACTGTCAATAGCAGGACACATTTAGGGCACTGTGACACCAAATCTCCTTCTGTTTAGCATCTGGAAAAGGTCTGGGCAGAGACAGGGGTGTGAAATTAAGGTGCCATCTGTGTCTGGATGGGGTGCAATGAAACTGTGGGCGCTGCTCATGTTTGTCAGCGGATCAAATAACCATCTCTACTGGTGGTCTGTCTAGGCTGTCCGGAGCATAGCCAGACCACACATACCTGAGACATTACTGCATGCCAAGTTTTGCAGCAATTCGACATTTCTATCTGGGTGCATTATTTCTTTGGTCAATGAGTGTATTATTTATGAAAACATCTGCATTACCAGTATTGACCACTAGGTAGCACTATCATGCTATTTACCGTATGTAAAATTGTATATTATTGAATGAAGTAATCAGTATACTTTGCTGGCATTAAGGGTTTAAGGGTTTACTAGAGCTTGAAAAAAGATAAGCAGTAAATATTCTAAAATAACAAAAGAAAAGATAAGAAAAAACAGTACTCACTTTAATCCCCCACTGTTCCAGCGTAGATGCTCCAGTCTTTGTTTTAGAACATTTGCTACTACAACTGTACCTCAGTAATAATATAAGAAAGCAGCACTGAAGTAGAATAGAGGTAGAGTATATGGACAGTGTTTGTTCAGAGAACATGTTTTTAGGAGGTTTTTCTACCCAAAATATAACCTAACCTTATATAGCAAAATCAGCAAGGGATTTAATTTAATGGAAAGAAAAGCTTAAGGGCTCGTTTACACAAACGTTTTTTGCGTTCCGTATACGGGCCGTATATGAAACCATTCATTTCAATGGTTGCGCCCAAAAAACGGAATGTATTCCGTTTACGTATTTCCGTTCCGTTCAAAGATAGAACATGTCCTATTATTGCCCTCAAATCACGTTCCGTGGCTCCACTCAAGTCAATGGGTCCGCAAAAAAAAAAACTGAACATATACGGAATGTATTCCGTATGTTTTCCGTATCTGTTCTGTTTTTGCGGAACCGTCTATTGAAAATTTTATGCCCAGCCCAATTTTTTCTACATAATTACTGTGCACTGTATATGCCATACGGAAAAACGGAATGGAACCGGAAACACTACTGAAACAAAAAACTAAAAACGGATCTGTTAAAAACAGCCCGCAAAACACTGAAAAAGACATACGGTCGTGTGAATAAGCCCTAAATGTAAGAAAGTATCAGTGGAATTTACCTTGAATCATATAAGGGCTCATTCACACGACTGAATTTTTCTGTTTGCATCTGTTCCACAATTTTCCGGCTCAGATGCGAACCCATATATTTTAACGTGACCACAAAAGATGCACACAGTGTGCTGTCCGTATCCGCACTTCTGTCCCGCAGCCCTGCAAAAAAGATAGAACATGTCTTATTCTTGACCGTGTTTTGCGGATGTGCAATTTGTGGTCCGCAAAAATGGATATGGTAATGTAAATGAGTACTGTGAATGAGTAATGATGGTACATATATATGCAGGCCCGAATCTTCCTGGATGACAAAAGCTCCTATGGTTATTTCAGGTTATTTAGGTACTATTTTGAACTGTAAGGCCTCTTTCACACAAGCGTTGCAGGAAAAGGTGCGGGTGCGTTGCGGGAACATGCGCGATTTTTCTGCGCAAGTGCAAAACATTGTAATGCGTTTTGCACGCACGTGAGAAAAATCGGCATGTTTGGTACCCAAACCCGAACTTCTTCAGAGAAGTTCGGGCTTGGGATTGGTGTTCTGTAGTTATTTTCCCTTATAACATGGTTATAAGGTAAAATAATAGCATTCTGAATACAGAATGCATAGTACAATAGCGCTGGAGGGGTTAAAAAAATAATAATAATAATTTAACTCACCTTAGTCCACTTGATCGCGCAGCCCGGCTTCTCTTCTGTCTTCTTCCTTGGTGTGTGCAGGACCTGTGGTGACGTCACTCCAGTCATCACATGGTTCCGTCACATGATCTTTTACCATGGTGATGGATCATGTGATGACCGGAGTGACGTCACCACAGGTCCTTTTCCTGCATACAGCAAAGAAGAAGACAGAAGAGAAGTCGGGCTGCGCGATCAAGGGGATTAAGGTGAGTTAAATTATTTTTTATTTATTTTTAACCCCTCCAGCGCTATTGTACTATGCATTCTGTATTCAGAATGCTATTATGTTCCCTTATAACCATGTTATAAGGGAAAATAATAATGATCGGGTCTCCATCCCAATCGTCTCCTAGCAACCGTGAGTGAAAATCGCACTGCATCCGCACTTGCTTGCGGATGCTTGCGATTTTCACGCAGCCCCATTCCCTTCTATGGGGCCTGCGTTGCGTGAAAACGCACAATATAGAGCATGCTGTGATTTTCACGCAACGCACAAGTGATGCATGAAAATCGCCGCTCGTAGAAATGAATGGGTCCGCAATGCGTTCACATGACGCATTGCACCCACGCGGAATACTCGCCCGTGTGAAAGGGGCCTAAGGGTTAGACCACATGGTGCGGCTGAGTGCATGCGGAGAAGCCCCACTTACCCACAGTAGCTACTGGCTGTAAGAATTAACTGCAAATTTATGTGACCAATATCCACAGGTGTGTAAAGCTTGGCTATGTGGGTTCAGCCGCCTCCATGTGTTCTTACCTTCAATTGGAAAGGTCTTCAACCTGACTATAAGTAATACAGCTCAAAGAACATCTGGTAGCAGGATCAACCCTATTAAACCATGAATAATACCTCATAGGGCTGAACCTGCTGATTAACAGCATACATTTCTATCATAGATCTGTTACACCGTTACTACAAATGTATTGTCTTAATTAACATGCAGATGAGGGCTTAAGGGAATGGAGACCCCATCCCACACTTGATTGCGTGAAAAAGATGTCAGGTCAGACACCAGAGTTGTCACCTTTCCCAGCAAAAAATACCAGCCAAGTTAAGCCACACCCCAAAAGGGGCTGTGGTTTGGGGGCGTAGCTTAACATAATGTGGCTCCCAGTATTAATAGTGCCCCCCAGTAATATTAAGGCTTCCATTAGTGCCCCGCAGAATTAATAATGCCCCATTAGGGCCCCTTATAATAGTAATGCCCCATTAGTGCTCCCAGAATTAATAATGCACCCATTAGTGCCCCCCAATAATAATAATGCCCCCAAATGGAAGAAGTGAGTTTTTTTTTTTTCCTTAACACAAATGGGGGAGGGCGAGAGTTAAAGGCTGTACTAATGAGTGCTCCACAATGGGAGCACTCATCAGCAACAGTCCTGATAGGAAAATACCGGCAATTGTTATTGCCGGTAGAAACAAATTACTGGCACCGGCAGGGGCACTAATATTCCGGCCTGGCCAGTGAGATATCGGTCAGGTGGCAACCTTATCAGACACTGATGTTGGAAGAGGGGGCATGGCTCATAATCTCCATTCCAGTTCGTCCCAAAGGTGTTGGATGAGGTTAAGGTCAGATCAGTTAGGTTCTTCCACAACAAATTCACCCAACCATGTCTTTATGGACCTTGTTTTCTGCACTGGGAAACAGTCATTCTGGAACAGGAACGGCCTTTCCCAAACTTTACCCAAAAAGTTGAAAGAATGTGATTGTCCAAAATGTTGTTATGCTGAAGCATTAAGATTTCTCATCACTGGAACTAAGGGGCCCAGGCCATGCCTTTGAAATAAAACTCCATACCGTTATGCTTCCACCACCAAACTTTACAGTTAGCACAACACAGTCAGGCAGGTGGCGTTCTCTTGGCATTCACCAAACCCAGACTCATTTATCAGACTGCAAGAAAGAGAATTGTGATTCATCATTCCACAAAACACATTTCCACTGCAAAAAATGTGTAGGGTCTAGTGGCGGTATGTGCTCTCCATCCAACGCTTGTCATTGTGTTTGGTGATGTAAGGCTTGCATGCAGCTCATCAGCCATGGAAACCCATACCATGAAGCTAACAGTGCACAATTGTTTAATGCTGATGTTTATTCCAGAGGAGGTTTGGAACTCTGCCTTCTCAAACAGCTGATCGGTCAGACCCCCACCAATCAGATACTGATGACTTATCATGAGGAGAGGTCATCAGTAGTAAAATCTCGGAAAACTCTTTTAAGCTCTGTCAGATTGGATGGAGAGCATCTGTGAACAGCAACTTTCAAGTCTTGCCACAGATTTTCTATGGGATTTAGGCCTGGACTTTGACTGGGCCAAGCTAACACATGAATAGGCTCTAATCTAAACCATTCCATTGTAGCTCTGGCTGTATGTTTAGGGTCCTTGTCCTGCTGGAAGGTGAACCTTCGTCCCAGTCTCAAGTCTTTTGCAACTTCTAACAGTTTTTTCTCCAGGATTGCCCTGTATTTAGCTCCATCCATCTTCCCATTGACTCTGACCAGCTTCCCTGTCCCTGTTGAAGAAAAGCATCCCCACAGACTGATGCTGCCACCATCGTTTCATGGTTGAGATGCTGTGTTCAGGGTGATGTGCAGTGTTAGTTTTCCGCCACACATAATGTTTTGCATTTAGGCCAAAAAGTTCAACTTTGGTCTCTAACCAGAGCACCTTCTTCAACGTGTTTGCTGTGCCCCCTACAGTGCGTGTGGAAATTTGCAAACAGGACTTCCCAAGGACTTGCTTTCAAAAAATGACTTTCTGCTTGCTACTCTAAAGGCCAGATTTGGGAAGTACACAACTAATAGTTGTCCTGTGGACAGATTCTCCCATCTGAGCTGTGGATTTCTGCAGCTTGAGAATATAAGTGGCTGGCTCACAGTATATTGTTACATTTAATATTTATCAAGAAATACACAACATTAAAAATTATGCAATTAAAAACACAATACAATTGCGTATAATCATATATTATTGCTGAACATATAAATAACATAAAAAAGGTTATAAAAAACATTCTCTATCCTATCATTTCAAAATACACACGTTAGTAATCCAGTGGGGTTGAAATTTATGGCTCTACAGTCTATCAAGAAACACTGGAGAGGAGGTGATTTTGTGTCCAAAATGTCAAGATGTGAATCGAGGAAGATTTTTGAATTTGGATCCTTGATGCCTTCTGGTTTCAATTCAGAACTGGATGTCTTCTGATTTATATACTTATAGAGGGATGGTGGTGGTGGCGGTGGTGGGGGGGGGGTGCACAACATGTCGATGCCAAGCTGTATACCAGCGCATTGTCGTGTTCTGCATCCTCCCCTCCATCCTTACAACAATCAGTAATAAGTAATTAGTACTATATTATCCAGTCAATACATTTTCATCGTCTTATTCATCTTATCATTTATGTCTATGCTATTTTATGTTTATTTTTATTAGTATTTTTATTTATTATTGGTATATTTTAGGAATCAGGTATAATAAATGTATACAATCATGAGCTGATAGTATGCATGCCATATATAAACATCCATATACATATACTATTCATGTAACTTATCTATGGTTAATGTGTGGATATGAAGTGTTTTATAATATGACAATGAGTAGGCTGATAAACCGCAGGGTGTGTATGATAAAACAGTCTTATGGTCCAGTCCAGGTTTTTGCAATAACCAAAAGTCCAGATTTTTGGAATAACCATAATCAGTTATAAAAATGGAAGGTCCCAATCACTGAGGAATGAACATAGCTTTCCGAAACGCGTCTGGCGAGACGGCGACAGAGACTGATCATACCTCTGACTCCGGCGTTGGTAAGAACGTACAGCGCATGTGTGAAGACATAGTGGCCGGCACATTGAAATAAGCGTAGGAAGACCGAGGAGTCCGGTAAGAAATATCTGGCGCGTAACATATTAGGACAGCAAAGTCTATGAGAGCGGACATCCTAAGACGGTCCGTCACAGTAAAACATATGACCGCGGTACCAGTGTAGTATCGTGGTATCTAGTGCACTACTAAGGTGGATGCCTAAGGTATATGGTATAATACGCTCCATCAAAGTATACTATATAACTGCTGTACTGCTGCAGTATCATTAAGAGAAATAAAAAGCACTAGAACAAAGAAACATTGCACAATTTATAGGGGATTCAAGTGTGAACTTTGATAACATATTGAAGAACCTTATATGAACTATACCAACATAGGTGGGGACTGATATTTAATTCAGGTGATATATTGCTTAATGATGCAGGTGATATATTGCTTAATGAGAGCGAGATAAGTCAACAAAGATTAATTATGAATATATGATTATATGCAATCTTATTATATTTTTAATTGTATAATTTTTAATGTTGTGTATTTATTGATAAATATTTAATGTAACAATATACTGTGAGCTAGCTATTTATATTCTCTTGCATACGTATATCCCAGTGTCTGAAGGTAGTAGGCAGGCAGTGCTGATGACACAAAGATTTGTAACAGGGTTGATGTTCCTGGAGGGATACACCAAATGGAAAAGGATTTAGGAAAACTAGAGGAATGGTTAAAAATCTGGCAACTAAAATTAAATGTGGATAAGTGAAAAATAATGCACCTGGGGCGTAAAAACCCAAGAGCAGAATATAAAATCAGTGATACAGTCCTAACCTCAGTATCTGAGGAAAGGGATTTAGGGGTCATTATTTCAGAAGACTTAAAGGTAGGCAGACAATGTCATAGAGCAGCAGGAAATGCTAGCAGAATGTTTGGGTGTATAGGGAGAGGCATTACTAGTAGAAAGAGGGAGGTGCTCATGCCGTTCTACAGAGCACTAAAGATTAAAGGACCTTAACATGTATAGCTTGGAAGAAAGACGAGACAGAGGGGATATGATAGAAACTTTTAAATACATAAAGGGAATCGACAAGGTAAAAGAGGAGAGAATATTTAAAAGAAGAAAAACTGCTACAAGAGGACATAGTTTTAAATTAGAGGGGCAAAGGTTTAAAAGTAATATCAGGAAGTATTACTTTACTGAGAGAGTAGTGGATGCATGGAATAGCCTTCCTGCAGAAGTGGTAGCTGCAAATACAGTGAAGGAGTTTAAGCATGCATGGGATAGGCATAAGGCCATCCTTCATATAAGATAGGGCCAGGGGCTATCCATAGTACACAGTATATTAGGCAGACTAGATGGGCCAAATGGTTCTTATCTGCCGACACATTCTATGTTTCTATGTAAGTGCACCAGTTATTTAGTATCTGGTGAGCGCACCCACTTTGAATACATTAGAATAAGATAAATACGGAACTGAGAATGCCTTTATGTATTTAGATTAATATATAACTTTTATTTATGTCTTATAAAATAAGTAAGACAAAAAGGTATAGTAGAAACCTGCACTATAGAAGGGAGGGGGCACTCTGAGTCTATAGTTGCAAATAAGGCCTAGTATCCTAGTCTTTTGGGGGAATACTGGGGGGGGAAGCTACTAATGAGGACCCTAACTCTCCCTAGGTGCTCGCCCTACTTGGCCTAGTCTACTGAGTGTGATTACCTCAGTGGCTGTAGTCGGGGCACTCGTCCTTATAAGGACGACCCCTAGCCTCAGGAACCTCGGGCCTGTGCTGTGAAGCCCTATGCTCTTACCTCCCTAATAGATGTCTAATGTACCTTTATCTGTACCCTCCCTTCTATAGTGCAGGTTTCTACTATACCTTTTTGTCTCACTTATTTTATAAGACATAAATAAAAGTTATATATTAATCTAAATACATAAAGGCATTCTCAGTTCCATATTTATCTTATTTGAGACCACTAAGACTATATAATAGGAGGTCCACTAACTATAGATCCCTATTACAAATACACTTTGAATACATATTGTATAGGATTTGCAGTTGTGCCATACATCTTCCATTTTCAAATGGATTGAACAGTACTCAGTGAGAAGTTCAGAGATTGGGATATTTTTTTATACTTCTCAACAACTTTATTCCTGACCTGTCTGGTGTGCTCCTTGGTTTTCGTGATAGTCTTTGATCACTAATGTTCTCTGACAAACCTCTGAGGCCTTTGCAGAATAGCTGTGTTCATACTGAGAATAAATTACAAACAGGTGGACTCTATTAATTAGGTGACTTCTGAAGCCAATTAGTCACAGTGGATTTTATTTAGTATAAATACAAATGCAAGCCACACTTTTCAGATTTTCATTTATGAAAAATTTTGAAAACCATATATCATTTTCTTTTCACTTCACACATACATGTTGGTCTGTCACGTTCAAGGACTATTAATACTTTTTCAAGGCACTGTATGGTGCCTGTATGACTAATAATACAATACGTCTCTGATTCAGTGAGGTACAGTCAGTCAGTGCTGTGAAATGTTAGAGATATTAATATAGGAGACAGGCAAGCAGTTTAGTTGTAATCCTCCTAGGGTGGAATGGTGTAGTGGGGAATAAATAGGAGACTAGGTTGTGATTCAGAATATAGTGACATTTTCTCATGAGCAGGCATGTAAAGTACAACTGTGGCAGTTTTCATACAATCCTTGCAGTTCTCCTCACTGAACTCAGTCATGGGGAGGCTCCTACCTCTGACTACCCTCTCATGGTCTCTACAGCTTGTGGCACTCAGATTTGACTATGTATTAGCCTCTCAGGTAGCCAAATCTCTTGCTCAAACAACAATAGGCAGGAGCTATGTTGCATCTAACACTGTAGCTTCCCTCATGCTGGCAGGCAATCTTTTCATTAAGCGCACAATGATTTGTTGCTGCCCTATCCACTCTGCAGTGCCTCTATCTAGTTTCCACAGATGCACGTGCAGCAAGCCGCACTCATGGTGTAGTTGCACTTCGGTGCTCCCAGTGATAGGAGGACGCACCCTTTTCTTCCTTGGTGCACAATCAGACTTTGGGGCCCTCTGCCTAATAGTAGTGGAAAGTCTGAATAAGGTCACAGTCAAGAATCAATACACTCTCCCGCTAATCTCTGAACTCTTTGACAGGATCCTGGGAGCTAAGGTCTTCACAAAATTTGACCTGAGTGGCGCATACAACCTTATCCGCATTAGAAAGGGCGATGAGTGGAAGACTGCTTTCAACACTCGTAATTAGTGATGGCCTTGCAGTTCGCCTGGCGGTCGGTTCATGGTGAACTTTGCGCGTTCGCGATCCGCCGAACATATGACGATGTCCGCGCGCCATATTCTTTTGCATTGCGCCGAACTTTGACCCATGACACATTCATCAGGTGGGACAGGACAACCAATTGAGACGTTTTAGCACATGGACACCCCCCCAACCCTATAACAGAACCCGATCTGGCAGCCATTTTACATTATGTGTTTTGCCAGTGTAGGGAGAGGTTGCATTTTGGAGCAGGGACAGGCTGTTAGAAACTTAGGGACACCAAACGCTAGCTAATAGGGCCACAAAAGTCTGGTAACGTTGTGCTACTGATAGGTGTGATACACAGAGGGGTGTGATATACTTATAATATACTTTCTAACATAGAAAGTATATTATAGTGCATTTGTATGCTTGCATAAAATACTGATTGAGGGCTGCTATCTATCAGCTTCCACGAAATAGTGATACCTGCGTCCAGGGGCGTAGCTATAAATGACTGGGCCCCATGGCAAAAAAAAATTATGGGCCCCCCCTCCCGGATCCCCCACCCCCACATACCTCTCGGACCTCGCTGCCAAATCCGCAGCTCCTCATGCACTTGCGACGGTTACGCGTAGGACTGAGCACAGACAGTTGGTCACTGGCAACACATTTGTGCCAGTGTAGGAAATGTATGAATCTAAATGTCTGTGTATTAAAGTAGGACTAGTCAGAACTGCCGTCCAGACTGCGGGACCACTCCAGGGGTCAAGTCCTGGGGAAAAAAGTGTGGGAACTCACCCAAGATCCACTGCCATCCCGACCCCCCCCCCCCCCAAAAAAAATATATATTTCGCAGAAAATTCAGTGCAACATAAAACGTAAACAAAAACTGGAATTTGCGCTATATGTTTGTTCAGACATAATTCGTCTCTTTCATATTATAAGCTCCCCTTATATATAATTTACCTACAGCTCTGAAGACTCAGGGGTGCTGGCTTGCTTGGCCTCAGGGGTGCTGGCTGGCTTGGCCTCAGGGGTGCTGGCTGGCTTGGCCTCAGAGTCAGGGGTGCTGTCTGGCTTGGCCTCAGGGGTGCTGACTGGCTTGGCCTCAGGGGTGCTGGCTCGCTTGGCCGGGCAGAAGGAGTGTGGAAGACAGTGTGGAAGACTGTGAGGCCACCTCAGGTCAGACCACCAATCAGACCCCCAATGTTAATCAGACCTCAGCTAACAGCCCCAAAAAGATCCCAAATGTTAATAAGACCTCAGATAACACCTCAGCTCAGACCCCAATATGAATGACCCCCAATCAGACCTCAGATAAGAGCCCCATGCTTCATAGCAGCCCCCAGTAGCCTTATAGCAACCCCCAGTAGCCTCATAGCAGCCCCCAGTAGCCTCTCCATCAGCCCCAAGTGCCTCTCCATCAGCCCCCAGTGCCTCTCAGCAGCTCCCAGTGCCTCTCACCAGCCCCCTCTCCATCAGCCCCCAGTGCACCCTCCCCAGTATTAAAATCATTGGTGGGCAGTGCGCCCCCCCTCCCCGGTATTAAAATCATTGGTGGGCAGTGCGCCCACCGCAGAAGTATATGCCAATCGTCCACCAGCAAGGCAGCTGGCACTGGGATCTCCATGTTATTTGTCAGTTAATACATCAGGGACCCCCTGACATGGTGCCTGGGCATAGCTAAGTGCACACTGGATGATCCATAGGCAGGGCCGGATGGCTGTCCTCATCCACCAGCCCATCCCTAATGCCAGTCAATACCCCCTTAGGAAATCTCTCATCAGATGTGAGAGCAGCAGCGATCGATCAGCCAGGATTAATGTGCACAGTGGGAGGCCCCTCCTTAGGCAAATTACAAACTGCCCCCCCCCCCTCAGTCTTAGGCAAGTGACAAACTCAGCCCTGCTACATCTACAATGAGCAACTACAGCAAATGTAATGAGAAACTGCAGTTCCTCTATGGGATGCCTTGGTTAGCTTCCACTGGACCCACAGGCTGTGGGTCCAGTGGAAGCTATCCAAGGCATCACATAGAGGAACTGCAGTTTGGCATTACATTTGCTGTAGTTGCTCATTGTAGATGTAGCAGAGCTGAGTTTGTCACTTGCCTAAGACTGAGGGGGGGGGCAGTTTGTCACTTGCCTAAGACTGAGGGGGGGGGGCAGTTTGTCACTTGCCTAAGGGGGGGGGCCTCCCACTGTGCACATTAATCCTGGCTGATCGATCGCTGTTGCTCTCACATCTGATGAGAGATTTTCTAAGGGGGTATTGACTGGCAGTTTATCACGCAGCCAGTGAACGCTATCTCACCGGCGCTCTGGGTCAGCCACCAGGCGGGTCAGGGGACTCAGGGACAGTCACTCACTCACTTGACCGGACCTGGATGCTGGACCCCGGTCCAGTTTATCACGCTGCCGGCACTGCACTGAGCGCGCTCACCTCAGTATAAACAGTGTCTCGCTGCCAGCTTCCTCTTCCTGAACTGAAGCCGCTCCCCCTCCTCACTTCGCCTGCCCTGCACAGTGCACGCAGGGCTCACCTCTCAGCCTCCGCTCTCCGCCCCCTGTGATTTTAGTTATCAACTTAGCTTAGCTGCGGGCTGCGCCGCCCGCTTTACTGTGGCTCTCCTGGCTTGAAAGGGCCCCGTGGGCCCCCCTGACTTAGGGGCCCTGTCGCAATTGCGACCGCTGCAACCCCTATAGCTACGCCAGTGCCTGCATCCACAAAATTACTGCTTGAAGGTGATATACCAGCTCCAACTAACAACTGATTGAGGCCTTCCATATATCAGCATTCACTAAATAGTGATAGAGGTTTTCCATATACCTGCGTCCACAAAATACAGATTGCGGGTTTTGATATACCTGCTTCAACTAACAACGGATTGAGGCCTGCCATATATCAGCTTCCACAAAATAGTGATGTAGGTTTTTCATATACCCGTGTCCACAAAATTACTGCTTGAGGGTGATATACCAGCTTCAACTAACAACTGATTGAAGCCTTCCATATATCAGCTTCCACAAATTAGTGATAGAGCTTTTCCATATACCTGCGTCCACAAAATTACTGCTTGAGGGTGATATACCAGTTTCAACTAACAACTGATTGAGGCCTGCCATATATCAGCTTCCACAAAATAGTGATAGAGGTTTTCCATATACCTGCGTCCACGAAATTACTGTTTGAGGATGATATACCAGCTTCAACTAACAACTGATTGAGGCCTTCCATATATCAGCTTCCACAAAATCGTGATAGAGGTTTTCTATATACCTGAATCCACAAAATTACTGCTTGAGGATGATATACCAGCTTCAACTAACAACTGATTGAGGCCTTCCATATATCAGCTTCCATAAATACTGCTCTTCTCTAGGGACTTTGGCACAGGGTAATTTTGAAAATGACAAGCAGAGGAAGAGGCAGGCCGTTCCGCAGGGGTGGTAGGGGTTGGGTAGGTGCACCAGACCGGAGCCTAAGTCGGAAGTTGGAGAAGGTGCGTGCGATTATGTCAAAGGACGCACCAGAGATGGTTGAGTGGCTCACTCAGCCTTCCGCTTCTGCACCCTCCTCATCCTCTGTATCTGCACCCTCGTCACTCTCTGCTGTGTGCACCCCCAAAAACACCACCACCACCACCACTATAGCCCCTCCACTCGAGTCAGAGGAATTATTTTCCCATCCATTCCCAGACCTTATCAATGCACAGCCATTCTTGGCATCGGATGAGAAAGAGGAGGTAGCAACGGCCGCCACCCAGCGGTCTGACAACCCAGATCAGCCCAAGGAGGGTGGTCCCCGCTGTTGCTGCCTACTCCAACATCAGTGGTGGTGAAGGTGATGATGATAACATGTTGATGGACGTCACCTTGCTGCCCACAAGAGAGGAAGAGAAGGGAAGTTCAGAGGGAGAGACGGAGCAGCAGATAGGGAGGGAAGCAGGCAGAACTCGCAGTGCACAGGAGGCAAAAAGCAGACTGCAAATGTATCTGGAGCAAGCCATCCACCATGCACAGTCACATCTTGCACTCCCAGGACGCCGGCACATGGCTCCGCAGTGTGGGCTTTTTTAACGTGTCAGCAGATGACAATAGTGTTGCCATCTGCAGCCTGTGATGTCAGCGCATAAGTCGCGGTAAGCCCAACACTCACCTAGGGATGACCGCCTTAAGAAGGCACCTGGTCTCCTATCACCAAGCCCTGTGGGAGCAACGCCATCAGAACCCACAAAGCCAGACTCCCGATGCTCCACGTCCTGCCTCTTCTTCTTCTCTCTCCTCCCATTTATCCTCCACTCCACCTTCTACCGTGCCGTCGTCGCATTAATCTGGCAGAAGGCACGCTTTTGTGGCCCAAATGTTCGAGCGTAAAAAAAAAAATGATGACGCCGGATAATCCTCTTGCCCAACGGCTGATCGCTGGCTTGTCGGAACTGCTACCCCAACAATTACTGCCATATAAATTGGTGGACTCGGAGGCCTTTAGAAAATTTGTGGCCATTGGCACACAGCAATGGAAGGTCCCCGGAATGAAATATTTCTCTCAGAAGGGCATCCCTGAACTATATGACCACGTTCAGCGGCAAGTAATATATCTCTGGCACTCAGGGTCGGTGCCAAGATACATCTGACCACAGACACGTGGTCTAGAAAACAGGGGCAGGGAAGGTACATATCTTTTACTGTCCACTGGGTGAAACTTCTGACGGCCATCAAGCATGTAACCCGTGGCACCCGTGTGGATTTGGTGTTATCGCCATGGATTGCATGCAGGCCTGCCTCTTCTTCTCCTACTCCATCCTCCGTCTCCTCCTCGGCTGACTCCTCCTTTTCCACTTCTACCACCTCTTTTGCTGCCCCCCCGAAGCTCCCCAGAACCTATTCGACGTGCCAGGTGAGACGTTATTATGCTGTGCTGCGGCTGTTTTGCCTGGAAGCCAAGAGCTACACTGGTCCTGCACTGATTTCAGCTCTGCGGTCACAGGCCGATCAGTGGCTAACCCCGCTCAATTTGACAGTTGGTAAAGTGGTGTGCGACAACAGTGCCAATCTGCTGAGCGCTCTGAAACAGGGCAAAATGACACACGTGCCGTGCATGGCACACGTCCTGAACTTAGTGGTGCAGCAATTCGCCGGGGTCCAGGATGTCTTGCGGCAGGCCAGGAAAATCTCCGGCCATTTTAGAAGATCTTACACGGCCATGGCTCGCCTTGCTGATGTTCAGCGGCGACACCACTTGCTCGTCAGACGTCTGATTTGTGACTGCCCGGCAGGCTGGAACTCCACCTTCTATATGCTTGATAGGCTGCTCCAGCAGAAACGTGCCGTTAATGACTACCTGTATGAACTCTGCGGCAGGACAGGTTCTGGGGAGCTTGTTTTCTTTTCACCGGGCCAGTGGCTGCTGATGCGCCATTTGATGAGATCACCAAACTGGGCAGTCGCAGCCAGGGCGCTATCAGTGAACTCGTACCTTACGCCTTCTTTCTGGAGCGTGCATTGCGTCATGTCATTGATCAAGCCGTCGAGGAGCTGGAAGACTTAGACACCCGGTACAAACACAAAATGGCAGACATGTTACCAGCATCACAGAGGGCTGTCAGAATGCAGCATTTCCAGGCCTTGCTGCGAGAGATGCTGCATTCTGCTGTTGCGGGCACTGGCAAAGGAATTTCCACCCACAGCGAAACAGGTGCAGGTACCAATCCTACTGCGCCTGCAAAAAGAGGGCGGTTTAAAGATGTTTTGGTCACTTCGGATATGAGATCATTCTTGCAGCCAACCCATTGACAGCCGCCCTCCGGATCCAGCCTCAGGGAATGCCAAGACCGACAGGTGTCTGACTACATCGGGTTAACGGCCAATGTGGATGCTCTGAGAAGCGAGGAACCCCTTGTCTAGTAGGTGTGCAGGCTTGACCTGTGGCCAGAGCTGGCACAATTTGCCATGGAACTCTTGGCTTGCCCCTCTTCAAGTGTCCGGTCTGAAAGGACGTTCAGCGCAGCAGGGTTTATCGTGACCGATAAGCCCACATATATCCACCACCACCCAGAACAAAGAATGGTCCTTGCCTTATGTATATACAGCGGCATAAAATGTCTTTTATGTCAGGTGAATGCCTAATTTTTGGGGCCTGTACTGGCCAACAGTTACATATTTATCCTGTGACCGCCTAATGTAACTTCAGCCACAGAATCCAAAGTTCTTTGCTGGGAGGTGAATGCTTATTGGTTAATTGTGGGGCCTGTACTGGCCGATAGTTACATATTTATCCTGTGACCGCCTAATATACCTCCAGCCACAGAATCCAAAGTTCTTTGCTGTCAGATCAATGCCTATTGCCTAATTTTTGGGGCCTATACTGGCCGACAGTTACATATTTATCCTGTTTCTGCCTAATGTGCCTCCAGCCACAGAATCCAAAGTTCTTTGCTGTCAGGTGAATGCCTATTGCCTAATTTTTGGGGCCTGTACTGGCCGACAGTTACATTTTTATCCTGTGACCGCCTAATGTACCTCCAGCCATAGAATCCAAAGTTCTTTGCTGTCAGGTGAATGCGTATTGTCTAATTTTTGGGACCTGTACTGGCCGACAGTTAATTATTTTTTTTTTTACCTCTAGCCACATAATCACACCCTTGTCTCACTCCTCTGCCTCTCATTATGGTGGCGTATGAACCGCATTCACCATAAGGACCTTCTAAAGTCACAGGGTCATGTGACTGTGTCCCCCACCCCGTACTGTGCCCCTGACCCCGTACTGTGCCCCCTTATACCCTGCATTGTGCCCTCTTACCACACCCTGTGCAGTGCCCCTAGTCATTCCCTGTACTGTGCCCTCTTATACCCTTTTATCCTGTCACAGTATGGCGGTGTTATCCGGTCACTGTACAGAGGTGTTATTACGTCAATTTATAACTGGATGGCCATAACTGTATCCCTTTCCCTGCCCACACCATCCATTTTTAGACCTGGCATGAGCGGTAAAAATATGCAGATTGCGGTGCTAAGAACCTTTGCGCCACAATCTGTGTCAGAAATACGCCTAACATAGACGTATTTCTATATAATAAATGACCACCTAATTGTATTATTATTCGGGGGTAGGGCTAATATCTTTATATTATATAGATTCTAGTGTATTATACTGTGCCCTGTATTTCCTAGTAGAAAATGATCCTTGGGAAACACAGTCCTCATCCCTGACCACCAGGACCAGGTAGCGGTCTGTCAGTACATGGCGGCCTCCCCTCTCCGCCACGCTGCTCCACTGTGTATTGGTGCTTATTCTGACTCTAGGGCTGGGTTCACATCCTATTTTTGCCATCCATTTAATGCATACCAAAAATGTATGCGTTAACAGATGTCTTAGACTGGTACAGTGGCGTCCATTCACCATACAGTTCCATGGTAGAAAAAAAAATTACGTTAACGTATTTGTATACATCAAACCGATAGGAAATGAAATTTTTCTAGGCTACAGCAGGGCACATTTTTGAGAGTTACCCTTTAAGATGCATAAAAATGTCCCCTGATTAAAATACATTTTTTTGTGGGAATTTTTGCCAATGATCCCCCTCTGGTATATCACTGTCCATGTTGTGCGACTATTTGTGTACTTCTAGTAAGTGTTTGAGTGATGGTCACTACGAGTATCTCGTCGTGCCCTTCGGTCTGTGCAATGCTCCCGCGATATTCCAGGAGTTGGTAAACAATATCTTCCGGGACCTGCTTTATGTCTGATAGTGTACCTGGACGATATACTGATCTATTCTCCAGATTTGACCACTCACCAGAAGCATGTATGTTTAGTTTTATAGCGGTTGAGAGAAAATCGACTTTATGCCAAACTCGAGAAATGCACCTTTGAGAAATCTACCGTACCGTTCCTCGGATACATAATCTCGAACGCCGGGTTTCAGATGGATCCTGAGAAATTGAATGCAGTAATGGACTGGCCCCGCCCACAGCGCTTCCTTGGATTTGCTAATTTCGATCATCAGTTCATCCCGAATTTTTCATCTCTTATATCTTTGATCTCCGCTCTTACTAAGAAAGGGGTGAATGCCAGAGTCTGGACTCCTGAGCTTGAAGCCACCTTCGTTCAATTAAAAAGGTCCTTTGCTTCTGCACGTGTTCTGCATCATCTCCTGCCAATTCTTTTTAGAAGTGGACGTCTCCTCCATAGGAGCCGGTGCTTTTTTACTACAGAAAGGTTCCAAGGGCAAGATGTTTACATGTATATTTTTCTCCAAGCTCTTCTCCCGTGTTGAGAGGAATTACTGTATATGAGATAGAGAGCTTCTGGCAATAAAACTTGCTTTGAAAGAGTGGCATTATCTATTGGAGGGGGCCCAGCATCTAGTGATAATCTTCGCCGACCACAAGAACCTTACTCATCTGCAGGCGGCCCAGTGTCTGAACCCTCGCCAAGCCAGATGGGCACTCTTCTTCTCCCTTTTTTATTTTGACCTTCACTTTTGCCCAGCCGAGAAGAGCATCAAGGCGGATGCTCTGTCTCGGTCTCAGCAGGAGGAGCCCCAGTACATTGTAAATCCTGCTTGCTTGATCACAGTGGCTCCTGTCCTGGTAAAAGACATCTCTCCCGGAAAGACATTCGTGCCATCTGCCAAAAGAAAACTTATTCTAGCTTGGGGGAACAACTCCAAACTGGCTGGTCACCCTGGGATCCGCAAGACCACAGAACATTTGTCTCGCCACTATTGGTGGCCCACACTGTCTAGGGATGTGTGTGATTATGTGTCTGTCTGCACCGTCTGTGCTCAGAATAAAGTCTCCAGGACCAAATCACCCGGGCTGTTGTTACCTCTTCCTGTTCCTGACACCCTATGAAAACACATTACCATGGAATTTGTTACAGATCTGCCCTCTTCTGCCGATGTACAGCTATCTGGATGGTCGTGGACCAGTTCTCTAAGATGGCGCACTTCGTTCCATTGGCTGGACTGCCCTCGGCTGATGAACTTGCTAAACTGTTTGTGAAACACATATTCCGCTTGCATGGTCTACCTTGACATATTGTTTCCGATCTTGGAGTATAGTTTACCTCTAAGATCTGGAGAGTAGAGTTGAGCGAACCCGAACTGTAAAGTTCGGGTTCGTTCCGAACTTTAGCTTTTTCGGGACCCGGACCCGAACCCGAACATTTACGTAAAATTCGGGTTCGGGTTCGGTGCTTTCTTGGCGCTTTTTGAAAGGCTGCACAGCAGCCAATCAACAAGCGTCATACTACTTGCCCCAAAAGGCCATCACAGCCATGCCTACTATTGGCATGGCTGTGATTGGCCAACTGCAGCATATGACCCAGCCTCTATTTAAGCTGGAGTCATGTAGCGCCGCCCGTCACTCTGCTCTGATTAGTGTAGGGAGAGGCTGCAGCTGCTGTCAGGGAGAGATCAGGGAGAAATATTAAGAAGAACTGCCTTTTTCACTCAGCGATCTAAATCCAATGTGTTTTGTGGGTGCAGGGCACAATTTTTTTAAGCCTGCACTGAGCCAACTTCTGCTGAAAACAAACTTTTTTTTACTTCAGTTTGTCACTATCAATACCTAATCGGCAGCCATTTTATGCAACGATAGTGCACCAGCACTATCTATCTGCATGTCTGCTAATCCAGAAATACAGCTTTTTTGCTGACTGTGCTTAAAAAAACTTTTTGTTCATATACTGGTCATCTTTGATTACACGTGCATAGGTGACAGTCACATTTAGGCCACAAATACGGCCATTAGGTTACTGCGGTTAAAAAAAAAACGTTTGTTCATATACTGGTCATCTTTGATTAAACGTGCATAGGTGACAGTCACATTTAGGCCACAAATACGGCCATTTGGTTACTGCGGTTAAAAAAGACAGTTTGTTCATATACCGGTCATTTTTGATTAAACGTGCATTGATTACAGTCACATTTAGGCCACAGATCAGCCATTAGGTTACTGCGGTTAAAAAAAACCTTTTTTTTCAAATACTGGTCATCTTTGATTACACATACATTGATTACAGTCACATTTAGGCCACAAATACGGCCATTAGGTTACTGCGGTTAAAAAAAGTTTGTTCATATACTGGTCATCTTTGATTAAACGTACATTGATTACAGTCACATTTAGGCCACAAATACGGCCATTTAGTTACTGCGGTTTAAAAAAAACATTTGTTCATATACTGGTCATCTTTGATTAAACGTACATTTATTACAGTCACATTTAGGCCACAAATGCTGCAATTAGGTTACTGCGGTTTAAAAAAAATGTTTGTTCATATACTGGTCATCTTTGATTACACGTGCATAGGTGACAGTCACATTTAGGCCACAAATACGGCCATTAGGTTACTGCGGTTTAAAAAAAAACGTTTGTTCATATACTGGTCATTTTTTATTAAACGTGCATTGATTACAGTCACATTTAGGCCACAAATACGGCCATTTGGTTACTGCGGTTTAAAAAAAGTTTGTTCATATACTGGTCATCTTTGATTAAACGTACATTTTTTTTTTTGCAAAATATTTTTATTTTCTTCAGTAATAATTACAGAGAAATACAATTAAACAGTGCTAAAAGGGCAAAAAATGCGCCAAGAACATAGAAAAAGTGAGCACAGCTTATAAACATAAATAATGCCATAGTTTCTACGTTAACATAAATGATAGCATTAAGTCCAACACTGTATACACAAACATAGTACCTTTAAACCCCTCTTTTCCCCCTCTTACCCTTAGCTGCCGTCGCTGATACCCCAGACCCCATATCCCCCCCCCCAATGCCGGTCCGTCTACTCCACCCTTCGAGCTAAGCCATTCAATACACCTCACTACTGCGAAGCTGCTCAATTACGCGTACCGCGCCTATTTCGCCTCTCCACCTCCTCATATAGCGTTATCTGAGTCATAATCCGTCTCCACTCATCAAATAGCGGGGAAATGGGGGAACCCCATCTCTTGACTATCAGAACCTTTGCCATCAAACAGCCCTTCATCCAGGCTAATCGATGATCAGAGGGATTAGGGTTGTCAGGTGTATAATAGCCCAAAATTACGGAGCTCATATCTGGCACGCTAGCTTGAGGAAATTCCACCTGCAATGCTGTAAATACCTGCTCCCAAAAGCGCTCTATCACAATGCATTCCCATAGAAGGTGAATATATCCAACATTGGGTCTACCGCACTTTTGGCAGGGAAAATCCCGTCCTCGGTTTTTAACGTACTTAGCCTGCATTTGTGGTGTATAGTATAGCCGATGTATGATCTTAAACTGGATCAGGCTATAGCTAGCTGCCAATGATACCTTTTTTATATTTTGAAAAATCGGTGGCCAGGGAAGGGGGAAGGTTTTGAGATCCTGTTCCCATTTAAGTGTGCTTTTAAAGGGAAGTACCATAGAAAGTGAGTTTCGCATTTTGGAGTAGATCTGTGCCATTTTAATCTTTTTCCCTGCGTGAAGAAAGACATAATCAAAGAACAGATGTTGTTGTGTAATCATATATGTTTTTTTAAGTGTAGCTTCATAGGCGTGATGTAGACGTGCATAGATAAATTGATCTAAAAATGTGTTTGTGTAATTGAAGTCCCCTAAACCTTTGAAGCGATCTGCAATGAACAGATGTGCCACTCTAGTGATGCCTTTACTACTCCAATAAGTGTGATCAGTTATTTTCAAAAATTCCCCTAAATTCCGATTCAGCCACAACGGGGTAAAGTGGAAGACGTGTCGTACCTGCAAAATCGTTTTTAATGTGTCCCAGACCCTCTGTAGTGTTGTCGCGATTAAACATCTAATATCCAAAGTGAGAAAATGTGCAGTTTCTAAATGCGTAAAAATATTACCTAGTGACCTACCTGATGCCCTATTTAAATACTGCCCTAGTGCATTCTGACCGGCATTACAGCATCTTTGTATCTGCGCAGATAAAAAAATAACCTTGGAAAAAGGGGAGTGATAGTCCCCCGTCTGATTCGGCCAGGCACAAATACCTCTGCTTTATGCGAACCCTCTTCCTCCCCCAGATTAAATCATTTATTAGAACCTCCAATCTATAAAAAAAAAGGCATCTTCTATCCAGAAGGGGGAAGCACAGATCGGGTACAAAACCAACGGTAATATGATAATTTTTATTAATGCCAGGTGGTCAGTTTGCGATATTACTCATTTTTGCCAAGCTCTAATTTTCCCGTTTACTTTATCTATCACCGGGGCAAGGTTTAACTCATAAAATCTACCTATAGGAAGGCCTATCCTTATCCCCAGATATTCCAGGGAATCATCCCTGGACAATATCCGAACCCAGGAGCCTCCTTCGGGAACCTTTCGATTTAGCGGGAGGAGTGAGGACTTAGCCCAGTTAATTAAATTATCGGATAGTTCACTAAACTCCTCTATCACCTGCATAACGTGGGGGACAACCTTCCAACCTCTCTCCCGCTACCCCGAAGCCCCAAATCTGACTATCCAGACGAATCCTACAGGCCAGTGGCTCCATAAATAACGCGAAAAGTAAGGGGGAGAGGGGGCATCCCTGTCTCGTGCCACGTTGAAGCTCAATGGTGGAGGAATTCACCCCGTCAATATTAACTCTAGCAATTGGCTGGGTATATAGCAATTGGGTCATTGCAATAAAGGTGGACCCCAGTTGAAAGTGTGCCATGGTCCGCCACAAAAAAGACCACTCTACCCTGTCGAACGCTTTAGCAGCGTCCAAGGACAGGATAGAGTGGTCTGGACCCCCCCCCCCCCCCCCACACACACACACACCAATAGGTTCAAATACGTCCTGTACAGATTCTCCTAATTCTGTCTCCTGGGTATAAATCCTGTTTGATTAGGGTGAACCAGGGAAGCAATCACCCGTTTCAATCGCTTTGCTAAAGACTTTGCAAAGATCTTATAGTCTGTATTAAGGAGTGATATGGGCCTATACGACTCAACCTCACTATTGTCCTTATCTTTTTTTAAGATTAAAATGATGATTGCCTCCCTAAAAGAGAGAGAGCCGTATCCGTGGGATTCACTTAACACCCTCAACAAAATAGGGAGTAGTACTTTAGCGTGATATCTATAAAGTTCGAATGGCAGCCCGTCAGCCCCGGGGGATGAGTTATGTTTACACGACCGAAGGGCCTCTTCTAGTTCTGCCTGTTGTAGTGGGTGATCAAGCATTCCAGTTTCCTGAGGTGAAAGGAAAGGCATTTCTAATTGGTCCAGATAGTCATCTATATTAGAGGAGCTACATAGCGTTTCGGATCTGTATATAGTAGAATAATAGTTCACAAATTCCTGTCTAACCCGATCCGGCTCCTTCACTATTTGGCCCCGAATATTTCTAATATACCTAATTTTGGTTACGCCTCGTTGGTTGGCGACCAACGAGGCTAACAGTTTACCTGTTTTCCCCTCTTCCCTAAAACGTCTCTGTCCTTGAAAAAAAAGTTTATGTTGGGCCTTATTTACCACAAAGGACCTAAATTGCAAATTAACTTCTTTCAATTGTATACGAAGTGAGTCCGTGCCGTATTTAGTCAATGCTCCCTGCAACCTCCTAACTGTCTCCCTTATTGCGTTTTCCTGTTTATGGAATTCCGCTCGTTGTCTTTTAATTTTACTACAATAGAGGCCCTTGATGTAGGCCTTCAGAGCGTCCCATACAAAGTGGATATGGGTAGAGCCCTCATTACGATGCTGGAATTCCCGGATCTCCTCATTGATCAAATCCCGCTCACCAATAACCTCCAACTAATAAGGGTTCAGTCTAAAGGCTCTATTGGGATGCGTATCTAACCCTGCCCCCCTGAGCAGAAGCAGAACCGGAGAATGGTCAGAGATTCCATGCAATTCATATTTCATCTTCACTACTTGGTCAGACATAGCCGCATTTGCAAAGGCTAAGTCGATTCTTGACAATGACCTGTATGACCGGCCAAAGCATGAATACGCGCTTTTTTTTCCATACAAATAACGCCAAACATCAACCCAGGCGAGCTCCTGAGTGATGGAGCCCAACGGAGAACGGGACTGCCTCTGCTCAGAGGAGAGAGATACCCTATCCAGCATCGGGTCCAGAACTGAATTAAAGTCACCGACCAACAACATCGGGCACGGGGGTTTATTACAAATAAATGTAACTAACAGAGATAGAACGGTGGATGCAAATGGGGGAGGGACATAGACGAATGCTAAAATAGTCTCCTGTCCGTTCCACTGACCGTAAAGAAAAACATATCGACCTGCCATGTCCACATGAACATCCAACGGAAGAAAATCAACCCCCTGATGTATATACACACTTACACCCCTCGAATATGATGAGAGGCATGAGTGGTGTTCCAATTTCGCCCAACGCCTCTTTAACTGAGGGAGCTTCTCGACCGTTGCATGCGTCTCCAATAAGGCCACTATTGCCGGGAGATACCGGGCCATAACATCAAACACCACTGTCCTTTTAATTCTATCCCCCAACCCGCGCACATTCCAACACAAAACCCTACGGGTCATTATAGATTATCACGGAGCAAAACTTTCCACAGACTGGCAAGAGGGGAGAGGGAGGACCCCTAGGCCCAGCGACAGCAGCTAACTTCCCCCACACCTTCCCACTCCCTAGTACCCACCCCCCACCCATCACCCTTACCCAACCCCATCATTTGGCTCACAGAGACTATTGTCCCCATCAACCTCTTCCACTATTGCCTAACCCCACTCCCAATCCAACCCCCGCTCCTCACACCACAACCGTATAAACAACATAAAAAAAATACAAACAAATCACTAAATACATTAGAAGTCCCAGAAGGGCCTATAAACCGGTCAAATCCAGTCACTCTGCGGCCTCTATAGGGGTGGGAAAAAAATGCACAGAATCATTATGAACAACCCTGAGTTTGGCCGGGAACAACATCGCATACTTTACATGTGCAGAAATTAGCCTTTTTTTTACATAAAAAAAAGAGCGTCTTTTATTTTGTGTCTCGCGACAAAAATCCGGGTATATTTGGATGTCATTCCCGTCAAAGCAAACCTTGTCTATCTCTCTTTTGCGTCTAAGTACCCAGTCCCGCTCCTTGGAGCAAACCAGTCTAGCTAGCAAAGCTCTGGGAGGGGGGGGGGGCACCTGGAGGCGGCTTCCTCAAATGGATTCTATGGGCTCGCTCTACACAAAAAGAGGAGAGATCATGGTCCGCTCCCAATGTTAGCACCAACCACTTTTGCACAAAGTCCGCTGGGTTATCTTGTTCCACCCCCTCCAGAAACCCCGTCAGTCTTAAGTTATTCCTCCGGGATCTATCTTCCAACTCGATCAATTTATTTTTTAACCCTAGGCATTCTTGCTGCACCCCTTCTAGACACTTTTTTGTTAAACCCAACTCCTTATTCACACCCGCCGTCTCCAGCTCCAGATCTTTCATTTTTGTTCTTAGTTTAGTAATTTCATCCCTAATTATGGTGATGTCGACCTGTAGGGCCACCATTGTAGTTGTTAATTGGGAAACAGTGCTATTGGTCTTATTTACTGCACCCAGGATTTCTGCTAGTTTATTGTTAACTCCCTCCAGTCCTTCCCTTTCAGCCTCACTAGGTTCCACGGAGACCAACATTGTCTCAAGGTGGGCTCCCGCTTTTTGGGTGACCGCAGAAATTTGTCTAAGCTTGGGGGCTGGTCCCTAGACCGCCTTTCGACGGGCTTGCACCTCCCCCCGATTTCCGAAACTTAGGGGGCATAGTAACCAAATATATTACCACCCTATCTAACAGCGTAACCAAAGTTTACATTCAGTGATACGCGACCTGAGGGAGAAATGCAAAATCAAGTCATACAAAATTAAATAATAAGCATACCACTATGACCAGCTTTCAGATTGTAACGGCAACTAAAAATTATAGCAAAATAAGGGTTAAACTGGGTAGAAACATAAATGTTGTTATAGCAGAGAGGTAGACAATCCATTCAATCCCGGTGTGCCCAGAGTTAGTGTCTGTTAAGTCATATAGTGGGGACCATTCAATCCAGGTTATCAACAGTTGGTTAGTATCTGTTAGAACA
This sequence comes from Bufo bufo, assembly GCF_905171765.1. Lineage (NCBI taxonomy): Eukaryota > Metazoa > Chordata > Amphibia > Anura > Bufonidae > Bufo > Bufo bufo. The sequence goes on from NC_053394.1 coordinate 216,775,012, forward strand.
TATAATGAACGTATTAAGAGGGCCCAGGTTAACTTAGTGAAGGGCGGTAGACAAACTACCCCCTATGAAGCGGGGTGACCAACAGATCCTTCCTTTTCCTTCCCTTCCCCTCCAATTTTCAAGAGGGGTGTCAGCAATGAAACTGCCAAACGGGAGGTAGAAAGCACTTAAACGTTGGGGTCTTCTCCCTTTCTCACAAGGAGCCCCTCTTCATCCCCATCAGAGGCGTTGCAGGGATCGAGACAGCCCACTGATTGCACAACTAGGGCGGTACAGGGGATAACCAGGCGGCCGTGGCCGGGCTTGGGGCACCCTTGCTACACCAAGTGTGCCCTTCTGCTCTTCCGCCCGTGGCACCAACACCCTCAGACCTCCGAAAGCCCCTGTTCTGCACACCCACCACCCAAACCAGTACTTCAAGTGCTTAATGGTGCTAACCAATTTTAACCTCACCACCTCATTTGAGGATTGTCCACAATAGATAGCGGATAAGGTATAACCTAGATCGCAGGCACAGACCTCACTTCACCCAGACATCCAAACGTCTGACCCCCGTCCGAAAGTTCTCTGGCAGTAGGGCGGCGTCGGCAGAGGATCACCAGATCAAACAAGCATCAGCTTCACCATCCACCGGCAGCAGCAGGAACAAGGAGGCAATGACGAGCAGGGTGCCTTGCTTCAGCCACACGACCAGGGTGCCTTACTTCAACCACACGACCAGCGTCCGACATCTAGCTCCCTTCCGGGGCAGGCAATGAAGCGGCGGGACATAGAGGCAGAGAGTCGATGGTGGGGCGATAAAACGCCCGGCAAAGAGCGAGGTGAGGGCGGCGGGGCATAGAGGCAGAGAGTCGGTGGTGGGGCGATGAAACGCCCGGCAAGGAGCGAGGCGAGGGGGGCGGGGCCGCAGCACGTCCTACGTCATGCCGCTACGTCATGTTGCCGTTAAACATACATTGATTACAGTCACATTTAGGCCACAAATACGGCCATTAGGTTACTGCGGTTAAAAAAAAAGTTTGTTCATATACTGGTCATTTTTGATTAAACGTGCATTGATTACAGTCACATTTAGGCCACAAATATGGCCATTTGGTTACTGCAGTTTAAAAAAAAGTTTGTTCATATACTGGTCATCTTTGATTACACGTGCATAGGTGACAGTCACATTTAGGCCACAAATACGGCCATTAGGTTACTGCGGTTAAAAAAAAAACGTTTGTTCATATAATGGTCCTCTTTGATTAAACGTACATTGATTACAGTCACATTTAGGCCACAAATAAGGCCATTAGGTTACTGCGGTTTAAAAAAACGTTTGTTCATATACTGATGATCTTTGATTACACGTGCATAGGTGACAGTCACATTTTAGGCCACAAATACGGCAAATAGGTTACTGCGGTTTAAAAAAAAGTTTGTTCATATACTGGTCATTTTTGACCAAACGTGCATTGATTACAGTCACATTTAGGCCACAAATACGGCCATTTGGTTACTGCGGTTTAAAAAAACAGCTTGTTCATATACTGGTCATCTTTGATTAAACGTACATTGATTACAGTCACATTTAGGCCACAAATATGGCCATTAGGTTACTGCGGTTTAAAAAAAAGTTTGTTCATATACTGGTCATCTTTGATTACATGTGCATAGGTGACAGTCACATTTAGGCCACAAATACGGCCATTAGGTTACTGCGGTTTAAAAAAAAACATCGCTGTGGCGAAAGCCACTTCGCCACGGTGTTTTGGAGGGGGCTGTTTGCCCGCCTCCTGCCCCAGGATTATGGCCCATACTAACTTTGAAGGAGAAGACAGACCGGCCACACAGCTTAAATCTGTGAAACTGTTTTGGGCAGAAAAGCCATGCTTGCGGCCGGCCAAATGTGACTTCCATGGAATTCGGGAACCCTTGCTGGGATCTGGGTGATTTTTGGATATGTTGTTCACCCAGATCAGAGCTATCCATGCATGTATACATTATGCAGGATATGTAGGGTTTTGGGGTGTTTTCTGTGTTTGGGGGAAAAATGTGTGTTTTCTGTCTGTGAGTGATTAAGTTAGCCCATTATGTTTGGTAATTGTATTTTGTGGATTGCGTCTCAGACAATGCTCATTGTATTTTGTTGATTGTGTTACAGACAGAGGGAAGGGGATTTTGTGTATAATTGCTGGTAAGGTTTCAATACTGTAAAAGCATGTGATTGGCTAAAATATAAACTGTCACAGTCTTTTACAAGGGTCCCAGGGGGAGTGTCACTTGCTAGGAGACCTGCATAAAAGGCTGAAAAATAACCCATTAAAGTGTTCTGCTTAACCCTCAAGCGAAGTGTCGTCTCGTTATTGGGGGCATTGGATTGTATGCTGATTGCCAGGAGTGTAAGCCGATTGTATGCTTTTCCTGTTCAGCTGTTTCCAGTGTTGGTGTGTTTCCTGTTCCGGAGTTGAAGGATTCGTGTAGTTTGCAGTTCGGCAGACTGGTGCTTGCAGTAGCTGCCTGTGCATTGGAAAGGGGAATATTGTCTGAACGGAGCTGTGTGCTGAACGGTCCGTTACAGTCGCCAAAACAGTTTGCCTGCTACTGGCCACCGTCCCCAGGGACCGAGCACACCAAAGGCAGCTTCAAGGAGTTCCCTGGCATGGCACTTCTTCACACAATGTGCTGACGACAAGACCCGAGTGGTTTGCATGCTGTGCCATCAGAGCCTGAAGCGAGGCATTAATGTTCTGAACCTTAGCAGAACCTGCATGACCAGGCATCTACATGCGAGACACGGGCTGCAGTGGAGTAAGCACCTTTAAAACCAAGAAAGGGCTCAGGCCCCTCCTGCTCCCTCTTCTGCTGCTGCCTCGGCCTCTTCCTCCGCCTCTGGAGAAATGTTGGCACCTGCCGCCCAGCAAACAGAGGATGTGCCACAAACAACACCACCTCCGTCACCAAGCATCTACACCATGTCACACGGAAGCGTTCAGCTCTCCATCTCACAAACCTTTGAGAGAAAGTGTAAATTCCCACCTAGCCATCCTCGATCCCTGGCCCTGAATGCCAGCATTTCTAAACTACTGGCCTTTGAAATGCTGTCATTCAGGCTGGTGGAGAAAGAGTATTCCACGGCACACACACGTAGTTTACACGATATATGTATTTTAATATTAGCCACCACCAACTTTTACAATAAATCGTCACTTGAATTCAGGGCCAACGTTTCGGCCTTGTGCTAGAAGAGAAGTGTTTGTTCGTTGGTGGCATGGTGGGAAATAAAGATAAGACACCTATCTATATATAGGTGTCTTATCTTTATTTCCCACCATGCCACCAACGAACAAACACTTCTCTTCTAGCACAAGGCCGTGATCAAGGTCCCGGGTGGACCGAAACGTTGGCCCTGAATTCAAGTGACGATTTATTGTAAAAATTGGTGGTGGCTAATATTAAAATACATATATCGTGTAAACTACATGTGTGTGCCGTGGAATACTCTTTCTCTATACAGTGGCCTAACAGCCCCTTCACGAAGCACCCCTAATTGGACCAAAGTTATTTTGGCGGTAGTGCCATTCAGTATATATTAATTATATTCAGGCTGGTAGAGACGGACAGCTTCAAACAGCTCATGTCGCTTGGTGTCCCACAGTACGTCGTTCCCAGCTGCCACTACTTCTCCAGGAGAGCCGTGCCCTCCCTGCACAACCAAGTATCTGATAAAATCAAGTGTGCACTGCGCAAAGCCATCTGTGGCAAGGTCCACCTAACCACAGATATGTGGACCAGTAAGCACGGCCAGGGACACTATATCTCCCTAACTGCACACTGGGTAAATGTAGTGGCGGCTGGGTCCCAGGCGGAGAGCTGTTTGGCGCACGTCCTTCCGCCGACAAGGATCGCAGGGCATCATTCTTTGCCTCCTGTTGCCTCCTCTTCCTACTCGGCTTCCTCCTCCTCTTCTACCACCTGCTCATCCGGTCAGCGACAGACCTTCACCACCAACTTCAGCACAGCCAGGGGTAAACGTCAGCAGGCCGTTCTGAAACTGATGTGTTTGGGGGACAGGCCCCACACCACGCAGGAGTTGTGGCGGGGTATAGAACAACAGACCAATGAGTGGTTGCTGCCAGTGAGCCTCAAGCCCAGCCTGGTGGTGTGCGATAATGGGCGAAATCTCGTTGCAGCTCTGGGACTAGCCGGTTTGACGCACATCCCTTGCCTGGCGCATGTGCTGAATTTGGTGGTGCAGAAATTCATTCACAACTACCCCGACATGTCAGAGCTGCTGCATAAAGTGCGGGCCGTCTGTGCGCGCTTCCGGCGTTCTCATCCTGCCGCCGCTCGGCTGTCTGTTCTACAGCGTAACTTCGGCCTTCCGCTCACCGCCTCATATGCGACGTTCCCACCAGGTGGAACTCCACCTTGCACATGCTGGAGAGACTGTGCGAGCAGCAGCAGGCCATAGTGGAGTTTTAGCTGCAGCACGCATGGGTGAGTCGCACTGCAGAACAGCACCACTTCACCACCAATGACTGGGGCTCCATGCGAGACCTGTGTGCCCTGTTGCGCTGTTTTGAGTACTCCACCAACATGGCCAGTGCCGATGACGCCGTTATCAGCGTTACAATACCACTTCTATGTCTCCTTGAGAAAACACTTAGGGCGATGATGGAAGAGGATGTGGCCCAGGACGAGGATGAGGAAGAGGGTTCATCTCTAACACTTTCAGGCCAGTCTTTTAGAAGTGGCTCAGAAAGAGGATTTTTGCAACAGCAGAGGCCAGGTACAAATTTGGCCAGCCAGGGCCCACTACTGGAGGACGAGGAGGATGAGGAGGAGGATGGGGATGAAGCATGTTCACAGCGGGATGGCATCCAACGCAGCTCGGGCCCATCACTGGTGCGTGGCTGGGGGGATACGGAGGACGCAGACGATACGCCTCCCATAGAGGACAGCTTGTCCTTACCTATGGGCAGCCTGGCACACATGAGCGACTACATGCTGCAGTGCCTGCGCAACGACTGCAGAGTTGCCCACATTTTAACGTGTGCTGACTACTGCGTGGCCACCCTGCTGGATCCCCGTTACAAAGACAATGTGCCGTCCTTAATTCCCTCACTGGAGCGTGATCGGAAGATGCGCGACTACAGGCGCACGCTGGTAGACGCAATCCTGAGAGCATTCCCGACTGACGCCAGGGGACAAGTGGAAGCACAAGGCGAAGGCAGGGGAGGAGGAAGAGGTCGCCAACGCAGCTGTGTCAGCGCCAGCACCTCAGAAGTCAGGGTTAGCATGGCCGACATGTGGAAAAGCTTTGTCACCTCGCCGCAACAACCGGCCCCAACTGCTGATATGGAGCGTGTTAGCAGGAGGCAGCATTTGAACAACATGGTGGAACAGTACCTGTGCACACGCCTACACGTACTGACTGATGGTTCTTCCCCATTCAACTTCTGGGTCTCCAAATTGTCCACATGACCAGAGCTTGCCCTGTATGCCTTTGAGGTGCTGGCCTGCCCTGCAGCCAGTGTACTCTCTGAACATGTATTTAGCACGGCAGGAGGCGTCATTACAGACAGACGCAGCCGCCTGTCCACAGCCAACGTGGACAAGATCAAGTTCAATAAAATGAACCAGGCTTGGATACCACAAGACTTGTCTGTGCCTTGTGCAGAATAGATATTTATACCACCACCAAACATACACTCACCTAAAGAATTATTAGGAACACCTGTTCTATTTCTCATTAATGCAATTATCTAGTCAATCAATCACATGGCAGTTGCTTCAATGCATTTAGGGGGGTGGTCCTGGTCAAGACAATCTCCTGAACTCCAAACTGAATGTCAGAATGGGAAAGAAAGGTGATTTAAGCAATTTTGAGCGTGGCATGGTTGTTGGTGCCAGACGGGCCGGTCTGAGTATTTCACAATCTGCTCAGTTACTGGGATTTTCACGCACAACCATTTCTAGGGTTTACAAAGAATGGTGTGAAAAGGGAAAAACATCCAGTATGCGGCAGTCCTGTGGGCAAAAATGCCTTGTGGATGCTAGAGGTCAGAGGAGAATGGGCCGACTGATTCAAGCTGATAGAAGAGCAACGTTGACTGAAATAACCACTCGTTACAACCGAGGTATGCAGCAAAGCATTTGTGAAGCCACAACACGCACAACCTTGAGGCGGATGGGCTACAACAGCAGAAGACCCCACCGGGTACCACTCATCTCCACTACAAATAGGAAAAAGAGGCTACAATTTGCACGAGCTCACCAAAATTGGACTGTTGAAGACTGGAAAAATGTTGCCTGGTCTGATGAGTCTCGATTTCTGTTGAGACATTCAAATGGTAGAGTCCGAATTTGGCGTAAACAGAATGAGAACATGTATCCATCCTCTGATGGCTACTTCCAGCAGGATAATGCACCATGTCACAAAGCTCGAATCATTTCAAATTGGTTTCTTGAACATGACAATGAGTTCACTGTACTAAAATGGCCCCCACAGTCACCAGATCTCAACCCAATAGAGCATCTTTGGGATGTGGTGGAACGGGAGCTTCGTGCCCTGGATGTGCATCCCTCAAATCTCCATCAACTGCAAGATGCTATCCTATCAATATGGGCCAACATTTCTAAAGAATGCTATCAGCACCTTGTTGAATCAATGCCACGTAGAATTAAGGCAGTTCTGAAGGCAAAAGGGGGTCCAACATCATATTAGTATGGTGTTCCTAATAATTCTTTAGGTGAGTGTACATTCTTGTACTTAAGTCAAGTGCAAGGATTCTTTGTTTTATTTTCTTTTTATTTGTCCCAATATTTTGGGGCCTCCCTACCCCAATAAAAAAAAAAAAAAACATTGTTGGCTACCTCCTCCTCCTCCTCCATTGCTGCCTCCACCTACAACACCACATTCACCGCCTCCTCAACCTCCGATCCATATCCACCTCCTTCTCTGAGTTGCAGGTTAATAATTTGTAATTTTTTGTTATTTTATTTTATTTTAAGTTATTTACCTATCCACATTTGTTTGCAGAGCAGTTGCCATGCTCTTAAGCACATTTTACTGCCTTTTACATCTCTCTAGCCTTTTCAAGGACTATTTTAGAGCCATTTTAATGCACAAAAGTGCAAATTTTAGTGCCCTAAATTTAAAAAAAATCTTATTTTCAATTGTCAAGTGACATTTTACCATTTTTGGCGTATACAAACCCCTGCTTTGCCTGGGTGACAGGGGCCTAAATCTCTCAAAATCGTCTGTTCTATTGCTGGGTGACATGAACCCCCTTTTGCGTGAATGAACCCCTGCTGTGCCTGGTTGACAGGGGCCTAAATCAGGGATGGGCAAACTGCGGCTCTCCAGCTGTTGTAAAACTACAACTCCCAGTATGCCCAGTCTGCCTACAGCTATCAGCCTACAGCAGGGCATGATGGGATTTGCAACAGCTGGAGAGCCGCAGTTTGCCCATCACTGGCCTAAATCTATCAAAATCGTCTGTTCTATTGCTGGGTGACATGAACCCCCTTTTGCCGTGAATGAACCCCTGCTGTGCCTGGGTGACAGGGGCCTAAATCTATCAAAATCGTCTGTTCTATTGCTGGGTGACATGAATTCCCTTTTGCCGTGAATGAACCCCTGCTGTGCCTGGGTGACATGGGCCTAAATCTCTCAAAATCGTCTGTTCTATTGCTGGGTGACCTGAACCCCCTTTTGCCATGAATGAACCCCTGCTGTGCCTGGTTGACATGGGCTTAAATCTCTCAAAATCGTCTGTTCTATTGCTCGGTGACAAGAACCCCCTTTTGCCGTGAATGAACCCCTGCTCTGCATTGCTGACAGGGAACTAAATTTAGTGAAAACATCTGTTACTGATCGGAAGATGCACGACTACAAGCGCACGCTGCTGATGGCATTCCCACCTGACAGCGGGGGCACAGTGGAAGCACAAGGTGAAGGCAGAGGAGGAGGAAGAGGTCGCCAACGCAGCTGGGGCACCGCCAGCACCTGAGAAGGCAGGGTTAGCATGGCCCAAATGTGGAAAAGCTTTGTCAGCCTTGGAGGTGCTGACCTGCCCTGCAGCCCATGTATAGCACGGCAGATAGCATTATCACAGGCCGTAGCCAATGTGGACAAGCTTCTGTTTATTAAAATGAACCAGGCATGGATCCCACAGGACTTGTCCGTACCTTGTGCAGAATAGACATTTATACCAGCTTCAACCATCCATTCTTGTACTCAAGTGCACTTATTCTTTGTTTTATTTTGTTATATGTCCCAATATTTTGGGGGATACCCCAATTTAAAAATAAAAAATAACACAAATCAGTGTTGGCTACCTATTCCTCCTTCACCGCCGCTTCTACATACACCGCCAAGTCAACCTACACCGCCACATCCACCCATCCACCACCTCCTCAACCTCCTACTCCTAGATCCAGATTTTGCAGTATTTTATGTTATTTTAAGTGATTTCCCTATCCACATTTGTTTGCAGAACAATTGCTATGCTCTTAAGCACATTTTGATGCCTTTTGCAGCCCTCTAGCCCTTTCCAGGACTATTTTAGAGCCATTTTAGTGCCCAAAAGTTCGTGTCCCCATTGACTTTAATGGGGTTCGGGGTCAAGTTCGGGGGCCCGAACCTGAACTTTTTTTTCAAGTTCGGCCGAACCTGCCGAACCCGAACATCCAGGTGTCCGCTCAACTCTACTGGAGAGCTCTTTGCTGGCTGCTCAAAATTGAGCTGGACTTCTCTTCCGGTTATCATCCCCAGACCAACAGGCAAGTGGAGCGGGTCAATCAAATATTAGAGAACTATATCCGGAATTTTGTTTCAGCTCCACAAAACAACTGGGTACAATTGCTACCTTGGGCTGAATTCTCCCATAACAACCACTCTAGTGAGTCTACTGGATCCTCTCCGTTCTTTGTCATTTATGGACAACACCCTTGAACTCCTCTCCCTGTTCTTACATTTTCTGGGGTACCAGCTGCGGATTCCTCTTTTAGGGATTTTTTGAAGATTTGACGTGACACCAAGGTCTGCATCAACAAAGTGTTGACTCACATAAAAACAAATGCAGACAATGAAGAAGAAAACCGCCTCAGTTCTCGTCAGGAGATAAGGTATGGCTCTCCTCTAAAAATATCCGCTTAAAGAGGACCTTTCATCTGTTTAACCCTAGTCTAATTAGGGTCTTACCTAAGACCCCCCCATTCGTCTGCTGTTTTCTCCCGTTGATTTCGTCGCCTTATATTCTAATTAGCCGACTTGGTTATACTAGGTGGAGATTGGAGTGGTTCTCTTCTCCCTGGCTGTGAGTGCATTCAATCAGAGCACACCGCTCATAGCCAGGGAGGAGCTCATTCTATATATAGAAGGTGCAGAAATCAACGGGGGACAACAGCGGACTTTGAAAAAAAAAAAGTCCAATGACATCAGTGGGGGCCGCCCTATAAGGTAAGACACTAATTAGACTAGGGCTAAACAGATGAAAGGTCCTCTTTAACCCCTTCCCGACCCATGACGTACTACTACGTCATGGAAACCACTGCGTTCCCGCAATTTGACGTAATAGTATGTCATGGTGATCAGGCGGGCACCGGAACGGTGCGCGCGCGATGACTGCAGGGGCCTGGCAGTCCCTGGTAGTCGGGCCCCTGCTGAATCCTGTAAAAGCCGATGCCAGCGTATTAACCTCTTCTATGCCGCGGTCCGCGCTGACCACGACATAGAAGGGGTTTGTGTCAGGTGAGGGAGCGCATCGAGTCCACGCGCTGCTGTGGCGGGGACTCGATGTGTCAGAAGGCAGCCCGATGCCGTGCAGAAGCTGCCCAAGGCCTTGCATGGCATAGAGACCTGCCTTCTACGGGTGCCCAGGAGATCCAGCCTCAGGCTGTGTCTCCTAGGCAACCTGTTGGTGTACTGCTCACTGTAGTACACGAACAGGCAATGCATTACAATACATATGTATTGTAATGCATTGCAGAGGGGATCAGACCACCAAAAGTGAACATCAGAAATAAAGTTAAAAAAATAAAGTTTTAAAAAAAGTGTTTTTTATAAAATTAATAAAGTAATAAAATTAATAAAGTAAAAAAGAGAAAAAAACGCCCCTTACTTTATAATAAAAAACAGAAAAAAAAACAAAAACCCACACATATTAGGTATTGCCGCGTCTGTAATGACCGGCTCTATAAATATATTACATGATCCACCCTGTCCGATAAACACCATAAAAAATAAAATAAAAAAAAAGGTGTAAAAAAAGGCATTTTTGTCACCTTACATCACAAAAAGTGCAACACCAAGCGATCAAAAAGGCGTATGTCCCACAAAATGGTATCAATAAAACCTCCACCCCATCACATGACCTAATCCCTCAGGTAAACGCTGTAAAAATAAATAAATAAAAACTGCGCCAAAACAACCAATTTTTTGGTCACCTTGCCCCATAAAGTGTAATAATGAATGATTAAAAAATCATATGTACCCAAAAATGGTACCAATAAAAACGTAAACTCTTCCTGCAAAAACAAGCCCCTGCAAAAGACGATTAGCAGAAAAAAAAAAAAAAGTGGGCTTTCAGAAAATAGAGATACAAAAACTTAAAACCTAAAATGCTTTATTATGTAAAACTGAAACATCATAGAAAGTAGACATATTTGATATCATTGCGTCCGTAACAACCTGCTCTATAAAAATAGCGCATGATCTAACCTGTCAGAAGAATGTTGTCAAAAAATAAAAACTGTGCCAAAACATCCATTTTTTGGTTACCTTGCTTCACAAAAAACTTAATATAGAGCAATTAAAAATCATATGTACCCCAAAATAGTAACAATAAAACTGGCACCTTATCCCGTAGTTTCCAAAATGTGGTCACTTTTTTGAGTTTCTACTGTAGGGGTGCATCACGGGGGCTTCAAATGGGACATGGCATCTAAAAACCAGTTCAACTAGGCTTTCCTACTAGGCCCGTACAGCAGTTTACGATCACATGTGGGGTGTTGCTGTAAACCGCAGAATCAGGGTAATAAATATTGAGTTTTATTTGGCTGTTAACCCTTGCTTTGCTACTGGAAAAATTTATTAAAATTGTAAAATCTGCCAAAAAAGTGAAATTCTGAAATTTCATCTCCATTTTCCAATAATTCTTGTGATATACCTAAAGGGTTAATAAACTTTGTAAAATCAGTTTTGTATACCTTGAGGGTGTAGTTTCTAAAATGGGGTCATTTTTGGGTGGTTTCTATTATGTAAGCCTCACAAAGTCACTTCAGACCTGAACTGGTCCTTAAAAAGTGGGTTTTGGAAATTTTCTGAAAAAATTCAAGATTTGCTTCCAAACTTCTAAGCCTTCTAACGTCCCCAAAAAATAAAATGTGATTTTCAAAATGATCCAAACATGAAATAGACATATGGCAAATGTAAAGTAATAACTATTATATGAGGTATCACTATCTATTATAAAAGTAGAGAAACTGAAATTAAAAAATATGGGAATTTGTCAAAATTTTTGGTAAATTTTGGATTTTTTCACAAATAAAGGTGAAATATATTGACTCAAGTTTATGACTATCATGAAGTACAATGTGTCATGAGAAAACAATCTCAGAATGGCTTGGATAAGTAAAAGTGTTCCAAAGCTATTACCACATAAAGTTACACATGTCAGATTTGCAAAAAATGGCCTGGGCAGGAAGGTGAAAACAGGCCCGGGGGTTGAAGGGGTTAAGGGTTCCCAGTTTCAAGTTTGCTCCGTGGTTACTGGGACCATTTGAAGCATTGAGGAGGATCAACGAAGTGACATATAAGTTACGTCTGCCTCTCTCTGCGTATTCCTAATGCCTTTCACGTGTCCTTACTAAAACCTGTATTTCTTAATTGCTTCTCGACGGCTCCTTCTACTCCAACTCCAGTATCTGGAGATTCTGACGAGATATTTGAAGTCAAAGACATCCTGGACATCAAGAATAGCGGCAAGAAGACCTACTATCTTGTGGACTGGAAGGGCTTTGGTCCTGAGGAGAGGTCTTGGGAACCAGAGGAAAACATTCAATCTCCAAACTTGATAAAATGGTTTCTGTCTCGTCGTGGACTCAAGAGGGGGCGTAAGGGGGGTGGTGGTACTGTAACAGCGGCTGCTGTGCGCCACTGTTCTACTGCTTACCACCGCGATTTCGGATGCAGTGTTCAGCGGTGATCTGCTGACAGTGTTTTCTTTCAGCCCTGGCCACAGCATGCTTACTGCTTGTTTCCTGCAGTATTTCGCTAAGGGCTGCTGCACGTCACTTCCTGTGCTTTGTGGGTTGGATCATGTGACCTTGCTGACCAATCTTAGCCCTCCTGCACATATATAAGTGGCTCAGCCACCTTCCCAGATGCCTTAGTGTCAAGGTTTTTGTGTCCTGTTAAGGTTCCTGATATCTGCTTGTGTTCCTGACTCATACTTGTATTCCTGGTACCTGTTTGATCCCTGCCTGCTTGCCTTGACTCTCCTGTTGCCGACCCAGATTGCCTGACCTTTATCTGTGCCGCCTGCCCTGACCTGTTGCCTGATTGACTTCGCCTCTGCTTCATTCTTCGGTCCTGCACTGTTGCTCCTGGTTATGACCTAGCCTGCTGACAACGCCTGTACATCTGGTACCTCGCTCAGGTACCTCCTGGTCTGTCTGGACCAGCTACCTCGTGTGCCAATCTTACTCAACAGGTAGCGATCTGGTGTTCCCCTTGGAAATGTCTATTCCCACCATCAGGGGTACTGTGAAGATCAAGGGGTTCACTTAGACAACGTCCTTAGAGGAGGTAGGACATGTGGCGCAGTGGGTTCACACCTGCTGGCTCGTGACACAGGGCCAGGACTATTATATAAAAAAAGAAATTCCTGTGTGGTGAACATCATATTGGAAAAAAAAAGAAAACCACACGATTCGTCATTTTTGAGTCACCTTTATCCCCCCTAAAAAATGTAACAACAGTGATCAAAAAGTTGTATGTACCACAAAAGTCGTACCAATACAAAGTACAGTTTGTCATACAGCTCTGTGGATGGAAATATAAAAAAGTTATGGCTATCAGAAAATGGCAATGCAAAGAAAATGTAGATTTTTCAAAGGTTTTAATTTTTTTAAATGTAATGAGAAGTTGTTATTTTTTCAATTTAACCCTACAAACTGCAGCCTTAGTCCACTCCTTGTGACTTTCCCCCAAATTCTTGAATCCCTTTATCCCTGTTTCTTGTGCACTTTTTATACCACACTTTTTCCCTCCACTCAATTTTTGATTAACATGCTTAGATACACCTCTGTGTGAACAGCCAGCTTCTTTGGCAATCACCTTTTGTGGCAATGACTCATGATTGTGTAGCCTACTGAACCAGACCGAGGGATCATTTAAAGGCTTAGGAAACCTATGCAGGTGTTATGTGTCGATTAGCTAATTAGAGTATGACACTGTGAGGCCTCTTTCACATGGGCGTCGCGTGTGAGGGCTGGATAGGATGCGGGTGCGTCGCGGGAAAATGCGTGATTTTTTTCAAGCGATAGCAAAGCATTTTAATGCGTTTTGCACGTGCGTGAGAAAAATCGGCATGTTTGGTACCCAGACCCGAACCCAGACTTTTTCACAGAAGTTCGGGTTTGGGTTAGGTGTTCTGTAGATTTTATTATTTTCCCTTATAACATGGTTTAAGGGAAAATAATAGCATTCTTAATACAGAATGCTTAGTAAAATGTCCATTGAGGGGTTAAAAATAATAAACAAATTTAACTCACTTCATCCACTTGGTCGCGTAGAGGATTTCCTCTTCTTTCTTGAGGACCTGGGTAAAGGACCTTTGATGACGTCACTGCGCTCAACACATGGTCCATCACCATGTTAATGGACCATGTGATGGACCATGTGTTTAGCGCAGTGCCGTCATCAAAGGTCCTTTACCCAGGTCCTGAAGAAAGAAGAGGAGATCCGCTACGAGACCAAGTGGATGGGGTGAGTTAAATTTGTTTATTATTTTTTAACCCCTCCATCCCTAATTTACTTAGCATTCTGTTTTAAGAATGCTAATATTTTCCCTTATAAGTATGTTATAAGGGAAAATAAAAAAGATCGGGTCCCCATCCCGATCGTCTACTTAGCAACCATGCGTGAAAATCACACCGCATCCGCACTTGCTTGCGATTTGCACGCAGCCCCATTCACTTCTATGGGGCCTGCGTTGCGTGAAAAACGCACAATATACAGCATGCCACGATTTTCACGCAACGCACAAGTGATGCGTTCACCTCACGCATTGCACCCGCGCGGAAAACTTGCCCATGTGAAAGGGGCCTGAGTCTACAATAGAGATGAGCGAATTTTTTTAAAATTTGATTCAGCCGATTCGCCAAATTTTTCAGAAAAATTTGCTTCGAATTTATTAGTGGCAAATCGCGAAGAGCCTTTATAGGGGTGTAAAACACTGTGCCTTGCAGTAACACACATAGGGAGTCTACTGCAGTAGTAAAACAATACTGTCAGTATGACAAGCACATGACAGGTGTCGCTCTTAGAATCACTGCATACTTCACTTATTTGGGCACGGGGCCAAAAATGACCAAATGACTCAAGTATCAACTGAGCCTTACAGGTATATGTTAGCATCAAGAAGAAGCGCACTCCTTTTAATCCCTCGTCAGCTGATTCCACATTGATGTCTGATGAGTGGAGAGGGTGTCAGCAGTAAGTTTGTGTTGACATCACTGATTATTTTGCCCATCCTCTAATCTGTCACAACAATAACCCCTCAAAAAACGGATCCTGTCTGTTGAGCATTTGACTTCACCCGGTCAGCATTTGGTCAGTAATCCATCAGTATTGCTAATGCCCAAAAAAACAGGAGTGAATCTAAAACAGAGATGACACGCGAACCGAATATTTGCATGTCTTCTGTGTTTTCTACCCACTCCTGCTTTGGCTACCAAATCATAAGCCAATTCTGATGGGACTATACAGGCCTTAAAGCTGCTACACAGACAGGATCCGTTGTGTGTCTCATTTTTCCTTCCTTCTGACAGATCAGAAGTGTCAAATAAATGATGATGTCAGCCAGGCCAAAAGCCAAAATAGTGGACCAGTGATGAAGTGGAGAAGGGTGGGAACAGCATGAAAAGTCCATAGAGTGGACTTATGACATAGTGGTGAGGTGGAAGCAGCATGAGGAGGCCACCGAGTCACACAATGACAGAGTTTGTAGGTGGCGGCAGCATGAGTAAGCCACAGAGTGGCACAATGTCCAAGTCTGGTGGTGGCAGCAACATGAGTAGGCCACAGATTGGTATAACGACAGAGTCTGGAGGTGGCAGCAGCATGAGTAGGCCACAGAATGGCACAACGACAGAGTCTGGAGGTGAAAACAGCATGAGTAGGCCACAGAGTGGCACAATGACAGAGTTTGGAGATGGTGGCAGAATCAGGAGGCCACAGAGTGGCACAATGACAGTGTGGAGGTGGCAGCAGCATGAGGAAGCCACAGAATTGCACAATGACAGAGTGTTGATCGACCAAGATACTTCTGGGGGAACCTGCCTGGCATGAACAGGCCTCTAGTAGCTACAGACAATAAGAAGACAAAGCTTCAAGATAGCTTTGAGCCCGGAAGAGTCACGAAGTTTATCAAGATACATCACTAAAGATTTTATCTCATATAACCGCAGCGCTGACCGCAGAATACATTTAGTTTTTCGACTGAAATACTTCAATAAAGATTTTACCTCATACAACCGCAGCGCTGACCACTGAATCAATTTAGTTTTTCGACCGACATACCTCAATAAAGATTTTACCACATATTACTACAGCGCTGAACGCTGAATAAAATTTGTTTTTCAACCGAATTAAGTCACAAAAGATTTTACCGCATATAACTGCAGCGCTGAACGCTGAGTACAATTTGTTTTTCCACCAAAAAAAGTCATAAAAGATTTTACTGCATATTTGTTTTTCCACCGAAATCCATCAATAAAGAATTTACCACATATACCGTATTTTTCGCCCTATAAGACGCACCGGGCCATAAGACGCACCTAGGTTTTTGGGGAGGAAAATAAGAAAAAAAAAATTTTTAACCAAAAGGTGTGCTTTTGGTGGGTTTGGAACTAATGGTGGTCTGTGGATGGCACTATTACTGGGGATCTGTGAAGGACACTGTTATGGGGGGATCTGTGGATGACGGACACTGTTATGGGGGGATCTGTGGATGACGGACACTGTTATGGAGGGGATCTGTGGATGACAGACACTGTTATGGGGGGGATCTGTGGATGACGGACACTGTTATGGGGGGATCTGTGGATGATGGACACTGTTATGGGGGGATCTGTGGATGACGGACACTGTTACAGGGGGGATCTGTGGCTGGCACTGTTACAGGGGGGGATCTGTGGCTGGCACTGTTAGAGGGGGATCTGTGGCTGGCACTGTTAGAGGGGGGATCTGTGGCTGGCACTGTTACAGGGGGGATCTGTGGCTGGCACTGTTACAGGGGGATCTGTGGCTGGCACTGTTACAGGGGGGATCTGTGGATGGCACTGTTACAGGGGGGATCTGTGGCTGGCACTGTTATATATGTGCCATCCACAGACCCCCCCACCCCATAACAGTGCCATCCACAGACCCCCCAGCCCATAACAGTGCCATCCACAGACCCCCCCCACCCCTTAACTGTGCCATCCACGGATCAGCCCCCCCCCCCCGCCGATGCCCCTCCAGTATACAAATATAAAATGTCTTATTCAATTAAAATTTATTACATATGACCCCTCACTCCTAAATTCCTAATAGTACCTTACATCCTATTCCTAATAGGTTCTGTACAATGCCGGCAGGCAGGCCGGGCGGCCGGCACGTCACTCACTGACGTCACTTGCCTGCGCCGCCTGCTTCATTCATAAAGTAGGCGGCGCAGGCACGTGACATCAGGGAGTTACGCTGCCGCCCGCCCGGCCTGCCTGCCGGCATTGTACAGAACCTATTAGGAATAGGATGTAAGGTACTATTAGGAATTTAGGAGTGAGGGGGAATATGTAATAAATTTTGATTGAATAAGACATTTTATATTACTATACCGGAGCGGCGGGGCTTTAGTACACTGACTGCACCGCCCCGCCGCTATTCCCGGCCCCCAGCTCCTCCTCCCAGTCCCTCCCCCGGCCCCCGCTCGCTCATACATCGCATCCAGCGATGTTAAACTGTCAACATTCGCCCCATAAGACGCAGGGGCATTTCCCCCCCATTTCTGCGTGGGGGGGGGGGGAGTGCGTCTTATGGGCGAAAAATACAGTAACTACACCGCTGAACGCTGAATATAATTAGTTTTTCCACCAAAATACATCACAAAAGATTTTACCGCATATAACTTAAAGGGGTTGTCCGGGTTCAGAGCTGAACCCGGACATACCCTTATTTTCACCCAGGCAGCCCCCCTGAGGCTAGCATCGGAGCATCTCATGCTCCGATGCGCTCCCTTGCCCTGCGTTAAATCGCGCAAGGCAAGGGCTGTTTTGTTTTCAATAACACACTGCCGGGCAGAAGCTTCTGCCCGGCAGTGTGTTCGGTGATGTCACCGGCTCTTTAGCGCTGCCCTAGCCGTTTTATTGGCTAGGGCAGCGCTAAATACCGCCCATCAGTGCCGGTGACGTCATCGGGGTTCCTGGCAGCCCCATGGAGAGCCCCGGTACGTCACCGGAACTCCAAAAAATACCTTTGCCCTGCGCGATTTAGCGCAGGGCAAAGGGGAGCATCGGAGCATGAACTGCTCCGATGCTCCTGTCAGGGGGGCTGCCGGGGGGAAAATAGAGGGATGTCCGGGTTCAGCTCTGAACCCGGACAACCCCTTTAACTGCTGAACGCTGAATAAAATAGTTTTTTCACCGAAATAAGTCACAAAAGATTTTACCACATATAACTGCAGCGCTGAACGCTGAATAAAATTAGTTTTTCCACTGAAATAAGACAAATTTTTTTACTACATATAACGGAGCACGGAGATGGACAGGGTCTTCGCACTATTCCCCCCCCGCACTATACGGACATCTCAGAAATGAACCGCTGCTCCCGACAGCAGCTCCTGGGAAGGTCATGGACCGCCTCGGTCATCCAGCATCTATTCGCTCTGCTGAAGGATTATTTTGAAAGTGTGTAGAAGCCACACGGGGCCCCCACGCTGCAGATTTATCATGGAGACATCATGCAGATTTTACCGCATATAACTACAGCGCTGAACACTGAATAAAAAAAAAAATTTCAACCGCAATACGTCAATAAAGATTTTATCACTTATAGCTGAACGCTGAATAAATTTAGTTTTTCGACCGAAATACATCACAAAAGATTTTACCACATATAACTGCAGCGCTGAACGCTGATTTCAATTTGTTTTTCCACCGAAATACATCACAAAAGATTTTACTGCATATTACTACAGCACTGAATGCTGAATAAGATTAGTTTTTCCACCGAAATACATTACAAAAGATTTGACCACATATAACTGCAGAGCTGAATGCTGAATACAATTAGTTTTTCCACCAAAATACATCAATAAAGATTTTACCGCATATATGTACAGCACTAAACGCTTAATAATATTTGTTTTTTCACCAAAATATGTCACAAAAGATTTTACCACATATAACTGCAGCGCTGAACGCTGAATACTATTTTTTTCCCCACCAAAATACATCAATAAAGAATTTACTGCATATAACTGCAGTGCTGAACGCTGAATAAAATTAGTTTTTCCACGAAAATAAGTCACAAAAGATTTTACCGCATATAACGAAGCATGGAGGATGGAGAGGGTCTTCGGATTCCCCCCGCACTATACGGACGTCTCAGAAATTAACCGCTGCTCCTGACAGAAGCTCCTGGGAAGGTCATGGAGCGTCCCGGTCATCCGGCATCTATTCGCTCTGCTGAAGGATTATTTTGAAAGTCTGTAGAAGCCACACGGGGCCCCCCACGCTGCAGATATATCATGGAGACATCATGGAGATTTTACCACATATAACTACAGCTCTGAACTCTGATTACAATTTGTTTTTCCACCGAAATACATCACAAAATATCTTGCCACATATTACTACAGCGCTGAATGCTGAATAAGATTTCCACCAAAATACGTTACAAAAGATTTTACCGCATATAACAGCAGAGCTGACCGCTGAATAAATATTGTTTTTCGACCAAAATACTTCAGTAAAGATTTTACCACATATAACCACCGCACTGACTGACTGCTACCGCCGCTACTTCCGTGAACCCCTTCACCACTACTTCCATGGTAGATCGGCTGCTGTGAAGCAGGTGCTCTACCCTGTGCACGTTTGGCTCCCGACCTCCCACTGCTTTCAACACATATAACGCCACCGACGTCAACTGAGAATGTATTTTTCTGTTTGTACTGAAATGGGCCACTAAACGCTTTCAACACATATAACCGCCGCCGACGTGAACTAAGAATATATTTTTCTTTTTGTACTTAAATAGACCACTAAACACTTTCAAGACATATAACCGCCGCCGACATGAACTGAGAATGTATTTTAAATTTTGTACTGAAAAAGGCCACTAAACACTTTCAACACATATAACCACCGCTGACGTGAACTAAGAATGTATTTTTCTGTTTGTACTGAAATGGGCCACAAAACGCTTTCAACACATATAACCGCCGCCGACCTGAACTGATAATGTATTTTTCAGTTTGTACTGAAATAGGCCACTAAATGTTTTCAACACATATAACCGCCGCCGATGTGAACTGAGAATGTATTTTTCTGTTTGTACTGAAATGGGCCACTAAACACTTTTAACACATATAACCGCCGACGACGTGAACTGCGAATGTAATTTTCTGTTTGTACTGAAATAGATCACAGAAAAAAAATGCACCAAACGGATATGCCACTGACTATACTAGCTAGTCATACAAGCAGATATTAAAAGCTGAGACTTTTGCCAATATATTCCTGTCAGGAACACATCGGAGCCCATTATGCACCACGTCACGGTCTCTCAGCATGGCAAGGGTCCTACCACTACGCTAACTAGAGTGTGAACACGGTCTGAAGGTGATGAAATCCAGCTCACAGCCATGCTTCCACACAACCGCATAGCAGGACAACTAATGCAATGTGAATAAAGCAAGACTGTAAGCCACAACCATATCAGACCGTGTGATGGAGGTTACCAGGTGCAAAAGAATGTTTAAATGCCAGGTAAAGGCACATTCAATACATATATAACCTGGCATTTAAATATTCTTTTGCACCTGGTAACCATCACACGGTCTGACAGGGGTGTGGCTTACGGTCTTGCTTTATTCACATTGCATTAGTTGTCCTGCTATGCGGTTGTGTGGAAGCTTGGCTGTGAGCTGGATTTCATCACCTTCAGACTGTGTTCACACCATAGTTAGCATAGTGGTAGGACCCTTGCCATGCTGAGAGACCGTGACGTGGTGCATGATGGGCTCCGATGTGTTCCTGACAGGAATATATTGGCAAAAGTCTCAGCTTTTAATATCTGCTTGTATGACTAGCTAGTATAGTCAGTGGCATATCCGTTTGGTGCATTTTTTTTTGTGATCTATTTCAGTACAAACATTAAGGGGGTTTAAGCTAGGGGAGCTGAGGTGGTTAAAGAATGCTATTATTTTCCCTTATAACCATGTTATAAGGGAAAATAATACAGTGAATAGACTGTCATCTTAGCAACCATGAGTGAAAATCTCACCGCATCCGCACTTGATTGCGGATGCGTGCGATTTTCACTCAGCACCCTTCAATTCTATGGGGCCTGCATTGCGTGATAAACGCACAATATAGAGCATGCTGCGATTTTCACGCAACGCATAAGTGATGCGTGAAAATCACAGCTCATGTGTACAGCCCCATAGAAATGAATGGGTCCGGATTCAGTGCGGGTGCAATGCGTTCACCTCCCACATTGCACCCGCGCGGAAATCTCACCCATGTGAACTCAGCCTTCAGTCCATATATATTTTTCTTGTAGTATTGAAATATGCCCCTATACGCTTTCACCAGAAATAACTGCAACAGTGCAGTGCGTATGTATTTTTCTTTTTTTATTGTAATACGCCCCTATATGCTTTCAATAGAAATAACTGCAGAAGTGAACTGAGAATATATTTTTCTTGTTGGACTGAATTAGCACACTATACGCTTTCACCAGAATTAACTGCAGAAATGCACTGATAATATATTTTTTGTTGTTGTACTGAAATACGACCCTAGACGCTTTCACCAGAAAAAACGTAAAGAGTGAAGTGAGTATATATTTTTCTTGTTGTACTGAACTACACCCCTATACGCTTTCATCAGAAAGAACTGCAACAGTGCAGTGCGTACATATTTTTCTTTTTTTACTGTAATACGCCCCTATATGCTTTCAACAAAAATAACTGCAAAAGTGAACTGAGAATATATTTTTCTTGTTGGACTGAAATAGGACACTATAAGCTTTCATCAGAAAATACTTAAAGAGTGAAGTGTGTATATTTTTTTTCTTGTAGTACTGAAATACACCCCTATACGCTTTCACCAGAAATAACTGCAGAAGAGAAATGCATATATATTTTTCTTGTAGTACTGATATAAGATACTAAAGATACTAAGATATAAGCCACTAAAGGCTTTTCAACATAGCACTTGCAAACCAATAACAAATAGCTGGAATGACCAAGCTGTCTAATGGCTATTTGGATCCCTAAATAATCTTTCCCTGCACTTGTAAATCGCTTTCCTATCAATGTCCCTAGCGCCTTGTGAATTCTCTCCCTGCACGAAGATGCTGTGAAATGATTCCTCCCTATCCTTTCCCTGCACTTATAAAAAAAAAATTCTGTCTTTTTTTCCCACAATCAGGTTTTTCCAATTGCTGTCCCTAGCGCCTTCACACATCTGTCCCTGCACTCTGAACGCTGGAAAATGTCGGACTGTAAGATGGCCATTGGCCGCCATATTTATAGGGCTGTGATTGGCTGCATGCAGGCATGTCAATCTGGGTGATCCCACCTTCCCAGAGTTCCTTGCCCCATGTCGTCAGTTTTCACACGTGTAGCCGCCATTTTAGGAAAAAGTCTATCTAGGATGTGACCTGCTCCCTTATCCCAGCTTCCAGGCCTAGTTGCTATCCCGTCTGCTCCTCATTGTACGGTGGGGAGCTTCCCCCACTCCCCACCGTGACAGCTGTAAGTTATAATAAGCTTGACATAGATCACCATTACTGAAATAAAATAACTTTTTGATGATATTCTGATTTATTGAGATGCACGTGTAGATAGGAACTAATGTGGTAGTCTTTAGTTGGTTGCCAGGAGAGGTACTTTATACCTTCAAATGAACTAATGAAACGGCACCTCATCCTGCAAAATACTAGTCCCCACACAAGACCTGGCCTAAAAAAATAAAAAAGTATAACTTTTAATTCAGAAAATGGCGACACAAAACATTTTTTTAAAATGCTTTCACTGTGTAAAACTTAACAAAAACAAAAAAGTTGACATATTTGGTAACGCCACTTCCATAACAACTTCTATAAAAATATCACTTGATCTACCTCACAAAAAGCATAATATTGAGCGATTCAGAAGTCATGTACCAATCAAACCATTTTGTCATCCCGCAAAAAACAAGCCCTCATATTAGACCATTGTCAGAAAAATAAAAATAAAATATGGCTTTCAGGTTTGTTTGTTTTTAAATGATTTGTGTAAGGCCTCGATCACTTTTCAATGTTTAAATTGTAAAATAGATATGGATGGGCACTCATATACGGAGGTATAGGACACAATTTATTAATAAGATTTACAATAAAAATACAATACAATAAAAGTACAATATAAGCATGAAAAAAAAATATATTGGATTAAAATACAAATGGAGAATATTCAGTCCTAATTTGTAGCCGCGGATGGTGGTACAATTATCCTCAGTACAATGTCTGGTAACAAATCCTGATTACAGGAGGAGGGTAATTGAAACAACCAGCCTCCGCTCAAACAGGCGATAGTTTTCTGTAATTGGGTGCATAGAGTTGTCAAACACACAAAATAATCAACACATTTATCTATGCGAAAATAAAATACTACACTTGGTCCTATGTTCAGAACACACATTAGGTGCTAAAATGTCACTGGGTGGTCAATAAGTATGGCTTGTGTCCAGAAAAAACGTTCCACACGTATAGCAATCTCTGCAGGGTATTTGAACTTCCTTTTGTATCTATATGATATTGTTACAATTGTATCAGAGTTCACTCTTTAAGTGCAAGTCTTATTATCTCTCCTCCTGGTGTCTTGACGTTATAGCTTCACAAGATTTGACCCACCGTGTGGGCTTACCTTTGCCTGCGTCCCTCTGCTTGCTGAGTGGGTTCACACTCCACGATATGTGCCGGCGTCCCGGCTCTGGAGTTGACCGCGTCCCACGTGTCTCTCAGCTGGCTGCAGGGTATGACTCAGTGGGAGGATTGCGTACCTCTCCGGCGCAGGTTGGTGACGTCGTTGGAGTCTTTTTCTTACAAAGTGGAGAAATTCCTTTTCCTTTATAGTGCACTATTATTCGTGAATGATGGGGTATTGGATCCAGGGTATTCCGCCAGACGCGTTTCGGGGAGACGCTGTCCCCTTCCTCAGTGGCATACCCCAAATCTATCGATGGTCTTAATTTATACTGGTCATCAGTCTGTCTCAAAACCCGATCTGGATTTTAATTGTATCTCAAAAGCCAGTCTGGATCTGGCTTTTCTATATCATCTTTTCTTTGCGTTTTTGGTGCGACTTTTTGCAGGGTTGCATTTTATCTTGACAATAGTGGTCCGCTTAACCTTATTTCAAAGTAACTTTTCATGAGTCTTCCTATTTTCCTATATACAGAATCTTATTTACTTCACATTTCATTCCAAGTATTTCATCATTTTTTTTAAAAACAATAAAACAAAATATTTTACTGATTAAAACTTCTAATTAAAATAAATAATAAATGCAGGTTTCCACAGCTTTTATATCAGAGGGGTATTCTCCCTTTACCAGCAGGTATTCACAGATTCATTTACAGGCAAAAACGCATATGCGGTTTCATTGCGTTTTTATAAAAAATACCTGCGTTTTAATTTCTAACATCATTCTTGGGGTTCATGGATTATTAAAGTTCATAAAGGACCACTTAGGATACTTCATATATCAAGTTTCATATACAAAAATTTATCCTCTCCTCTTCACTTGTAGGAGGAAGAAGAAGAAGGACAGGGGTGGCCTATGTGAGGTAGAGGGAGAGTTGCAGTGCTGGGACAAACAGCCAAACTTGCAACTCTCCGTCGACACCCACACAGACCACCCGTTCTCTATATGAAACTGAATATCTCCAATTCAGCATTTAAGCCTCTTGGTAACATGCTACCAAATTCGTAGATCTTTCTCGATTCTGCCCTAGATAATCTTTCAATTTGGTTCCCTCCCCGCCAATGCTTTTCAACCTTTTCCAGTGCCATGAAGGAGAGCTCCCTTGGGTCTTGATTATGCGCATCCTTGAAGTGTCTGGACAGCGAATGTTTATCGTAACCTTTAGTAATATTATTCAGGTGTTCTGCTATCCTGACCTTCAAGGTGCGTTTCGTTCTCCCTATGTATTGTCTTTGACATGGACACTGGATCAGGTATATAACATTATTGGAATTGCAGGTGAGGAAATGTTTAATTGTCATTGAGTGAGAGTTTTGTGTAGAGACAACTGATGTGGTTTTTCTTGGAAATTTAGTTTTCTTACATCCTAAACATTTTCCACATCTAAAAAAGCCTTTGGGTTGAAGCCAATTTGTAATTCCGCATTTTTTACGTCTCTCTTTCACTGAAGGGGCTACTTGTATTCCTAAATTTGGGGCCCTTGAGTAGATTATTTTAGGTTTTAGAGGCAAAAGCATCCCTATTATTTTATCATTGTATAAATGGTGCCAATGTGACTTTATGATATGTTCAATCTGTCTTGCCTGAATATTATATGGCAAAATAATCCGAAAATTTAAATCCTCTTCCCGTTTTGTTTTTTGTGTTGGTTGGAAGAAGGTGTTCCTATCCAAATTCTTTACCTTCTCAAGGGCATCATTTATAATAGGTTCTGGATATTCTTTTTCTTTAAATTGGTCCCTCATGGTATTTGCTTCCTCCACAAATGCATCATCTTCCGTACAGTTCCGTTTTAATCTACGGAACTGTCCGAATGGAACATTTGTTAGCCACCTTGGTAGGTGGCAACTTGTGAAGGGAATATAACCATTTTTTGCAGTGGGCTTATGGAATGTATTACATATATATTTGTTTTCTTTCCGTATAATTGCAATATCCAAAAATTCAGTCCTTTCATTACCAATATTGGAAGTGAATTTTAAATTATTTTTATTGTCATTTATTGTTCTGACAAAAGTTTCAAGATTTTCTCTTGTTCTACCCCAAATAAAAATGATGTCATCTATGTACCGCCGCCATAGGACCAGGTCTGTCCCCAGTTTGGGATCAATGTTGTTGGTCTCCCAGTGTGACAAAAATAAATTAGCATAACTGGGGGCAAACCTGGTACCCATGGCGGTACCTCTCCTCTGCAAATAAAATTGTTCAGAAAATAGAAAGTAATTATTGTGCAAAATGTAATCTACTCCTTCCAGTACATAGTCAATCTGCTCTTTGTTCCATAATTTGTTTCTGGATAACTGTTCCCTTAGGGCAAATATGCCCTGATCATGATTTATAATGGTATAGAGGGACTGGATGTCCAGGGTACCCATTATCCAATGGTCCTGGACACACAGTCCCTCCAAAATACCAATAATTTCAGTCGTGTCACGTATATAAGATCTAATTTTTCTCACCTCAGGTTGAAGTAAGGTATCTATATACTGTGACAAATTTACAGTTAAGGATCCAATCCCCGAAATAATGGGTCGACCTGGTGGGTCCACAATATTTTTGCGGACTTTTGGTAAACAATAAAAAATGGGTAGTCTCCCTGGTGTATCCGTAATGAAATTAAATTCTTGTTGTGTTAAAATATTTTGTTCTAGCCCTTTTTTGCAGAAGAGGGAAAGGGACTGTCTGAAATCTTCCGTTGGATCTTTTTTCAAGGGGATATATGTGGCTTGATCTGCCAATTGTCTGAGGCATTCAGCATTATACTGATCCTCTCCCCAGATCACTATGGCCCCTCCCTTATCTGCTGGGCGAATGACTACTTTTTCATTTTTTTGTAATTCTCTTATGGCCTTCATTTCCCCATTTGTTAGATTATTTCTATACCCTTTTTTTATTTTTTATTTTTCCAAATCTACTTCCACACTTTTTTGGAACATGGCCATTTCTGGACCAATTTCCGCTCTCGGAAATTTTTGGGATTTATTTTTCAGCTGTGTGTGGATATAGGGATCTTTTATTGGTGGTTCTATAATTGGTGGATTTTTAATAAAGTATTTTTTTAAACAGATTTTTCGAATAAATTTTTGGATACCTATATAGGTATCAAATTTATTCAAAGTGGCTGACGGCGCAAATTTTAGGCCTTTATTTAGAAGTGTAGTCTGTGCATTGGTAAGATTAATTTCACTCAAGTTGATGATGTTGTCATTTAATTTTAATAGTGATTTCTGTGCTCTCTTTCTCTGGGATCTTCGTGTCTTCCTCTTCTTTGGTGGTTTTCCCTGTGTTGGTAACTTTCCCATGTGTTCCCTAAGTTGTGATTTTCTTGTATGTCTCGTGTCCATCTCTCGTGTCTCCCTACATCTATTGTTGGGTGTGCTTGATTTCTCTGATCCTGTGGTGCCCTGTGTCTCAAATTGTAAGGTGTTCTGTATATGTGAGGTGTTGTCTTTTTGTGATCTATTTGTTGTGGTGGTCTTTGTTTTAATCGTGGTGAGTGGTGAGGGGGGGTGTGGTCTAAAAAAGAGCTGTCTGCTAAGGTTTCATATCTGTTTTGTGTCGGTATATTATATCTCTTAGGTTCTTTTTGTTCACAGATTTTTACATGGGGATTTTCTTCTGTATATTCTTCTCTATTGTATTCTTTTTCATCCTTTCTAGTGTTATTTCTATATTTCTTTGTTTTTTTGGCTATAATTTCCTGCTCGGTTTTATCCAGGCTTTTATGTAGTCTTTCTTGCCACATTTCATATATTTGGTCTTTTGGGAGTTTATCGATTTTTATTTTTAATCTCGTTATTTTTTCAGATAAACCATCCAAAAGAGTGGTTCTCCTTTTAATAATTAATTCCATAAGGGCTCGGGATTGTATATGCAATAAATCTTCCCATTCTCTATTGAAGTCTTCCCCCATTAAATCTTGTGCTGGGGTTTTTGACAGTTGTAGGCCTTTCGGCACTTTGTTATGATCTAAATATAATTTTAGGGAGCGTATTTCCCAAATCTGTCTTAATTTTCTATGTAATAGGTCCTCCAAATCTCGGAATGACTCAACTGTGGATCTTTCTTCCTGATTACTATTTCTACATTCTATATCTTCAAAGCTGTAGTTTTCTGCCTTAAGCTGTTTTGTCTCCATATAACTCCATAAATCCATGATGGGTACAGGGGGAGCTTGATCTCAATGGGTGATTAAGTGGACAAATTTAAAATAATTCAAGAGATCCGCTCACCTCTGTTGCCCTCAGGGTAGGTGCACCAAACCAAAACTTGAGATCACCCCTCAAAAAATTGTTAAATTGTAAAATAGATATGGATGGGCACTCAAATACGGAGGTATAGGACACAATTTATTAATAAGATTTACAATAAAAATACAATACAATAAAAGTACAATATAAGCATGAAAAAAAAATATATTGGATTAAAATACAAATGGAGAATATTCAGTCCTAATTTGTAGCCGCGGATGGTGGTACAATTATCCTCAGTACAATGTCTGATAACAAATCCTGATTACAGGAGGAGGGTAATTGAAACAACCAGCCTCCGCTCAAACAGGCGATAGTTTTCTGTAATTAGGTGCATAGAGTTGTCAAACACACAAAATAATCAACACATTTATCTATGCGAAAATAAAATACTACACTTGGTCCTATGTTCAAAACACACATTAGGTGCTAAAATGTCACTGGGTGCTCAATAAGTATGGCTTGTGTCCAGAAAAAACGTTCCACACGTATAGCAATCTCTGCAGGGTATTTGAACTTCCTTTTGTATCTATACGATATTGTTACAATTGTATCAGAGTTCACTCTTTAAGTGCAAGTCTTATTATCTCTCCTCCTGGTGTCTTTACGTTATAGCTTCACAAGATTTGACCCACCGTGTGGGCTTACCTTTGCCTGCGTCCCTCTGCTTGCTGAGTGGGTTCACACTCCACGATATGTGCCGGCGTCCCGGCTCTGGAGTTGACCGCGTCCCACGTGTCTCTCAGCTGGCTGCAGGGTATGACTCAGTGGGAGGATTGCGTACCTCTCCGCCGCAGGTTGGTGACTTCGTTGGAGTCTTTTTCTAACAAAGTGGAGAAATTCCTTTTCCTTTATAGTGCACTATTATTCGTGAATGATGGGGTATTGGATCCAGGGTATTCCGCCAGACGCGTTTCGGGGAGACGCTGTCCCCTTCCTCAGTGGCATACCCCAAATCTATCGATGGTCTTAATTTATACTGGTCATCAGTCTGTCTCAAAACCCGATCTGGATTTTAATTGTATCTCAAAAGCCAGTCTGGATCTGGCTTTTCTATATCATCTTTTCTTTGCGTTTTTGGTGCGACTTTTTGCAGGGTTGCATTTTATCTTGACAATAGTGGTCCGCTTAACCTTATTTCAAAGTAACTTTTCATGAGTCTTCCTATCTTCCTATATACAGAATCTTATTTACTTCACATTTCATTCCAAGTATTTTATCATTTTTTTAAAAACAATAAAACAAAATATTTTACTGATTAAAACTTCTAATTAAAATAAATAAATAAATGCAGGTTTCCACAGCTTTTATATCAGAGGGGTATTCTCCCTTTACCAGCAGGTATTCACAGATTCATTTACAGGCAAAAACGCATATGCGGTTTCATTGCGTTTTTATAAAAAATACCTGCGTTTTAATTTCTAACATCATTCTTGGGGTTCATGGATTATTAAAGTTCATAAAGGACCACTTAGGATACTTCATATATCAAGTTTCATATACAAAAATTTATCCTCTCCTCTTCACTTATAGGCCACCCCTGTCCTTCTTCTTCTTCCTCCTACAAGTGAAGAGGAGAGGATAAATTTTTGTATATGAAACTTGATATATGAAGTATCCTAAGTGGTCCTTTATGAACTTTAATAATCCATGAACCCCAAGAATGATGTTAGAAATTAAAACGCAGGTATTTTTTATAAAAACGCAATGAAACCGCATATGCGTTTTTGCCTGTAAATGAATCTGTGAATACCTGCTGGTAAAGGGAGAATACCCCTCTGATATAAAAGCTGTGGAAACCTGCATTTATTTATTTATTTATTTATTTTAATTAGAAGTTTTAATCAGTAAAATATTTTGTTTTATTGTTTTTAAAAAAATTATAAAATACTTGGAATGAAATGTGAAGTAAATAAGATTCTGTATATAGGAAAATAGGAAGACTCATGAAAAGTTACTTTGAAATAAGGTTAAGCGGACCACTATTGTCAAGATAAAATGCAACCCTGCAAAAAGTCGCACCAAAAACGCAAAGAAAAGATGATATAGAAAAGCCAGATCCAGACTGGCTTTTGAGATACAATTAAAATCCAGATCGGGTTTTGAGACAGACTGATGACCAGTATAAATTAAGACCATCGATAGATTTGGGGTATGCCACTGAGGAAGGGGACAGCGTCTCCCCGAAACGCGTCTGGCGGAATACCCTGGATCCAATACCCCATCATTCACGAATAATAGTGCACTATAAAGGAAAAGGAATTTCTCCACTTTGTAAGAAAAAGACTCCAACGACGTCACCAACCTGCGCCGGAGAGGTACGCAATCCTCCCACTGAGTCATACCCTGCAGCCAGCTGAGAGACACGTGGGACGCGGTCAACTCCAAAGCCGGGACGCCGGCACATATCGTGGAGTGTGAACCCACTCAGCAAGCAGAGGGACGCAGGCAAAGGTAAGCCCACACGGTGGGTCAAATCTTGTGAAGCTATAACGTCAAGACACCAGGAGGAGAGATAATAAGACTTGCACTTAGGCTACATTCACACGTCAGTATTTTTCTATAATCCGATTTTCTGTCCGTTTTTTGCGGATCCGTTGTTCCTGAAAATGTTTCCGTATGTCATCCGTATGTCATCCGTTTTTTGCGGATCCGCAAAAAACGCAAACATGTATAAATTTCAATAAGCAAATAAAGTTGTTTGGATTTCTTGATAAAAAAAAAAATAAAAAAAATTAAAATGTCATTTCCAGGAACGGATTCCGTATAAAACGGATGACATACGGAATGACATCCGTATGTCTTCCGTTTTTTGCGGATCCATTGACTTTGTATTGTACCAGGATCCGATTTTTCAGGAAAAGAATAGGACATGTTTTATATTTAAACGGACATGCGGAACAACGGAAACGGACAGCACACATTGTGCTGTCCGTTTTTTTCCAGGACCCATTGAAAATGAATGGGTCCAGATCTGGTCCAGATCTGTTCCAGAAAAAACGGAACAGATCAGGAAAGAAAAAACGGACGTGTGAATGGACCCTTAAAGAGTGAACTCTGATACAATTGTAACAATATCATATAGATACAAAAGGAAGTTCAAATACCCTGCAGAGATTGCTATACGTGTGGAACATTTTTTCTGGTCACAAGCCATACTTATTGAGCACCCAGTGACATTTTAGCACCTAATGTGTGTTTTGAACATAGGACCAAGTGTAGTATTTTATTTTCGCATAGATAAATGTGTTGATTATTTTGTGTGTTTGACAACTCTATGCACCTAATTACAGAAAACTATCGCCTGTTTGAGCGGAGGCTGGTTGTTTCAATTACCCTCCTCCTGTAATCAGGATTTGTTATCAGACATT
This sequence comes from Bufo bufo, assembly GCF_905171765.1. Lineage (NCBI taxonomy): Eukaryota > Metazoa > Chordata > Amphibia > Anura > Bufonidae > Bufo > Bufo bufo. The sequence continues at coordinate 216,806,083 of NC_053394.1, forward strand.
GTACTGAGGATAATTGTACCACCATCCGCGGCTACAAATTAGGACTGAATATTCTCCATTTGTATTTTAATCCAATATATTTTTTTTTCATGCTTATATTGTACTTTTATTGTATTGTATTTTTATTGTAAATCTTATTAATAAATTGTGTCCTATACCTCCGTATATGAGTGCCCATCCATATCTATTTTACAATTTAACCATTTTTTGAGGGGTGATCTCAAGTTTTGGTTTGGTGCACCTACCCTGAGGGCAACAGAGGTGAGCGGATCTCTTGAATTATTTTAAACTTTTCAATGTTTGGTCAATGATTTCTATCAGTGATTTGTGAGCCAAAACCTGTGCGGGTCAAAACCACAGAACAGTCGCAGATCTTTTCATTATACCTATCTCTGTGTAGGCTTCAGGCCTCTTCCACATTTCCATGTCAGTGTCACGTCTGTGTATCATCCGTGAAGATGTTCGCGAAGGATCCGGAATGGGTCAGTGTGTCCATTTTTAGCCTCCATGTGTCATCCGTAATCCACTGATGTTGCTCAGCTAAAAACTAATTTCAAGACCATTTCCATCTCTCTTTCCATAAAAAATGGATGCACCATAGATACCATCCGTGTTGTGTCTGTGATTTTTACTGAACCATAGACTTCAATGGGCGTGTTTGGTCCGCATCACAGACCAAAGTAGTGCATGTCTCCACGGTCAGTAAAAAAATACTGATGTGTGAACAGACACATTTAAATCAATAGGTACGTGTTGTCCGTGGAAAAGCAGAGGACAGCACATGTTCGTGAAAAACAGAAGTGTGGACAAGGCCTCATTTCTGGTTTTGGCTCACAAATCACTGATGGAAATCACTGACCAAACACTAAAGTGTGAAAAAAGCCTAAAAGTGGTAAAAATAGAAAAAATAAAATTCCTGTATCTCTGTAATCGTACTGACCAGCAGAATCAACTTAACATGTCATCATTCCCGCGCAGTGTGCAACACAATAACAAAACCCAAAAAGTTGCTGCCTTTTATTTATCCTGGTTCCTAAAAAGCAAAATAAAAAGTGATAAAAAATAGTATTTACCCCAAAAAAGAACCAATGACAATGGCAACTCATTCCACAAAAAAATAAACACTTGAGGCATTTGCTCAAAACAGCACGTAACTTTGAGGTCTCAGTGTTAATTCACACACAATGGAAAGTTCATATAACACAAGTCACCTTTCTGGCAGTTCTGCCTCCAGTAGTTCACAGCAGGCTTTAGGGGGCCTGTTTCCGCAGCATGCAGCTCTCAGCCCCCCAGTACGGCACCAAGCCTCAGATCCCAAAACAGAGACATCTCTGCTGAGCCCAGCTGCCTATTTAAGGACAGTCATGTGCTGCCAAAACCGGGACCGACACTTAAACTCTGGTCCGGTATTTGACCTCACCTGGCTGGAAACCAGCCCAGCTGCACATGCTGAGAGGAAAATACCTGCCTTGCCAGACACAACCCCTCACTGTGTCACATACCCCCCTTTGTTCAACCCTGAGGGGGTGGACACACGTCAGACAATGCACCCGAGACAGGGCATCAGCGTTTCCCTGCAACCGGCCTGCTCTGTGTTCTACCAAGAACTTAAAGTTCTGCAGAGACAAAAACCATCTGGTGACCCGGGCATTCCTGTCTTTGGCCTGGCTCATCCACTTAAGAGGGGAGTGGTCGGTCACCAGGCAGAACTTTCTCCCCAACAAATAGTAGTGGAGAGACTCAAGTGCCCACTTGATAGCCAGGCACTCTCTCTCCACTATACTGTACCTGTTTTCGGCTGGTGTGAGCTTGCGACTTAGGAAGACAACGGGATGCTCCTCCCCGTTGACTTCCTGAGACAATTGTCACGGCTGCGGATGGGGAAAACCCTCAGCCGTGCGATGACAGAAGATATTGATCGCTGCTAGGCCAGGACAGGAATCAGGTCACCTCCTATCACATCCCTAATTCTGACCCTGACTCCTTGCTGTATGAGCCAACCCTGATGGTAGGAGGGCTCATACTCCTGAACCTAGGGTTCCTACTAGCCCTCAGGGTAGCCCTGGACTAGGAGCAGGGTAAGACGACCTGTTCCTCCTAGATGCGGACGAACAGGAGTCTCACTGGCCAAGCTGCAAGGAAAGGGGAACAAATACAACATATGGATATGGCAGGTGAACTAAAGCAGTTCCAAACCTACCTGCCACAGACACGCTGACTGGAACCCTTGCATGACTACTGATGTCCACACAACACTAAGGGACACAGCACACAACACATATCACACAGGTAACCAGCACATCCATAGCTGCAATAAACAGATAGACCATAAAAACATCTTCTAACATCAGACATATAGTTTTATGACCACAAGGGTATCCCTTACTGGACAGATGGTAAATGAACCAGGAGGATGACTCCAGCATAAAGCATGGCAGGAGTACCCCTCAGACTTCTGGCTTCCAGCAGGAGCTAAATAGCCCAAGCAGCCACACCCACACACCAGGAAAGGAGTTAACCCTTTCATCACCAGACAAGGTAAGTGTCACTTAAAGGAGAAGTGTACACAGAACAAACTCCCTAACACCAAACATAGAAAGTGAACACTTAAAATCACACGTTGCCAGAGGCAACCGCATGCCGTGACAGCGAGCCGCCTAGCCACCAGCTGCTACACTGCCAACAACCATATGTTGCCAACGGCAACCACACGTGAGGCAACAAACCCAGAGCCCTCACCTGTGGTTGACAACATAGAACAAACCGCTGACAACTGCATGCGACCAAAGAATCACGACCATAACCATGGTCGTGACAACAATACAGCACTGAGGCCTACTTCGGAGGCATCCGTTTGTACCACGAACTCCCTCTTTAAGTCGGGCATCACCAAAATCGGTGACCCACACAGGGCCGACTTCAAAGCGACAAAAGCCTCTTCCGCCCGATCATACCAGCGAACCATCACTGATTTTCGTCCCTTCAAGAGCCCTGTCAAGGGCATGACTAGAGTAGCAAAGTGGGGAACAAATCTCATGTTATAGCCCACCATTCCCAGGAATGACTTTATTTGACTAGTGGTGACAGGTCGGGGCCAATTCCGTATCGCCTCTATTTTGTTCACTTGGGGTTTGATAACTCCACGCCCAATGACATACCCCAGGTACTTAGTCTCTTCTAACCCTATCACACATTTTTTTGGGTTAGCGGTTAGGCCAGCTTTCCGAAGGGAGTCCACTACAGCCTGCACTTTGGGTAGGTGACTTTCCCAGTCGGTACTGTGGACTTATCATCCAGGTAAGCCGAAGCGTACCGACGATGTGGACGAAGCACAATGTCCATAAGTCGCTGAAAAGTGGCGGGGGCGCCATGCAATCCAAAGGGTAAGACCTTATATTGATACAGCCCCTCAGCCGTGATGAAGGCAGTTTTCTCTTTCGCAGCCTCCGTTAAGGGCACCTGCCAGTACACTTTCGTGAGGTCCAAAACAGAAAAATACCAGGCTTGTCCTAACCTCTTGATGAGTTCATCGACTAGGGGCATGGGATACGTATCGAATTTGGAAATCTCGTTAAGTTTTTCGAAAGTCGTTACAAAACCGCAACGTCCTGTCCGGCTTGGCTATCAATACTATAGGACTGGCCCACTCACTTTTTGACTCCTCAATGACGTCTAGCTGCAACAGTAGCTGCACCTCCTCTGATATGGCTTGTCGCCGAGCCTCGGGTACCCGGTATGGTTTTAATCGGACTTTTGCCTGAGGCTCAGTGTCAATGTTATGCTGGATTATGGAAGTGCGTCCAGAGAGGTCCGAGAACACATCCTTGTTCCGACTTACGAGCTCCCTGGCCTCCAGATTCTGTTTAGAGGAGAGGCTGTCAGCAATTTTTACTGTAGCAGCCGCTTCTCTTGCATCAGCCAGAGGGGCCGGTACCTCTTGTCCTAGAAAACACGGCCGCGGGCTGTCTTCTGTACAGGTTTCCCTATCTTTCCATGGTTTGAGTAAATTCACATGGTAAACCTGCTCCGGCTTGTGCCGCCCTGGCTGGTGTACCTTGTAGTTTACATCTCCAATTTTCTTGAGTACCTCGTAGGGCCCCTGCCACCTAGCCAGGAACTTACTGTCCACGGTCGGCACCAAAACCCGATCACCCGGGTTAAAGACCCAGACCCGAGCCTGCTGAATATAGACCCGACTCTGGGCTCGCTGAGCTACCTCCATATGCTCCCTAACAAGAGGCAAAACTGTCTCTATCTGATCTTGCATCTGGGTAACGTACTCAATGACACTTTTATGTGAAGTGGGTTGTTGTTCCCACACCTCTTTGGCCACGTCCAAGAGACCGCGAGGGTGTCTGCCATAGAGCAGTTCGAAGGGCAGGAACCCAGTAGAGGACTGGGGTACCTTTCGCATGGTGAACATGAGATAGGGCAGAAGGAGGTCCCAGTCCTTCCCATCTTTAGACACTACCTTTTCAACATATTTTTTTAATGTTTGGTTAAACCGTTCCACCAGACCGTTCGTTTGCGGATGGTAAACGGATGTCCGTAGTTGATTTATGTGCAGCCACTTACAGAATTCCCTCATCACCTTGGACACAAAAGAGGTCCCTTGGTCGGTCAGAACCTCTTTAGGTAGTCCTACTCGGGAAAACATCTCCATTAACACCTTAGCTATGAGTTTGGCCAAGGTATGTCGCAGTGGCACTGCCTCCGGGTACCGAGTGGCGTAGTCTAGAATGACTAAGATGTGTTGATGCCCTCTGGCGGACTTCGGTACTGGGCCTATGAGGTCCATAGCTATTCGGTCAAACGGTACTTCGATAATCGGGAGAGGTACTAGGGGACTACGGAAATGTGGCTGGGGGCTAGTTATCTGGCAGGTCGGGCAAGACTTACAAAACTCTTCCACTTCTTTGAATATACTGGGCCAGTAAAACCGCTGTACAATATGATCCTGGGTTTTCTGCAGCCCCAGGTGACCCCCGAGAAAGTGTTGGTGGGCTAGATCTAACACAAGCTTGCGATAAGCCTTTGGGACCACCAACTGTTCAACAGGCTCACCCCGTAGTAGGTTTACCCAATACAGCATATCCTGATGAACCACAAAACAGGGAAACACTGACTCTGCCCCAGGTTGTTGTGGTTCACCATCTACTATTAACATATTTTCCTTGGCGTGGGATAGAGTTGGGTCCCGACGTTGGGTGGTACCAAAATTATCCTCAAAGACATTGAGGTCTGCCATTTCAGGACCCGGCGGAAAGTCCTCCACGTCACCCACCATCACACTTAGCGGGGTTGTCGCCTCCTCTTCCACCGAAGTGGTGGTCACCCCTACCGTTGGCCCTTCGGTCTCAGGTTCCCAGGGTTCTAGTCTCCCCCCTGAGCCAGCCCACTCTGCTAGGGTTACCCCTGTCTCATGGGTATCAGTCACTCTCATAGCAGGCCACAGTTCCGGGAAGTCTCTCTCTATTATAAGTTCGTAGTGTAAATTTGGGGCAACTGCCACTTCGTGAGTCTATCTGCCAGCCCCTGTGGTTAGAGACACCAGGGCGGTGGCATAGTCTTTTAAGTCTCCATGGATGCACATGACCTCGACTTTTAGGCAAGTATACTCTGCTGACCAGGGGAGTCCTTACTAGGGACACCAGACTCCCTGAGTCCAGCAGAGCCTCCGCTGGAGTGTCTCCTACCTCCACCTGGCACAGGTGGTTTAGAGTTTTTGTGGTACCTGCTGCACACGGCTTCCTGGCATATAGCGACTGACGGTAGCCATAGTTAGTATCCACGGGTTCCACCTGATAGGGACAGTCAGCTCTTACATGGCCCGCCTCCTGACAGCCAACAGACTATCGGAGCCAGGTCTGTAGAAGGTACACCCCAGGTGGGTTTAGTTGGTACAAGTCGCCAGGTCTGGGATGGAGATTTACGGGGGTTGACTGCCCCCCTCCCAAAAGAACCCCCTGTAACAGTCTTAGTAGCCTCGTAGCGCTCCACCATGTCCACCATTTCTAGGGTGTTGCCAGGAGACACCTGGCCAATCCAGTGCTGGAGAGGGGGTGGCAGAGCCCGCCAGAACATAGCCAATAGTCTATCCAGCACCGGATGGCTGATAGTGCTGGGAGCAGGGAGAGACCGACCTGATCGAAGCCAGCCAGCAATACATCTGAAGCGCTGTTTCCGCGTGTGCACAGTGTGAGGGTTAGGAGATTTCAGAAGATAAACAACCATCAGATCTCCTTACCCCTGAGGGCGCACGCGCGGTGTCCATGAGTCCACGCGTGCGCACTGAGGGGTAGCGAGTTCGGATGGTGGTTCGCGGTTCGCTGTGCGAGCTATCGCTGGCCGATAGTGTGCTTGCGCACCCGTGGTAGTGTGCTTGTGCTGAGGCACACACCCCCTTCTCCAGCTGATCGCTTCACCAGAAGTCACGTGGGGTATGGTATTTTCACGGGGTAGGGTTTTTTGATAGAACACCAGCACTTAAACTCTGGTCCGGTATTTGACCTCACCTGGCTGGAAACCAGCCGAGCCGCACATGCTGGGAGGAAAATACCTGCCTTGCCAGACACAACCACTCACTGTGTCACACTGCTCTGCAAAATACAGAAAGTGGTCTTTCCCTTCTGAACCCTGCAGTGTACCCAAACAGCAGTATACGTCCACATTTATGGCATTTCCGTACCCAGTAGAACCTGCCTAACAATTTAAAGGATGTGGTGTGTCTCAGATGGCAAATGCTGGACACAACATATTCAGCACTGAATTGCCATATCTGTGGAAAACTTGCAATTTTCATTTTCCACAGTCGCCGATGCATTAATTTCTGCAAAATAGCAGTGGTGTCAAAATGCTCACACTACCCCTTAATAACTTGATGGGCAGAGTTTGCAAAATTGGGTCACTTCTTGGGGTTTCATTTATTATTTCACCCCAGAGCCTCTACAGTTGTTGACACAAGCAATGTAGTTCACCAAATTGGGCCTCAAATGCGTTTGATGCTCTTTCATTCCTGAGCCCTGTTGTATGTACAGGTATATGATTAGGGCCACACATAAGGCGTTTATAAAACCAGAAAGCACTGAATAATAAGAGGGCTTGCTTTTCGCACTGGCACACGGTGGGCACAACATATTGGGCACCAAAGTGGCATATTGGTGTAAAAATTGCTATTTTCACATCTGTTGTGAATTAATTTTTGCAAACACTTACCGTATTTTTTGCCCTATAAGACCCACTGGCCTATAAGACGCACCTAGGTTTTTGAGGAGGAAAATAAGAAATGGACGACGCACTGTCATGTGGGGGATCTGTGGATGGCACTGTCATGTGGGGGATCTGTGGATGGCACTGTTATGGGGGATCTGTGGATGATGCACTGTCATGTTGGGGATCTGTGGATGGCACTGTTATGGGGGATCTGTGGATGGCACTGTTATGGGGCATCTGTGGATGGCACTGTTATGGGAAGGGGCATCTGTGGATGGCACTGTTATGGAGTGGGGGATCTGTGGATGGCACTGTTATGGGGGGGATCTGTGGATGACACTGCTATATATGTGTCATCCACAGATCCCCCTCATAACAGTGTCCCCTAATACACCGGCCCTCTGCTCACCGCAGTATTTATAAATATTAATCCTTAACCTGTTAATAAGTTTAACTAAAGCTGCGCTCTCCCCTGCATCAGTACTGTACTTACTAACAAGCTTCCATAGGAGGCAGAGCGGACGGCAGCAGTAACATCACTCACTGACGTTGCGCGCCTGCTCCGCCTCCAAAGTGGGAGGAGCAGGCACGCGATGTCAGTGAGTGACATTACTGCTGCCGTTTGCTCTGCCTGCTATGGAAGCTTGTTAGTAAATACAGTACTGATACAGGGGAGAGCGCAGCTTTAGTTAAACGTATTAACAGGTTAAGGATTAATGTTTAGAAATACTGCGGTGAGCGGCAGGGCCCAGTGTAAGAGTACAGTGACTGCATCGGGCCCCGCCCCAAGTACCGGACTCCAGCCCCTCCTCTCTCCCCGCTCGTACATCGCAGAAAGTGCGGGTTCGCATTTCTGGATCGGGCCGCACATCGTGCGGCCCCATAGAAATGAATGGGTCCGCAATTCCGTTCCGCAAAATGCGGAATGGAATTGAGGATGTGTGAATGGAGCCTTAAGGTGAGTTCTTTTCTTTAACTCCTTCCTGACATATGGTTCTTTAAAGATGGGCATAAAAATCTATACACATAAAACCATAGAGTAACAACAATTAGATATAAATATTCTAGCAGCAGTATACACGGCAATTCATAAATAACAGCAATATCAATGGATAAATAGCAGTTGGAGGATAGCAGCGATGTTAGCAGCAATTAATAATAAATAAATAAAAAGCAGGAATATCTTTTAAGATTGGATTAGTGGCAATAGTTCCATGTAGCAATCCCCATATAGTATGTTCCACTATTTGTTTGGAGATTAGATAACTCTGGAGTGTGGTATCAATGTAGCAACAATGTTCTCAATTATAACAATTGTGAGGATTCCGCTATTAGCGTGACTGCAGTTGATCGCTAGGTATCTTTTTTTTCCCTCCTTATGCGATAAAGATATTCAAATACAGTCTCGTTTTGTTATGCACATTAAATGTTTACTCACGGTTCAGCTGTTTTTCAGGTGCGGCGTCCCGCTCCTGTTCTAAGAACAGACTGACCTTAGTAGTTCGGGTCCTCCGGTCGCAGCTTGTTTTAAAAGTCGGCGTGCCACATGTTATGGCGGCATCTCTATTTGATGTTGATAACGCCCCTTTAGTATTCAGGTTGCCTTTTAACTTTTTTATTTCAGCTGCCGGGGTTCCGCTTTGTAAATATTAGTAAGTTCTTTAGGTTGAATTCCTCTTGGAGCGCTCCAGCAGTGTAGTTTCAATCTTCATATGCTTGTTCACCCAAACATGTTTCGGAGCTCAAACTCGCTCCTTCCTCAGTGGTCAAGCATATTTCACAACATGTTCCCCTTTTATCCTGTGTCGGTCCATCCAAAAAGCCGGAATCTGATCCGGAATGGTGTCTTTATATAATCCATTAAATTTCCAATCCTCTATTATAGAGATATTTAAATCATATGTTAATTTATTCTGCTTAAAATGCTGTTATCCATAAATGTATCTCAATTTTTCCGTTTCATATGCAATCATTTATAGATATCAAAATATTTTTATATTTTCATATTTATTAAAAACATAAAATATCACTATTAAATATCAGAGGGATATATCAATACGTCAATTGTTAAAAGAAGGGCTTATAGCCATAAACATAGTTATAGTCATGGAATAAATTTTTGGAATAAATTTTTTCAAATATAGAACGAGTTTATAAATATAGGAATACATTTTCAAGGAATCAGTTTTCAAAGATGGGTTTTCCAAAGATATATGTTTTCAAAGCATATATATAAATAGACCTCTAACGAGTGTGTTGTTTTATGGGGGACCCTTAGTTAAGGGAAGACGGGGGTGCTGATATTAAAACAGAAACCACCGTCGTCCGTCAACCAGGGGCGCCTCATTTTACAGGAAGCCAAAAATCTCAAGTTCCGCATTCAGGCCATTGAGATACATTTATGGATAACAGCATTTTAAGCAGAATAAATTAACATATGATTTAAATATCTCTATAATAGAGGATTGGAAATTTAATGGATTATATAAAGACACCATTCCGGATCAGATTCTGGCTTTTTGGATGGACCGACACAGGATAAAAGGGGAACATGTTGTGAAATATGCTTGACCACTGAGGAAGGAGCGAGTTTGAGCTCCGAAACATGTTTGGGTGAATAAGCATATGAAGATTGAAACTACACTGCTGGAGCGCTCTAAGAAGAATTCAACCTAAAGAACTCACTAATATTTACAAAGCGGAACCCCGGCAGCTGAAATAAAAAAGTTAAAAGGCAACCTGAATACTGAAGGGGCGTTATCAACATCAAATAGAGACGCTGCCATAACATGTGGCACGCCGACTTTTAAAACAAGCTGCGACCGGAGGACCCGAACTACTAAGGTCAGTCTGTTCTTAGAACAGGAGCGGGACGCCGCACCTTAAAAAAAGTTGATCCGTGAGTAAACATTTAATGTGCATAACAAAACGAGACTGTATTTGAATATCTTTATCGCATAAGGGTCCATTCACACGTCAGTATTTTTCCATAATCCGATTTTCTGTCCGTTTTTTGCGGATCCGTTGTTCCTGAAAATGTTTCCGTATGTCATCCGTATGTCATCCGTTTTTTGCGGATCCGCCAAAAAACGGAAACATGTATAAGTTTCAATAAGCAAATAAAGTTGTTTGGATTTCTTGAAAAAAAAATTTAAGTGTAATTTCCAGGAACGGATTCCGTATAAAACGGATGACATACGGAATGACATCCGTATGTCTTCCGTTTTTTGCGGATCCATTGACTTTGTATTGTACCAGGATCCGATTTTTCAGGAAAAGAATAGGACATGTTTTATATTTAAACGGACATGCGGAACGGAACAACGGAAACGGACAGCACACATTGTGCTGTCCGTTTTTTTCCAGGACCCATTGAAAATGAATGGGTCCAGATCTGGTCCAGATAAAACGGAACAGATCAGGAAAGAAAAAACGGACGTGTGAATGGACCCTAAGGAGGGAAAAAAAAGATACCTAGCGATCAACTGCAGTCACGCTAATAGCGGAATCCTCACAATTGTTATAATTGAGAACATTGTTGCTACATTGATACCACACTCCAGAGTTATCTAATCTCCAAACAAATAGTGGAACATACTATATGGGGATTGCTACATGGAACTATTGCCACTAATCCAATCTTAAAAGATATTCCTGCTTTTTATTTATTTATTATTAATTGCTGCTAACATCGCTGCTATCCTCCAACTGCTATTTATCCATTGATATTGCTGTTATTTATGAATTGCCGTGTATACTGCTGCTAGAATATTTATATCTAATTGTTGTTACTCTATGGTTTTATGTGTATAGATTTTTATGCCTATACATTTCTATTTTTAATATTTAATAAAATTGCCTTAATGGAAACCATACTTAAGGAGAGGATTGTGGAACATCTAAAATCCCATGGATTGAAGGATGAAAAACAGCATGGGTTTACTTCAGGGAGATCATGTCAAACTAATCTTATCGATTTTTTCGATTGGGTGACTAAAATAATGGAGGAGGTGCAGTAGACATCGCTTATCTAGACTTTAGTAAGGCTTTTGATACTGTCCCACATAGAAGGCTTATCAATAAAGTGCAGTCTTTGGGCTTGGACTCCCATATTGTTGTATGGATTAGGCAGTGGCTGAGGGACAGGCAACAGAGGGTTGTAGTCAATGGAGTATATTTAGACCAAGGTCTTGTTACCAGTGGGGTACCTCAGGGATCTGTTCTGGGACCCATATTGTTTAATATCTTTATCAGCGAAATTGCAGAAGGCCTCGATGGTAAGGTGTGTCTTTTTGCTGATGACACAAAGATTTGTAACAGGGTTGATGTTCCTGGAGGGATACACCAAATGGAAAAGGATTTAGGAAAACTAGAGGAATGGTCAAAAATATGGCAACTAAAATGTAATGTTGATAAGTGCAAGATAATGCACCTGGGACGTAAAAACCCAAGAGCAGAATATAAAATCACTGATACAGTCCTAACCTCAGTATCTGAGGAAAGGGATTTAGGGGTCATTATTTCAGAAGACTTAAAGGTAGTGTCATGGTCTTACCTGCTTGCTGCTCTCCTTCGTTTGACATGTGCTGGCGGCCATCTTGGGTCCTGGGTTTCTTGTAGCCTTCCACCCTGCGGCTCCTCCTTCCCCTGGGAGGAGCTGGATGCCTAGCTCATATATATAGGAGGTCTGTGGCTTCAGTTCCTTGCTTGGTCCTCTTGTGTTCACATGCTTCTAAGACTGCTGCTGCTTCTGGTTCCTGATCCTGGCTTCGTCTGACTACCCTGCTGGTTCCTGATCCTGGCTTCGTCTGACTACCCTGCTGGTTCCTGATCCTGGCTTCGTCTGACTACCCTGCTGGTTCCTGATCCTGGCTTCGTCTGACTACCCTGCTGGTTCCTGATCCTGGCTTCGTCTGACTACCCTTCTGGTTCCTGACCTCTGGCTTCGCAAAGACTCTGCTCGGTTTCACCATCCGTTTGGACTTTTGCTTTACAGCTTTATTTTCAATAAAGCCTTCTTATTTTCACGTATCTCTTGTTGTACGTCTGGTTCATGGTTCCGTGACAGGTAGGCAGACAATGTCATAGAGCAGCAGGAAATGCTAGCAGAATGCTTGGGTGTATAGGGAGAGGAATTACCAGTAGAAAGAGGGAGGTGCTCATGCCGCTCTACAGAGCACTAGTGAGACCTCATTTGGAGTATTGTGCTCAGTACTGGAGACCATATCTCCAGAAGGATATTGATACTTTGGAGAGAGTTCAGAGAAGAGCTACTAAACTGGTACATGGATTGCAGGATAAAACTTACCAGGAAAGATTAAAGGACCTTAACATGTATAGCTTGGAAGAAAGACGAGACAGAGGGGATATGATAGAAGCTTTTAACCACCTCAGCCCCCAGTGCTTAAACACCCTGAAAGACCAGGCCACTTTTTACACTTCTGACCTACACTACTTTCACCGTTTATTGCTCGGTCATGCAACTTACCACCCAAATTAATTTTACCTCCTTTTCTTCTCACTAATAGAGCTTTCATTTGGTGGTATTTCTTTGCTGCTGACATTTTTACTTTTTTTGTTATTAATCGAAATTTAACGATTTTTTTGCAAAAAAATGACATTTTTAACTTTCAGTTGTAAAATTTTGCAAAAAAAACGAGATCCATATATAAATTTTGCTCTAAATTTATTGTTCTACATGTCTTTGATAAAAAAAAAATGTTTGGGTAAAAAAAAAATGGTTTGGGTAAAAGTTATAGCGTTTACAAACTATGGTACAAAAATGTGAATTTCCGCTTTTTGAAGCAGCTCTGACTTTCTGAGCACCTGTCATGTTTCCTGAGGTTCTACAATGCCCAGACAGTACAAACACCCCACAAATGACCCCATTTCGGAAAGTTCACACCCTAAGGTATTCGCTGATGGGCATAGTGAGTTCATAGAACTTTTTATTTTTTGTCACAAGTTAGCGGAAAATGATGATTTTTTTTTTTTTCTTACAAAGTCTCATATTCCACTAACTTGTGACAAAAAATAAAAAGTTCTATGAACTCACTATGCCCATCAGCGAATACCTTGGGGTCTCTTCTTTCCAAAATGGGGTCACTTGTGGGGTAGTTATACTGCCCTGGCATTCTAGGGGCCCAAATGTGTGGTAAGGAGTTTGAAATCAAATTCTGTAAAAAATGACGTGTGAAATCCGAAAGGTGCTCTTTGGAATATGGGCCCCTTTGCCCACCTAGGCTGCAAAAAAGTGTCACACATCTGGTATCTCCGTACTCAGGAGAAGGTGGGGAATGTGTTTTGGGGTGTCATTTTATATATACCCATGCTGGGTGAGAGAAATATCTTGGCAAAAGACAACTTTTCCCATTTTTTTATACAAAGTTGGCATTTGACCAAGATATTTATCTCACCCAGCATGGGTATATGTAAAAAGACACCCCAAAACACATTCCTCAACTTCTCTTGAATACAGAGATACCAGATGTGTGACACTTTTTTGCAGCCTAGGTGGGCAAAGGGGCCCATATTCCAAAGAGCACCTTTCGGATTTCACAGGTCATTTTTTACAGAATTTGATTTCAAACTCCTTACCACACATTTGGGCCCCTAGAATGCCAGGGCAGTATAACTACCCCACAAGTGACCCCATTTTGGAAAGAAGACACCCCAAGGTATTCCGTGAGGGGCATGGCGAGTTCCTAGAATTTTTTATTTTTTGTCACAAGTTAGTGGAAAATGATGATTTTTTTTTTTCATACAAAGTCTCATATTCCACTAACTTGTGACAAAAAATAAAAACTTCCATGAACTCACTATGCCCATAAGCGAATACCTTGGGGTCTCTTCTTTCCAAAATGGGGTCACTTGTGGGGTAGTTATACTGCCCTGGCATTCTAGGGGCCCAAATGTGTGGTAAGGAGTTTGAAATCAAATTCAGTAAAAAATGATTTCAAACTCCTTACCACACATTTGGGCCCCTAGAATGCCAGGGCAGTATAACTACCCCACAAGTGACCCCATTTTGGAAAGAAGAGACCCCAAGGTATTCGCTGATGGGCATAGTGAGTTCATGGAAGTTTTTATTTTTTGTCACAAGTTAGTGGAATATGAGACTTTGTATAAAAAAAAAAAAAAAAAAAAAATCATCATTTTCCACTAACTTGTGACAAAAAATAAAAAATTCCAGGAACTTGCCATGCCCCTCACGGAATACCTTGGGGTGTCTTCTTTCCAAAATGGGGTCACTTGTGGGGTAGTTATACTGCCCTGGCATTTTCCAGGGGCCCTAATGTGTGGTAAGTAGGTAAATGACCTGTGAAATCCGAAAGGTGCTCTTTGGAATGTGGGCCCCTTTGCCCACCTAGGCTGCAAAAAAGTGTCACACATCTGGTATCTCCGTACTCAGGAGAAGGTGGGGAATGTGTTTTGTGGTGTCATTTTACATATACCCATGCTGGGTGAGAGAAATATCTTGGCAAAAGACAACTTTTCCCATTTTTTTATACAAAGTTGGCATTTGACCAAGATATTTATCTCACCCAGCATGGGTATATGTAAAAAGACACCCCAAAACACATTCCTCAACTTCTCCTGAATACAGAGATACCAGATGTGTGACACTTTTTTGCAGCCTAGGTGGGCAAAGGGGCCCAAATTACTTTTAGGAGGGCATTTTTAGACATTTGGATACCAGACTTCTTCTCACGCTTTGGGGCCCCTAAAATGCCAGGGCAGTATAAATACCCCACATGTGACCCCATTTTGGAAAGAAGACACCCCAAGGTATTCAATGAGGGGCATGGCGAGTTCATTGAAAAAAAAAATTTTTGGCACAAGTTAGCGGAAATTGATTTTTTTGATTTTGTTCTCACAAAGTCTCCCTTTCCGCTAACTTGGGACAAAAATTTCAATCTTTCATGGACTCAATATGCCCCTCAGCGAATACCTTGGGGTGTCTTCTTTCCAAAATGGTGTTATTTGTGGGGTGTTTGTACTGCCCTGGCATTTGAGGGTCTCCACAATCATTACATGTATGCCCAGCATTAGGAGTTTCTGCTATTCTCCTTATATTGAGCATACGGGTAATGAGATTTTTTTTTTCCGTTCAGCCTCTGGGCTGAAAGAAAAAAATGAACGGCACAGATTTCTTCATTCGCATCGATCAATGTGGATGAAAAAATCTCTGCCAAAAAAAGAAAAAGGAGGGGAAAGGCGTCTGCCAGGACATAGGAGCTCCGCCCAACATCCATACCCACTTCAGCTCGTATGCCCTGGCAAACCAGATTTCTCCATTCACATCAATCGATGTGGATGAATAAATCATTGCCGGGATTTTTTTTTTTTATATATATACAAAGTGTTTGCCAAAGTATATGAACACCGCCACCTCCTCAGCTCATATGCCTCGGCAAACATATCTTTTACTGCAGAGGAGAAATCTCGTCTTGCAGCGCCGCATACACCGACTTGCGTGTAATCTGACAGCAGCGCAATGCTTCTGTCCGAATGCACATCAGTGCTGCAGCTAGTCGATCGGTTGGTCCACCTGAAAGGTAAAAAAAACAAAACAAAAAAGAAAAAACCAGGCCGCAAAGCAATAACTTTATTAACTTTAGAACAGAACATATTAACTTTTTTTAACTTTTTTACTTACCGGTAATTTTTTTTTTGTTTCGTTTATTTTACCTTTATAGAACAAACCTCTCCTTCCCCATGGGACAATGTGCAAAGCGCAAATCGCCCAAAGATGTGGCGAAGTACGTTATGCACTTTATCCCAGGTGAAAGGAGAGGTTTGCAGCAGCTGAGAGTAAAAGGGCCCTAATAGCCCTGTGTGCCTGTCCTGTGAGATGCAATCCCTATGCTAGGTGTACCTGTGTGTGGTACTTCCGGAAACACTCACCAAAGCATAGGGCAGGGTGGTCAGGACAGTCAGGACAGAAATAGCGGGTGTCACGCCTTATTCCACTCCTGCTACAGACACGACATCTTTTTCGGGGTGACGGTTGGGTTGAGGTACCAGGAACGACACTGGGGAAATGTCGCTCGTGTAGACGGCTAACTACACTGGTGGATGGGGCCACGGAACCTCCTGGGTAAAGGAGGTTCTCGATGATCTCTTCCTGGAATTTGAGGAAAGATCGTGTTCTCCCAGCCTTACTGTAGAGAACAAAACTATTGTACAGCGCCAATTGAATTAAATATACAGACACCTTCTTATACCAGCGTCTGGTTCTGCGGGAAACTAAATACGGAGACAACATCTGGTCATTGAAGTCCACCCCTCCCATGAGCGCATTATAGTCGTGGACACAGAGGGGCTTTTCAATGACACGGGTTGCTCGCTCAATTTGGATTGTCGTGTCTGCGTGAATGGAGGAGAGCATGTAAACGTCACGCTTGTCTCTCCATTTCACCGCGAGCAGTTCTTCGTTACACAAGGCAGCCCTCTCCCCCCTTGCAAGACGGGTGGTTACAAGCCGTTGGGGGAAGCCCACGCGACTAGTTTGCGCGGTGCCATAGGCGCAAATCCGTTCTAGAAACAAATGCCTAAAGAGGGCCACACTTGTGTAAAAATTGTCCACATAAAGATGGTACCCCTTGCCGAATAAGGGTGACACCAAGTCCCAGACTGTCTTCCCACTGCTCCCCAGGTAGTCAGGGCAACCGACCGGCTCCAGGGTCTGATCTTTTCCCTCATAGATCCGAAATTTGTGGGTATAGCCTGTGGCCCTTTCACAGAGCTTATACAATTTGACCCCATACCGGGCACGCTTGCTTGGGATGTACTGTTTGAAGCCAAGGCGCCCGGTAAAATGTATTAGGGACTCGTCTACGCAGATGTTTTGCTCGGGGGTATACAAATCTGCAAATTTCTGGTTGAAATGGTCTATGAGGGGCCGAATTTTGTGGAGCCGGTCAAAAGCTGGGTTGCCTCTGGGACGGGAGGTGGTGTTGTCGCTAAAATGCAGGAAACGGAGGATGGCCTCAAATAGTGCCCTGGACATAGCAGCAGAGAACATGGGCATGTGATGAATCGGGTGCGTTGACCAATATGACCACAATTCATGCTTTTTTGTCAGGCCCATGTTGAGGAGAAGGCCCAAAAAAAATTTAAGTTCGGAAACTTGGACTGGTTTCCACCGGAAAGGCTGGGCATAAAAGCTTCCCGGGTTGGCGGATATAAATTGTGTGGCATACTGGTTGGTCTCTGCCACGACTAAGTCCAAGAGCTCCGCAGTCAAGAACAGCTCAAAAAATCCCAGGGCCGAACCGATTTGAGCCGTCTCAGCCCGAACTCCAGACTGGGCGGTGAAAGGGGGAACTACAGGTGCGGCTGAAGTTGGTGACTGCCAATCAGGGTTTGCCAGCACCTCAGGGATTCTAGGGGCTCTACTGGCCTGTCTGTGCGGTGGCTGCGACGGGGTAACTAGTGCACGTGCCACCGTACCAGCTTCAACTGCCCTTCTGGTGCTCGCCACGTCACCATGTTGTACGGCAGTGCTGGTACTAGGTCCAGGGAGGGCTGCGCTGCTGGTGTATGCCTCACCACGTGATCCGGCAGCGACAGCCCCACTCTGCTGCTCTTGAAGCGGATCCTGCATAACCTGTGGTCTAGCGACACGGGGCCGGGTACGCCTGGTGCTGCCAGGGACCTCCTCGTCCGAACTTTGGGTCAGAGAGCCACTGCTTTCTACAGGTTCATATTCTGACCCGCTAGATTCATCAGATGAGGGTTCCCACTCCTCATCCGACTGGGTCAGAATCCTGTAGGCCTCTTCAGAAGAATACCCCCTGTTTGACATTTTGGACTACTAAATTTAGGGGTATTCCCTGAGACTACCCAAGAAAAAAAGCAAGCCTGTCTTACAAAGGGGAGGCTAGCGAAGTACCGGAGGCCGCTGCGGTTGATAAAAAATATCAAAACTGATTTTTTTATCGCCGCAGTGCGTGTAAAATGAATGTGCAGTGATCAAAAAATATATATTTTTTGTCACTGCGGTGGGGCGGGCGTGGGTGAACGCACGTGTGGGCGACCGATCAGGCCTGATCGGGCAAACACTGCGTTTTGGGTGGAGGGCGAACTAAAGTGACACTAATACTATTATAGATCTGACCGTGATCAGTTTTGATCACTTACAGATACTATAAAAGTACAAATGCTGATTAGCGATACGCTATTCAGCGAATAAAAGTGACTGCGGTGCGTTGGGCTGAGCGCTAACTGACGCTAACTACCTAACCAAGGGGCCTAAACTATCCCTAAAACCTAACAGCCAATACTAGTGAAAAAAAAAAAGTGACAGTTTACACTGATCACTTTTTTTCCTTTCACTGGTGATTGACAGGGGTGATCAAAGGGGTGATCAAAGGGTTAATTGGGGTGCAGGGGGGTGATTAGGGGCTACAGTGAAGTGTTTGGTGTACTTACAGTTCAGTCTGCTTCTCTGCTGGATCCAACCGACGAAAAGGACCAGCAGAGGAGCAGACAAGCCATATAACAGATCATATTTACTAATATGATCTGTTATATGACTTTGGATTGGATTTTTTAAAAATCGCCAGCCTGCCAGCCAATGATCGTTGCTGGCAGGCTGGTGACGAACTTCTTCTTTGAATTTTGCCGGCCCGCGATGCGCATGCGCGGGCCGGCTTGGAGCGAAATCTCGCGTCTCGCGAGATGACGCGTATATGCGTGATTGTGCGCAGCGCTGCCACCTCCGGAACGCGAATCTGCGTACAGCGGTCCGGAGGTGGTTAAATACATAAAGGGAATCAACAAGGTAAAAGAGGAGAGAATATTTAAAAGAAGAAAAACTGCTACAAGAGGACATAGTTTTAAATTAGAGGGGCAAAGGTTTAAAAGTAATATCAGGAAGTATTACTTTACTGAGAGAGTAGTGGATGCATGGAATAGCCTTCCTGCAGAAGTGGTAGCTGCAAATACAGTGAAGGAGTTTAAGCATGCATGGGATAGGCATAAGGCCATCCTTCATATAAGATAGGGCCAGGGACTATTCATAGGATTCAGATATATTGGGCAGACTAGATGGGCCAAATGGTTCTTATCTGCCGACACATTCTATGTTTCTATGTTTCTATATGCCTTCCATGAACCCATAAATAGAGTGCCTGCTCACTATTACTTTATTTTAAACCTATTTATAATTGACAAGGGTGAGTCAAATTGAGCAAGAGTACCTTCTCCAGAAAACCAGTGGAGAGACGCCTTTTTTGTTATATATTTTCTTTAAAGATGGGGCCTGCTCAGGAGCAGGCACTATAGCAGGCGATTATCTGCGGTTTCACCCAGCAGACACCCGGGGTTAATGTATTTGATTCGGCAATAACGGAAACTACAGACATTTAACCCCTTCACATTTGACCACGTCAACTGAGCGCTGAAAACCTGGGAGCGGGAAAACAGCTTCCCCTCACTGAGATCAAGGAAACTGTTCCTTTGTAGTGATAGGCTTGCTGAAAGTTCTGATGACTATCACAGGTATATTCCAATGTCGGCCTGCAGGTGGCAGCACTGCACTGGAATATACTGAATTTTCTATTTAGTAATGCATTAAAGGGGTTCTGCACTTTGTTTTAACTGATGATCTATCCTCTGGATAGATCATCAGCTTCTGATCGGCGGGGATCCGACATCCGGGACCCCCACCGATCAGCTGTTTGAGAAGGCAGCGGCGCTCCAGTAGCACCACGGCCTTCTCACTGTTTACCGCCGGCCCACTGATGTCACGACTAGTATCAACTAGAGTGGGCAGGGCTAAGCTCCATTCAAGTGAACAGAGCTTAGCTCCGCCCACGCTAGTTGATATTAGTCGTGACGTCACTCGGCCAGCGGTAAACAGTGAGAAGGCCACGGCGCTGCTGGAGCGCCGCTGCCTTCTCAAACAGCTGATTGGCGGGGGTCCCGGGTGTCGGACCCCCGCCAATCAGAAGCTGATAATCTATCCAGAGGATAGATCATCAGTTAAAACAAAGTGCAGAACCCCTTTAAACACCATTACTGAATAGAAATGGCAATCTGATAGTGTGTTGGGTCCCCTTTTTATGGCGGCCCAGTCGACCCGCTGCACGGGTCTTCCCAAGAGAGCCGCACTCCTGCTCTAACAACCTAGACCAACAGGAGCGCCGTTCTGGGTCGTTTAACCCTGTACATGCCAAGGGCAATAGCATCCGCATCATGAAAGCTGTTAAATGGGGATTGGACTCTCTTTGTCTCTCATCGGCACCCCATGAATGAGATTGTGGGCTGTGGATGTGTATGCATGCAGGCCGGGGCCTAGTGAAGGCCCCAGGTCTGCCTATAGTGTCCCAGCAGGCCATGCCTCTCTTGCACAGCTTGCTGGTGAATGTTAGTATAGCACTAACATTAAGGGCTCATTCAGACGGCCTTATGTTATTTGCGGTCCGCAAATAT
The DNA here is from genome assembly GCF_905171765.1 of Bufo bufo. NCBI lineage: Eukaryota > Metazoa > Chordata > Amphibia > Anura > Bufonidae > Bufo > Bufo bufo. Next base: position 216,826,735 of record NC_053394.1, read on the forward strand.
CTGGATCACTTGTTCAGCGAAATCTTCTGCATGTCTGCAAAAAAAAAAAGGAATGTATGTTTCCGTATCTGTTCCTTATTTGGCGGATCGGCAAAAAAAAACGGAAGGTATTTTAATAAAGATTCAAAGGTGACATGACAAGGTATTAAAGTTTGCGGACTCGAATCCTCAAAATATGGACTGTATATGGAACATATTCCGCATTATTGTGGAACCATAGACTTGAATGGGGCCACAAACCGCTTTTGCGGACAAGTATAGGGCATGTTCTATCTTTTATTCGGACATACAGAATAGGCATCTTTAAAGACGGGGGTTAAGTCTACATTCACACGACCGTATGTGTTCCGTAAAAAAAATGGATGACGTCTGTATGGCTCTATTGTAACAATGCCTAACGTTGTCTGCAAAACGGACAAGAATAGGACATGTTCTATTTTTTTCGCGGGGTCTACGGAACAGACATACGGATGTGGATTAAAATGAATGGGTCCTCATCCAAACCGCAAAAAAAACTGAATGGACACGGAAACAAATACGTTTGTTTGAATATAACCTTAACCACTTCAGCCCCCCTAGCTTAAACACCCTTAATGACCAGGCCACTTTTTACACTTCTGCACTACACTACTTTCACTGTTTATTGCTCGGTCATGCAACTTACCACCCAAATGAATTTTACCTCCTTTTCTTCTCACTAATAGAGCTTTCATTTGGTGGTATTTCATTGCTGCTGACATTTTTACTTTTTTTTGTTATTAATCGAAATTTAACGATTTTTTAGCAAAAAAATGACATTTTTCACTTTCAGTTGTAAAATTTTGTAAAAAAAACGACATCCATATATAAATTTTTCTCTAAATTTATTGTTCTACATGACTTTGATAAAAAAAAAATGTGTGGGTAAAAAAAAAAAATGGTTTGGGTAAAAGTTATAGCGTTTACAAACTATGGTACAAAAATGTGAATTTCCGCTTTTTGAAGCAGCTCTGACTTTCTGAGCACCTGTCATGTTTCCTGAGGTTCTACAATGGCCAGACAGTACAAACACCCCACAAATGACCCCATTTCGGAAAGTAGACACCCTAAGGTATTTGCTGATGGGCATAGTGAGTTCATAGAACTTTTTATTTTTTGTCACAAGTTAGCGGAAAATGATGATTTTTTTTTTCTTACAAAGTCTCATATTTGCCCATCACGAAATACCTTGGGGTGTCTTCTTTCCAAAATGGGGTCACTTGTGGGGTAGTTATACTGCCCTGGCATTTTAGGGGCCCAAATGCGTGCGAAGTAGTTTGAAATCAAAATGTGTAAAAAATGGCTGGGGAAATCCGAAAGGTGCTCTTTGGAATGTGGGCCCCTTTGCCCACCTAGGCTGCAAAAAAGTGTCACACATCTGGTATTGCCGTACTCAGGAGAAGTTGGGCATTGTGTTTTGGGGTGTCATTTTACATATACCCATGCTGGGTGAGAGAAATATCTTGGCAAAAGACAACTTTTCCAATTTTTTTATACAAAGTTGGCATTTGACCAAGATATTTATCTCACCCAGCATGGGTCTATGTAAAATGACACCCCAAAACACATTGCCCAACTTCTCCTGAGTACGGCAATACCACATGTGTGACACTTTTTTGCAGCCTATACCTTGGGGTGTCTCCTTTCCAAAATGGGGTCACTTGTGGGGTAGTTATACTGCCCTGGCATTCTAGGGGCCCTAATGTGTGGTAAGTAGTTTGAAATCAAAATGTGTAAAAAATGACCTGTGAAATCCTAAAGGTTCTCTTTGGAATGTGGGCCCCTTTGCGCATCTAGGCTGCAAAAAAGTGTCACACATCTGGTATCGCCGTACTCAGGAGAAGTTGGGCAATGTGTTTTGGGGTGTCATTTTACATATACCCATGCTGGGTGAGATAAATATCTTGGTCAAATGCCAACTTTGTATAAAAAATGGGAAAAGTTGTCTTTTGCCGAGATATTTCTCTCACCCAGCATGAGTATATGTAAAAAGACACCCCAAAACACATTGCCCAACTTCTCCTGAGTACGGCGATACCACATGTGTGACACTTTTTTGCAGCCTAGGTGGGCAAAGGGGCCCACATTCCAAAGAGCACCTTTCAGATTTCACCGGCCATTTTTTACAGATTTTGATTTCAAACTACTTCGCACGCATTTGGGCCCCTAAAATGCCAGGGCAGTATAACTACCCCACAAGTGACCCCATTTTGGAAAGAAGACACCCCAAGGTATTTCGTGATGGGCATAGTGAGTTCATGGAAGTTTTTATTTTTTGTCACAAGTTAGTGGAATATGAGACTTTGTAAGAAAAAAAAAAATCATCATTTTCCGCTAACTTGTGACAAAAAATAAAAAAAGTATAGGAACTCTCAATGCCCCTCACGGAATACCTTGGGGTGTCTTCTTTCCAAAATGGGGTCACTTGTGGGGTAGTTATACTGCCCTGGCATTCTAGGGGCCCTAATGTGTGGTAAGTAGTTTGAAATCAAAATGTGTAAAAAATGACCTGTGAAATCCTAAAGGTGCTCTTTGGAATGTGGGCCCCTTTGCCCACCTAGGCTGCAAAAAAGTGTCACACATGTGGTATCGCCGTACTCAGGAGAAGTTGGGCAATGTGTTTTGGGGTGTCTTTTTACATATACTCATGCTGGGTGAGAGAAATATCTCGGCAAAAGACAACTTTTCCCATTTTTTATACAAAGTTGGCATTTGACCAAGATATTTATCTCACCCAGCATGGGTATATGTAAAATGACACCCCAAAACACATTGCCCAACTTCTCCTGAGTACGGCGATACCATATGTGTGACACTTTTTTGCAGCCTAGATGCGCAAAGGGGCCCACATTCCTTTTATGAGGGCATTTTTAGACATTTGGATCCCAGACTTCTTCTCACGCTTTAGGGCCCCTAAAATGCCAGGGCAGTTTAAATACCCCACATGTGACCCCATTTTGGAAAGAAGACACCCCAAGGTATTCAATGAGGGTCATGGCGAGTTCATAGAATTATTTTTTTTTTGCACAAGTTAGCGGAAATTGATTTTTTTTTTGTTTTTTCTCACAAAGTCTCCCTTTCCGCTAACTTGGGACAAAAATTTCAATCTTTCATGGACTCAATATGCCCCTCACGGAATACCTTGGGGTGTCTTCTTTCCGAAATGGGGTCACATGTGGGGCATTTATACTGCCCTGGCATTTTAGGGGCCCTAAAGCATGAGAAGAAGGCTGGAATATAAATGTCTAAAAAATTTTATGCATTTGGATTCCGTGAGGGGTATGGTGAGTTCATGTGAGATTTTATTTTTTGTCACAAATTAGCGGAAAGGGAGACTTTGTGAGAAAAAACAAAAAAAAAATCAATTTCCGCTAACTTGTGACAAAAAAAAAAAAAAGTCTAGGAACTCTCAATGCCCTCACGGAATACCTTGGGGTGTCTTCTTTCCAAAATGGGGTCACTTGTGAGGTAGTTATACTGCCCTGGCATTCTAGGGGCCCTAATGTGTGGTAAGTAGTTTGAAATCAAAATGTGTAAAAAATGACCTGTGAAATCCTAAAGGTGCTCTTTGGAATGTGGGCCCCTTTGCCCACCTAGGCTGCAAAAAAGTGTCACACATGTGGTATCGCCGTACTCAGGAGAAGTTGGGCAATGTGTTTTGGGGTGTCTTTTTACATATACTCATGCTGGGTGAGAGAAATATCTCGGCAAAAGACAACTTTTCCCATTTTTTATACAAAGTTGGCATTTGACCAAGATATTTATCTCACCCAGCATGGGTATATGTAAAATGACACCCCAAAACACATTGCCCAACTTCTCCTGAGTACGGCGATACCATATGTGTGACACTTTTTTGCAGCCTAGATGCGCAAAGGGGCCCACATTCCTTTTATGAGGGCATTTTTAGACATTTGGATCCCAGACTTCTTCTCACGCTTTAGGGCCCCTAAAATGCCAGGGCAGTTTAAATACCCCACATGTGACCCCATTTTGGAAAGAAGACACCCCAAGGTATTCAATGAGGGTCATGGCGAGTTCATAGAATTATAATTTTTTTGCACAAGTTAGCGGAAATTGATTTTTTTTTTGTTTTTTCTCACAAAGTCGCCCTTTCCGCTAACTTGGGACAAAAATTTCAATCTTTCATGGACTCAATATGCACCTCACGGAATACCTTGGGGTGTCTTCTTTCCGAAATGGGGTCACATGTGGGGTATTTATACTGCCCTGGCATTTTAGGGGCCCTAAAGCGTGAGAAGAAGGCTGGAATATAAATGTCTAAAAAATTTTACGCATTTGGATTCCGTGAGGGGTATGGTGAGTTCATGTGAGATTTAATTTTTTGACACAAGTTAGTGGAATATGAGACTTTGTAAGAAAAAATAAATAATAATAATTTCCGCTAACTTGGGCCAAAAAAATGTCTGAATGGAGCCTTACAGGGGGGTGATCAATGACAGGGGGATGATCAATGACAGGGGGGTGATCAGGGAGTCTATATGGGGTGATCACCCCCCTGTCATTGATCACCCCCCTGTAAGGCTCCATTCAGACGTCCGTATGTTTTTTACAGATCCACGGATACATGGATCGGATCCGCAAAACACATACGGACGTCTGAATGGAGCCTTACAGGGGGGTGATCAATGACAGGGGGGTGATCAGGGAGTCTATATGGGGTGATCACCCCCCTGTCATTGATCACCCCCCCTGTAAGGCTCCATTCAGAGGTCCGTATGTTTTTTACAGATCCACGGATACATGGATCGTATCCGCAAAACACATACGGACGTCTGAATGGAGCCTTACAGGGGGGTGATCAATGACAGGGGGTGATCAGGGAGTCTATATGGGGTGATCACCCCCCTGTAATTGATCACCACCCTATAAGGCTCCATTCAGATGTCCGTATGTGTTTTTCAGATCCGATCCATGTATCCGTGGATCCGTAAAAAACATACGGACGTCTGAATGGAGCCTTACAGGGGGGTGATCAATGACAGGGGGCTGATCAGGGAGTCTATATGGGGTGATCACCCCCCTGTAAGGCTCCATTCAGACGTCTGTATGTGTTTTGCGGATCCGATCCATGTATCCGTGGATCCGTAAAAAACATACGGACGTCTGAATGGAGCCTTACAGCGGGGTGATCAATGACAGGGGGGTGATCAGGGAGTCTATATGGGGTGATCACCCCCCTGTTATTGATCACCCCCCTGTAAGGCTCCATTCAGAAGTCCGTATGTGTTTTGCGGATCCGATCCATGTATCCGTAGATCCATAAAAAACATACGGACGTCTGAATGGAGCCTTACAAGGGGGTGATCAATGACAGGGGGGTGATCAATGACAGGGTGGTTATCAGGGGTTAATAAGTGACAGGGGGGGAAGTGTAGTGTAGTGGTGTTTGGTGCTACTTATTACTGAGCTGCCTGTGTCCTCTGGTGGTCGATCCAAACAAAAGGGACCACCAGAGGACCAGGTAGCAGGTATATTAGACGCTGTTATCAAAACAGCGTCTAATATACCTGTTAGGGGTTAAAAAAATCGCATCTCCAGCCTGCCAGCGAACGATCGCCGCTGGCAGGCTGGAGATCCACTCGCTTACCTTCCGATTGTTCACAGGAAATCTCGCGTCTCGCAAGATGACGCATATATGCGTGACTCTGCGCTGAGCTGCCGCCTCCGGAACGCGATCCTGCGTTAGGCGGTCCGGAGGCGGTTAAAGGGCTTCTGTCACCCCACTAAAGTCATAATGTTTTTTTGGGCTACTTAAATTCCTCATACTGCGATATATCAATATATAATGCTCTTACTCATTTTCGTTCAGTAGTTTAATAAAAAAACTGACTTTTATAATATGTCTGCAATTCAAATCCCGCGCCTGTCTTCATTCGGCGCAGGCGCTCTGAGAGAAGGAGGCTCGCCTCCTCAGCACTCCCTCAGTCACCGAAAGAGAAGACGTCATCGGCGCAGGCGCACTGAGGGAGACGAGCGCGTTCGCTGGCCCTGTCAATCAACATGCGGAGGGGGCGTCATTATGAAAGGAGGATGGGGCTGCTACCAGCAAGTACCCGCCCTACTTGCTGGTAGAGAGGTAATGTACATATTATAAAAGTCAGTTTTTTTTATTAAACTACTGGACGAAAATGAGTAAGAGCATTATATATTGATATATCGCAGTATAGCCCAAAAAATTAAAATGACTTTAGTGGGGTGACAGAAGCCCTTTAAGAAAAGGTTTTTATTCCACAAAAGAAGTAAAGCATAAAAAAAAAACTATATGTATATTGGCTTTTTTTCCAGCTCCCTTCTACATCGTGTGCAATATTATATGCTCCCATTAAACTTGTCCCGCAAAAAACAAGTCTTATGTAAACAAAAAAAAACACGTTATGGCTCTGAGAAGGCAGGGAGAGAAAAAAAGAAGACTCAAAAACTCGCCAGGTTAGGAAAGGGTTAATGGGTTTGGCCACATTTTATGTGTCGTGTACGGTGTATTTGAATAAGAAACTGGACGAACAAGAAAGCAGCTTCAGCCCTGAATAAGAAAGTGGACAGGAACGAAACCGACTTGAGCGGAGTCAGTGTTTCCAGTGGAGGCGGCGCAGCCCTCCCTCAGCAGTGTCATGTCCGCGCTCCTTCTTCTGGGCGGGACCGTCTCCTCCTCTGACAGACTTCCTACTGCTGAGTCCTAGCTGGAGACGGTCACTGGAGCTGCGCGGTGTCTGTAGGTAAGTGGCCATGACCGGGACTTACTATCTGCTGATCCACAGGGCGCTGGCACTATGGCTGCCCCCCAGCAGGGCACCGGCAGGTCCTGGCTGTGGGACTCGGACTGGCTCTGCCCTCTTCTAGCAGCCAAGCTCCTTACAAATCGCGGAAGACCATAGACACCGCTACCATATGAGGTCACAGGAGCCCGGCAGAAAAACCTGCAGGTCCGTGGCAGATGACAAGTGGCCAGGGTTCATAAAGCTGGCATATGATGGGCAGTGGTCCTTGAAGTTGGCATATGACAGGCAGTGGCCAGGGTACATAAAGCTGGCATATGACGGGCAGTGGCCAGGGTTCATAAAGCTGGCATATGACGGGCAGTGGCCAGGGTTCATAAAGCTGGCATATGACGGGCAGTGGCCAGGGTCCTTGAAGTTGGAATATGACAGGCAATGGCCAGGGTCCCTAAAGCTGGCATATGACAGGCAGTGGCCGGGGTCCATAAAGCTGGCATATGATGGGCAGTGGTCCTTGAAGTTGGCATATGACAGGCAGTGGCCAGGGTACATAAAGCTGGCATATGACGGGCAGTGGCCAGGGTCCATAAAGCTGGCATATAACAGGCAGTGGCCAGGGTCCATAAAGCTGGCATATGATGGACAATGGCCAGGGTCCATAAAGCTGGCATATGACGGGCAGTGGCCAGGGTCCTTGAAGTTGGCATATGACGGGCAGTGGTCAGGGTCCATAAAGCTGGCATATGACAGGCAGTGGCCAGGGTCCATAAAGCTGGCATATGACGGGCAGTGGTCAGGGCGTGTACGTGGGCTCCTCTCCAGACCTTTTGATTAGCTGAGGAATCCTCACCCTGAGGTGCATACGGATATATACATAAGGTATTGCTCACGCCCTAAGGCCTCTTTCACACGGGCGTTGCGGGAAAATGTGCGGGTGCGTTGCGGGAACATGCACGATTTTTCCACACGAGTGCAAAACATTGTAATGCGTTTTGCACTCGCGTGAGAAAAATCGCGCATGTTTGGTACCCAAACCTCTTCACAGAAGTTCAGGCTTGGGATCGGTGTTCTGTAGATTGTATTATTTTCCCTTATAACATGGTTATAAAGGGAAAATAATAGCATTCTGAATACAGAATGCATAGTACAATAGCGCTGGAGGGGTTAAAAAATAATAATAATAATTTAACTCGCCTTAATCCACTTGCTCGCGCAGCCCGGCATCTCTTCTGTCTTCTTTTTTGCTGTGTGCAGGAAAAGGACCTGTGGTGACGTCACTCCGGTCATCACATGATCCATCACCATGGTAAAAGATCATGTGACGGAACCATGTGATGACCGGAGTGACGTCACCACAGGTCCTGTTCCTGCACACAGCTAAGGGCTCTTTCACACTTGCGTTCTTTTCTTCCGGCATAGAGTTCCGTCGTCGGGGCTCTATGCTGGAAGAATCCTGATCAGTTTTATCCTAATGCATTCTGAATGGAGTGAAATCCGTTCAGGATGCATCAGGATGTCTTCAGTTCCGGAACAGAACGTTTTTTGGCTGGAGAAAATACAGCAGCATGCTGCGCTTTTTGCTCCGGCCAAAAATCTTGAACACTTGCCGCAAGGCCGGATCCGGAATGAATGCCCATTGAAAGGCATTGATTCGGATCCGGCCTTAAGCTAAACGTCGTTTCGGTGCATTACCGGATCCGACGTTTAGCTTTTTCTGAATGGTTACCATGGCTGCCAGGACGCTAAAGTCCTGTTTGCCATGGTAAAGTGTAATGGGGAGCGGGGGAGCAGTATACTTACCGTCCGTGCGGCTCCCGGGGCGCTTCAGAGTGACGTCAGGGCGCCCCACGCGCATGGATGACGTGATCGCATGGAATGTACATAGGTCTAGTTCACCGAGGGGTCAACATGGCTGAACTTTTTCCTGAACATGAGATTGCGGAGCCTTTAAGGAAGCAGTCAGGAGATGTTTCTCACAGCCATAGATTTGGCACATTTGGAAGAAACGAGACGCTTTTCTCTGGCTCCTGCGCGAGGCCGAGGCACGCCATTAGTATACGTAGTGCATGTTATGCTTTGAGAAATCCATGCCCCCTTTTCTAGACACTTTTGTATAAATGGGTGTAACACATAATGGGGGAGATTTATCAAAACTGATGCAAAGGAAAACTGGCTTAGGCTACTTTCACACTAGCGTTTTAGTTTTCCGGTTTTGAGATCCGTCATAGGGGCTCAATACCGGAAAAAAACGCTTCAGTTTTGTCCCCATTAATTGTCAATGGGGAAAAAACTGAACTGAACAGAATGGAATGGTCCAAAATGCATTCCGTTCCGTTTGGTTGCATTCTCATACCGGAGAGCAAACCGCAACATGTTGTAGTTTGCTTTCCGTCCTGGGATGCGGAGCAAGACCCCCAATGAAAGTCAATGGGGACAGATCAGTTTTCTCTGACAATAGAAGACGGATCCGTCCTCCATTGACCTTCAAGGGAATTCATGACGGATCCGTCTTGGCAATGTTAAAGATAATACAACCGGATCCGTTCATAACGGATGCAGACGGTTGTGTTATCAGTAACGGAATCGTTTTTACTGAACCCTGCCGGATCCAGTAAAACGCTAGTGTGAAAGTAGCCTTAGTTGTTCATAGCATCCAATCAAATTCCACATTTCATGTCTCAGAACTCCTATGGAAAATGAAAGGTGGAATCTATTTGGTTGCTATGGGCAACAAAGCCAGTCTTCCTTTACATCAGTTATGATAAATCTAGCTCAATACATTTGACATACGGCGAATTCTGGAGCCCTGTCCTTGGTAAATGTGTGTTTTGTTCTGTTCTACCAGTTTCCTCAGGATGTTACATTTCCATTACCAGCCAGGCGACACAGTTTATACTCCACATACATTAAAGGGGTTGTCTCACTTCAGCAGATGGCATTTATCATGTAGGGGAAGTTAAAGGGGTCGTCCAAGTTATTTTTATTGATGACCTATCCTCGGACCCCTGCCGATCAGCTGGTTGAAGAAAAGGCTGTGCTCCGTGCCAGCGCTGCCTTCTATTTACGGTTTACCTGCTCGCCATTGACACCGCAGTGTTTTTTTTTTGTTTTTTTTTAATATCAATTTATTTATTTTCATTTTCTTCTCTATACAAAACACATGTTGTGATAGTAAAAACAGCCAGCACAGGATAGTTACTATACAACAGTAGCAAACTGCCCTATCACATAACACAAAATCCTGCACCATTTATAAATATAACAGTAAATTCGCCAATAGTGTAAAAGCTAAACCTATGACCTCCCACCCCATCCCCCCCCGAGTTGGCTGTCGTCACTGCAGCCCCGGTACAAACAGACATCGTTACACTAGCAACCACGTCTGTACAGTCACACGTACCGCAGTGTTAATTACAAGAAGCCGTCCCATTCACTTCTGTGAGACGGCTCCTTCTTATTCAAGTGTATAGGAACAAGACGTCCCATAGAAGTGAATGGGATGACATCTTGTAATTCCACCTGCTCAACGCTGTGATGCTGATGGCGAGCAGGTAAACTATGCAGGGAAGGCTGCGCACTTCTCTTCAACCAGCTGATCAGTGGGGGTGTCAGACCCCCGCCGATCTGATATTGATGACCTTTAATTCAAGGCACTTACTAATGTATTGTGATTGTCCATATTGCTTCCTTTCCTGGCTGGATTCATTTTCCATCACATTATACACTACTAGTTTCCATGGTTATGACCACCATGCAATCCAACAGCGGTGGTCGTTCTTGCACACTATAGAAAAAAGCATTGGCCTCTCTGTCTGCGTGTACATTACACATCAGGGGATAACTTTTAATCATGGCACACTCCTTTATGCTGGACGGCCGAACATCTAATGTGTATGGAGGGCCTCTCTCCCTGATAGCAGATGTTGGGGGAGATAAGGATGGGATAAATGTCCTGACAGAATAATCCCTTTGATTCTGGGTTCACATCTGCAGTTTTGTCTCTGGCTGCCGGAGTTCACTGTATCCAGCATAGCCGGATCCCCATTCACTGTAATAAGATCCATCTGCGGTCCGGCCACTTACCGGCATATATGTAGCACTTTTTGTCCGGCCAAGGGCCGACATGTACGCCAGATACAGTGAATCCTGGCAGTCTGTTCCCCCATCAGAAGAGACTGCCGGAATTAAGAACGCCGATACGAACCCAGCCCGAGCTGAGCAAACCTTCATCAGCCATAGTTTATCACTGAAATGTACAATGTACTCTAAATAGGGCTGGGAATAAATGCAGCGATCAGAACGTCACCTGCTCCTCCGCCATTAGGATCACTCTCATGCCAGGAACAAGTCTTTTGAGACTGTAGAGATGTAAACAACCTTTTTACGTTCTGCCGCTCAGATGAAATTCGGGCAGGAATTACAGGAACTGCCCATACATGTTATAGTAGTCTAAGGCAATCCGTCAGGCAGTTTTACAAATGTTGTTCCTTGCGTTGCCTGTTTTCGCTGCAGCTGGCAGTGCACAGGTTAATACTGTGCCGCCGTCTTTTTCTTGCTTCTAATGCAGATGGTGTGTTTCCAGAGCCAGGAGCTTAAAAGGGTGGCATTGTGACCTCACGGGAGGAAAGTAGGACTTCAGCCAAAAGGTATTTTTTTTATGTACCTTTTTGTGCAATCCCTTAAATATAGAACGGCGGGCTAGGTCCTGACAGAGGCGGCATTATTCTAGTTCCTGATGGCTATTTTCCTGTGGTGTACTGGCCAGGTGACTGCACATAGCTGAAGGGGTTGGTGGGGTCCAGTTATCACAGGCATGTAGCTGCCTTCATACTGCAGGATGTCCTCATTGTACAATGTGTTACACAATCCTTTTCTATTGTGCAAGAATCTAACGGTGACGTATGAGGACCATAGGTAGTCCTGAGAGATCTGAAATAACCGTAGAAAGTAAGACCTATATAGTCGGTATATAAAGGGAGCTGGAATTGAGAAGCGAAGAGCAGGTGAGTATGCTTTATTCAACAGGTGCAGCAGGCTGAGGTTGACAGTAAAAAAAAGTCCTAAACTGAACAACCCCTTTAAGATATGGTGCAACAGTTCCCAGCACACATCGGCCCAGATTTTCTAATGTATTTGCGCCAAATATCTCTCTTAAAAAATGACTCAAAATGGATCAAGGTTTGTTCACTTTTTTTTTCCAAGACGCGTTGACCTGAGATAAACGTGGTGCAGGTCTAGGCAGCCTGTCTAAGCTTATGCCACCTATAGGATTAGTATACAGTTGCAAGAAAAAGTATGTGAACCCTTTGGAATGATATGGCTTTCTGCACAAATTGGTCATAAAATGTGATCTGATCTTCATCTAAGTCACAACAATAGACAATCACAGTCTGCTTAAACTAATAACACACAAAGAATTAAATGTTACCATGTTTTTATTGAACAAACCATGTAAACATTCACAGTGCAGGGGGAAAAAGTATGTGAACCCTTTGGAATGATATGGATTTCTGCACAAATTGGTCATAAAATGTGATCTGATCTTCATCTAAGTCACAACAATAGACAATCACAGTCTGCTTAAACTAATATCACACAAAGAATTAAATGTTACCATGTTTTTATTGAACAAACCATGTAAACATTCACAGTGCAGGTGGAAAAAGTATGTGAACCCTTTGGAATGATATGGATTTCTGCACAAATTGGTCATAAAATGTGATCTGATCTTCATCTAAGTCACAACAATAGACAATCACAGTCTGCTTAAACTAATATCACACAAAGAATTAAATGTTACCATGTTTTTATTGAACACACCATGTAAACATTCACAGTGCAGGTGGAAAAAGTATGTGAACCCTTGGATTTAATAACTGGTTGAACCTCTTTTGGCAGCAATAACTTCAACCAAACGTTTCCAGTGCTTGCAGATCAGATGTGCACAACGGTCAGGAGTAATTCTTGACCATTCCTCTTTACAGAACTATTTCAGTTCAGCAATATTCTTGGGATGTCTGGTGTGAATCGCTTTCTTGAGGTCATGCCACAGCATCTCAGTCGGGTTGAGGTCAGGACTTTGTCTGGGCCACTCCAGAAGGCATATTTTCTTCTGTTTAAGCCATTCTGTTGTTGATTTACTTCTATGCTTTGGGTCGTTGTCTTGTTGCAACACCCATCTTCTGTTGAGCTTCAGCTGGTGGACAGATGGCCTTAAGTTCTCCTGCAAAATGTCTTGATAAACTTAAATTAATTTTTCCTTCAATGATAGCAATCCGTCCAGGCCCTGACGCAGCAAAGCAGCCCCAAACCATGATGTCCCCACCAGCATACTTCACAGTTGGGATGAGGTTTTGATGTTGGTGTGCTGTGCCTCTTTTTCTCCACACATAGTGTTGTGTGTTTCTTCCAAACAACTCAACTTTGGTTTCATCTGTCCACAGAATATTTTGCCAGTATTGCTGTGGAACATCCAGGTGCTCTTGTGCAAACTGTAAACGTGCAGCAATGTTTTTTTTGGACAGCAGTGGCTTCCTCTGTGGTATCCTCCCATGAAATGCATTCTTGTTTAGTGTTTCTACACCATCGTAGATTCGCTAACAGGGATGTTAGCTTATGCCAGAGACTTTTGTAAGTCTTTAGCTGACACTCTAGGATTCTTCTTCACCTCATTGAGCAGTCTGCGCTGTGCTCATGCAGTCATCTTTACAGGATGGCCACTCCTAGGGAGAGTAGCAGCAGTGCTGAACTTTCTCCATTTATAGACAATTTGTTTTACCGTGGACTAATGAACAGCAAGGCTTTTGGAGATACTTTTATAACCCTTTCCAGCTTTATGCAAGTCAACAATTCTTAATCGTAGGTATTCTGAGAGCTCTTTTGTGCGAGGCATCATTCACATCAGGCAATGCTTCTTGTGAAAAGCAAACCCAGAACTGGTGTGTGTTTTTTATAGGGCAGGGCAGCTGTAACCAACACCTCCAATCTCATCTCATTGATTGGACTCCAGTTGGCTGACACCTCACTCCAATTAGCTCTTGGAGATGTCATTAGTCTAGGGGTTTACATACTTTTTCCACCTGCATTGTGAACGTTTACATGGTGTGATCAATAAAAACATGGTAACATTTAATTATTTGTGTGTTATTAGTTTAAGCAGACTGTCATTGTCTATTGTTGTGACTTAGATGAAGATCAGATCACATTTTATGACCAATTTGTGCAGAAATCCATATCATTCCAAAGGGTTCACATACTTTTTCTTGCAACTGTATCTGGGCCATTGTGCTCCTAGTGTTTGGGGCATAGGAAGATTAGACAGTGTTAATGGTTCTGATCAGAATAATCAGAATCAAAATGGCTTCTTCTAATGGCCTTGGACCTGTAAAGCTGGTGGGGATCAGGTAAGTATGATTACCGCTGTATGGTTTGTTCGCCCTGGGGGTCTGTAAAATGTCACCAGGGGCGTACCTTTAATGTGACTCTGACTTGCCTTCTCAAGCACACTTGGCAATTTTATAGTGTTTTTTTTTTTTTTTCTGTAGTTAGAGGAAGCCATAGTACCTGTGGGAAGCCCTTATAAATATGGGGAAAACCTACAAACTTTAATAAAGAAGCACTCTAACAAAAATGTTAATCTCTAGCTTATTAGAAAGATACATAATGTAAATTGCAGTGAAGGGACTATTCTTACTGGTGGCTGTAGTTGGGAGTTATCCACTCCCTTCTGATCGTCAGCTGTATGTGATCAACACTATGACTCTCCAAATGACACAGCGCCTTATGTGTGGACAGGAAGTCAGGTATAGATGTACACTATGTGGCCAAAAGTATGAGACCTGACCATCACACCTACATGATCTAGTTGGACTTCCCATTCTAGTTATATGAAGGTGGCTTCCTTTTGCAGCTTTAACAGCTTCCACTCTTCTAGCACGGCCTTACACAACATTTTGGAGTGTGTCTGTGGGAATTTTTTCCAATTAGCACAAAAGAGCATTTGTGAGGTCAGACACTGATGTTTAATGAGAAGGTCTTGCCTCGCCTAAACTATTGCCACAAAGTTGGATAAACAGAGAGAGTGATCTATATGTGAAGATTATAGACCCCCTTTAAAAACCTGAAGGAAGTGGCTTGTGGTTTTGTGATCTCTCTGTTTTAAGGCTTTAAAGGGGAACTAAAGCTAGAATCAAAACACAAAGAACCACCAACAAAACATAACATAATCTCCTTATGTGTCTTTGTCAGTTGGTCTTGTTTTGTCAGATATCACAATTGCAGACCATGAAAAATAAACTAGAAAAGCAGTGCATTGTTCTGTGAAGCTGCAGCCATATCTTATGCCCCCCCCCCCCCCCCCCCCCTCCGATTCTAGTGTATGTAGGGCAGGAAGTGTTGAAGTGTTGGAGAAGGAGGGCTGGTGTCACGGTCCCTCCAGTGACAGAGGTTAGAAGATCTGAAAGACTGTCTGCACGTTAGGTCATCTGACAGCCTATCTGTTTTCACTTGTTGCAGTGTTGTTGGTAATGATCACACCTCTTGTCTCAGGTGCAGTTGTGGTCATTACTGCTCCTCTATTTAGTCTGGACTCACACTTCATACCATGCGGTTGATATTCTCTGCCTGGAGTTGGAAGAGCTGGTGTGTGGTTCTCATCTGAGTTCCTGCTCATCCATTTTTTATTGAAGATAAGTGTACTTCTCTTGGTATTTTGTTGCTCCCATTTGCTCGTTGGCCTCAGGGAGAAGCTGGTTCGTTCAACGAAGTAACCAGTAGTCTCAGACCATGTCACTAATCCTAGGGCTTTTCATGGTTACTAGGGCCTAGGTTTCCTGTGTATGAATATTCCCACCTTCAGGATCTATTCATACTGACAGGAGTCAGTACTAGGTTTAGGGTTTCCTCAGGTGGTCACCATTTCCCTTTCCCTAGCCTTGAGGCCTAGTTACTGGTCATTTTCCTTCTGTTGTCATTCTGGTGTTCCTGGTGTGGTCATTTTGTTGGAAGGGATCTTCTAGTAGGATTTGGTTACAACCCTGTGGAGCTGTAATAGACTACATAATACTTTGCTTTTGCCTGTGAGCTGATATTGGGGAAAATTTACTAAGCATAATCTGCCAGAATTCTGGCACACATTGCTCCAAAAATTGAGTATATGCATGCTTTTGTCACCTCTTGTGGCAAGTCTGTTTTAATAAATAATTTTATTCCCTATCTGTTTATCATTCCCCATGATGCTACTTTTTCACCGATGACGGCGCATACAGCAGGGGTCCGGCTATCAGTGACTGCCGGACCCCTGCCGCTGATCGGGTAGGCGCAGCTCCTGCACCCGCCCGATCAGCCCGCCGGACATGTATGGCGTTGGTCCTTAAGTCACGTCCACCAGCGGCGTACATGTACGGTAGAGGTCCTTATGGGGTTAATCTTATTGACCAGATTCAACCATATACACACACACTAGGAGTATTTTGTGAAAACCAACCTCGTGTTATTAAAAGCCTTGCCAAAAAGAGTATTTTAATCAAAAGAGTCCTTTTATACTTATCACAATTAATTGGGGAAAAATCAACCAGAATCCGAAATGGAATTACTATTTTCAATTTCTGGGTAATAAGCATCTATTGCCTCCCAGTATTCAGTTAAAACATGTGCAAAAATTCAGCCCCAGGTAAATCACATCGTGGACAATTAGACGTACCTCTCAACCCACATTTATTAAAGGGAACCTGTCACCGGGATTTTGTGTATAGAGCTGAGGACATGGGTTGCTAGATCGCCACTAGCACATCCACAATACCCAGTCCCCATAGCTCTGTGTGCTTTTATTGTGTAACAAAACGATTTGATACATATGCAAATTAACCTGAGATGAGTCCTGTATGTGAGATGAGTCAGGGACAGGACTCATCTCAGGTTAATTTGCATATGTATCAAATCGTTTTGTTACACAATAAAAGCACACAGAGCTATGGGGACTGGGTATTGCGGATGTGCTAGTGGCGATCTAGCAACCCATGTCCTCAGCTCTATACACAAAATCCCGGTGACAGGTTCCCTTTAAGCCTTACTGGTGTGACATGTAGTCTATGTATAATATTAAATTGAACCAAAACATGATTCAAATTGTGTGACACTACTCTTAAGTTAGTCATTATTTTCCCCCAGTCACCTGGCTTAATCCTTAAAACAGATCCAAAAACCATTTGTCCGGGGGAACGTAAATCATTAAATAGTGCATCAAGAAACAATTTATAAAATTTGAAAAATGTAGAGTCTAGCCGTAACAAAAATTTTCCCTTTACACTACACAGTGGCGAACGTAACTGTAAATATCTAAACCACGATAAATCAATTATATGCGCTCTTTGTGCCAACTCCAGAAAAGGAAGTATATCTCCATTATCCACCACTTGTGCAACATACAGAATATTGTTTTTTTGCCAGTACTTATCTTCAGCTAGATCATCCAACTCCTGTAAATAATAATTACACCACAGGGGTGTACAATGGAGAGATTCCCTTATTTCCAACCTATCTCTAACAGTGCCCCACCTCTTAGTAAATAACTTTCTAGATTCCTTATAATTAGGCCTGCACGATATATATCGTCAAAGCAATCGTATCGCGATAATCGACGTTTGCGATATGGCGATTTGGCCGACCCAAAAACGCTGCTTACTTACAGTGATACACGGCCGCTGCACAGCGGACGGGCGGGTGGCGTGTCACTCACTACGTCATGCACCTGCGCTGCCCACTTTATGAATGAAGCAGGCGGCGCAGGACGTAGTGAGTGACGCGCTGCCCGTCCGTCCTCCTGGCCGTCCTCCCGGCCTGCCTCCTCCCTCCTCTCTGCTACGGAATTTAGTTGTAAGTAATACAGCCAGATTAGACATGATTATTATAACAATGCCTACAGGTTAGATAAGATTATACAACAGTGAGCGGGGCCGGTGCATTAGAATACAGGGACTGCACCGGTCCCCGCTGTCATTCCTAATCCAGATTCCGGCCCCCACCCCCATTATTGGGGGTCATTCACACTGCCGGGACACTGTTATGGGGGGATATGTGGATGGCACATAGCATAAGATGCTATATATGTGTCATCCACAGACCCCCCCCCCCCCATAGCAGTGTCATCCACAGATGCCCCCCATAACAGTGCCATCCAGAGATCCCCCATAACAGTGCCATCCACATCTCCTCCATAAAACTGTCATCCACATATCCCCCCATAACACTGTCATCCACAGATCCCCTCTATAAAAGTACAATCCACAGATCCCCTCCATAACAGTGCCATCCACAGCAAATAGACCTCTAGCACAATTCCCTTAAAATATCACATCGCATATCTTTATCACAATTTTTAGGGCCCTAATCGCAATCGCACAAAATTCCCATATCGTGCAGCCCTACTTATAATCCAGTTGAACTCCGGATAGTAACCCTGACTCTAATAATGTAAAGATATTATCATATGTAGATCTACTCAACAGTTTCCTACAAAGTGGACTTTCCTCCCAATGATTATAAAGCCATAGCTGTGAAGCTATAAAATAGCCCTTAAAATAGGGAAGGTCCAACCCTCCCCGTTCCAACGGCTTATAAAGATATTCCAGTTGAAGCTCACCCGCTTTCTTCCCCACACCAGATCATTAATAATTCTCTCAATTAACTTGAAGAATGTATCCTCAATCCACAATGGGGAATTGAAGTTGGGGTAATATCACCATCTTAACCAGGGATATTCTGTCAGCTCTAGATAAAGGAAGTCAAAACCATACCGTCACTTTGGACCTCAACTTGCTTATCAATGGAATCAGATTTAGATGCAAAAAAATCTTCCAGTTTAGGGATACAATCATGCCCAAATATTCAAATGAATCAGAAATCCTAAGTAAACTCAAGGGCCCTTCAATAGAGTATTCAGACTTATCCACAGGCATAAGCATTGTCTTTGACCAGTTAATATCAAAGCCCGAGACTACACCAAAGGCATTCACTATTTGAATAAGTTTGGGAAGTGAGGTATTAGTATGATTTATAAAAAACAGCACATCATCCGCATAGAGAGAAATGCGGTCCTCTATTCCTAGTACCCCAAACTCCTCAACCCCAGAATCCTGCCTAATTCTAGCAGCAAGGGGCTCAAAATAGATATCAAATAGTAAAGTAGAGAGTGGACATACCTGACAGTTACCTCTACTGAAAGAGAAGCTCTCTGTCAAGCTCCCATTGATATTCAATCTTGCAATAGGTGACTTTATACAATAGCTTAACCCCTTAAGGACTTAGGACGTACCGGTACGCCATGTTTGCCGAGTCCTTAAGGACTCAGGGCGTACCGGTACGAACTAAGTTTAAAACTAGATTGCGGCGCTGCGGGCGGTGATCGGAACAGGATGTCTGCTGAAATCATTCAGCGGGCATCCTGTCAATTCAGACCTGCGGTTTGCGGCTTTTACCTTATGCGGCGGCGGTGATCGGAGGTGCCATCGGGTCCCCATGCGGCTGTAGGGGGGACCCGATGGCATGGAAGGCAGCGCGATGCCTTCCTTAGGCATCTGCGCTGCCTTCTGGTGACGAGCCTGTGAGATCCAGCCCTCTGGATCTCACAGGCCGGAAGCTGTATGAGTAATACTCACAGTATTACTCATACAGCCAATGCATTCCAATGGAATGCATAGTGAAAGGGATTAGACCCCCAAAAGTTGAAGTCCCAAAGTGGGACAAAAAAAAGTTGAAAAAAAAGTCCCCCCCCCAAAAAAAATTAAAAGTTTCAAGTAAAAATAAAGATAAAACGTCATTTTCCCCAAATAAAGTAAAAAAAAATTGGTAAAAGATAGGGAAAAAAGTAGACATATTGGGTATCGCCGCGTCCGTATCGACCGGCTCTATAAATATATCACACGACCTAACCCCTCAGATGAACACCGTAAAAAATAAAAAGTGTGCTAAATAAACAATTTTTTTGTCACCTTACATCACAAAAAGTACAACAGCAAGCGATCAAAAAGGCGTTTGCCCACCAAAATAGTACCAATCTAACCGTCACCTCATCCCGCAAAAAATGAGCCCCTACCTGAGACAATCGACTGAAAAAACTATGGCTCTCAGAATATGGAAACACTAAAACATGATTTTTTTTTTTTTGCTTCAAAAATGAAATCATTGTGTAAAACTTACATAAATAAAATAAAAAAAATACATATTAGGTATCGCCGCATCCGTGACAACCTGGTCTATACAAATATCACTATGATCTAACCTGTCAGATGAATGTTGTAAATAACAAAAAATAAAAACTGTGCCAAAACAGCTATTTCTTGTTACCTTGCCTCACAAAAAGTGTAATATGGAGCAACCAAAAATCATATGTACCCTAAACTAGTACCAACAATGGGGTCACATTCATGGAGTTTCTACTCTAGGGGTGCATCAGGGGGGCTTCAAATGGGACATGGTGTCAAAAAAAACAGTCCAGCAAAACCTGCCTTCCAAAAACCGTATGGCATTCCTTTCCTTCTGCGCCCTGCCGTGTGCCTGTACCGCGGTTTATGACCACATATGGGGTGTTTCTGTAAACTACAGAATCAGGGCCATAAATATTGAGTTTGGTTTGGCTGTTAACCCTTGCTTTGTAACTGGAAAAAAATTATTAAAATGGAAAATCTGCCAATAAAGTGAAATTTTGAAATTGTATCTCTATTTTCCATTAATTCTTGTGGAACACCTAAAGGGTTAACAACGTTTGTAAAATCAGTTTTGAATACCTTGAGGGGTGTAGTTTATAGAATGGGGTCATTTTTGGGTGGTTTCTATTATGTAAGCCTCGCAAAGTGACTTCAGACCTGATCTGGTCCCTAAAAATTGGGTTTTTGAAAATTTCTGAAAAATTTCAAGATGTATTATAGAAGTAGAGAAATTGAAACTTGGAAATTTGCTAATCTTTTACAAATTTTTGGTAAAGTTGGTATTTTTTTATAAATAAAAATGAATTTTTTTTACTTCATTTTACCAGTGTCATGAAGTACCATATGTGACGAAAAAACTATCTCAGAATGGCCTGGATAAGGCAAAGCGTTTTAAAGTTATCAGCACTTAAAGTGAAACTGGTCAGATTTGCAAAAAATGGCCAAGTCCTTAAGGTGAAATAGAGCTGAGTCCTTAAGGGGTTAATCATATCTATAAATCTATTACCAAATCCCATCTTTCCCAAAACCTTCCAAAGCAATCTCCACTCCACCATGTCAAACGCCTTAGAGGCGTCTAAAGACAGAATGGAGCAAGAGACCCCCCTGGAGGACTGTATGTTGGCAAACAAATGATGCAAATTATAGTAAGTTCCTTTATTAGGAATAAACCCATTTTGGTCTGGGTGTATAATTGATGTAATAACCTGCCTTGTAGCCAGAATTCTTGAGAGAAGCTTCATATCTGTATTCAATAAGGAAATAGGCCTATATGACCCATATCTGATGGGTCCTTGCCCTTTTCCAATATTTGTGTTATTACAGTATCTGTCATTGACTCTGGAAGGCTATCCTCCTCAAATGATCCTAAAACAACCCTAAGTAAACGAGGGAGGATAATCTCCCCATATTTATGATAGAATTCATATGGGAGTCCATCTGACCCGGAGGAAAAATCCCTGGAACATACCTTCAGTGAAGCCTCTAATTCCTCTAGACCAGGGCTGGCCAACCTGCGGTTCTCCAGCTGTTGCAAAACTACAACTCTCACCATGCCTACAACTATCAGCCTACAGCAGGGCATGGTAGGAATTGTAGTTTTACAACAGCTGGAGAGCCGCAGGTTGGCCAGCCCTGCTCTAGAGAGAGATCCTGGTCTAGAAACTCTCTCTGAGTATCAGTAAGAATTGGGAAAAGAAACAGAGTCCAAATATGAATTCATCTCTTCATCTGATATAGCCTTATCTGAGTTATATAATTCGGCAAAATACTTCAAAAAGATTCCCTTTTATACCATCTTGTTCTTCAATAATTACACCCTCAGAAGACCGAATACTAACTATCTCTTTTTTTGGTTCTTGATTAGAGATCACCCTTGCCAAGAGTTTCCCTGGTCTCCCTGCTTCAGATAAATATTTTTGTCCCTTAAAAAAAGAGTCTCTGCTGGGCCTTTTCCAAGAGAAATTCGACATAGGCCTTTTTTAGATTTGAAATACTAGTAACAAAAATTCCCCTCGTAAAGGCATTAAATGTGTCCCATATCAGTTGGACTCTAGCTGTGTTCTCATTACTATCCCAAAAATGACTCATCTCCTGTTTGACCAATTCATGAGTATCCCTATCCATTATAGACAGCTAATGTGGGTTCAATCTAAATAGAGGTCTTACTTTATAATCGTTGCCCCACCTGGTTATTTGAAGAGATAGGGGTACATGGTCCGATAGCAACCTGGCCTCGTATTTCATTGATTTAATAAATCTGAGATGGTTTTTACTTATCAAGGCCACGTCTCTCCTAGACATGGAGTTTCCAGATTTACTTATGCAGGAGTAAGCTCTATTCTCAATTTAGCTGGATAAACGAATGAATATCTAATGTCATTTCCCTGTAAACGTTTTTTTGCCGCCATAAAACTGCGTCTCTTTTCCTGGATCTCTTTAGAGAAATCCAGAAATAAAAGCAATTTACTCCCATTATACACAATAGGAGGACACTCCCTTGCCCTTCTCAAAACCATATCCCTATCTCGGGACGTCAATATCTTCACCAAGAGTGTCTGTGGCTGTCTCCCAGGGATAGGTTTACCCCCTGGCACCCGGTGTGCCCTTTCCACCAGAAACAGAGGGGAGAAATGTTCCTTTCCAAACTTTTCCTGAATTAGGGTCTGTATCATTTTGACAACATTTTTTTTTCTTCAAAGCCTTCAGGTAGACCCTAAATTCTCAAATTACATCTCCTCGACCTGTCCTCCAGATCCACCACCTTCTTTTTAAGAGTATTAATCTCCATTCTAAATGTGGAAATTTCAGATTTGGATATTTTAGCTTCATTCTCCAAAGCCCCCACAGTTTTTTCTATAGTTGTAACTCTGTCCTGGATCTTTGTAACATCATCCCTTATCAGGACCACATCTGTCTGAATTACCCTGAGCTGCGTTGAGATGTTCTGTATTAAATCTCCATTTAATTCCTCCGGTTCAGTTATATTCCAATACTCCAAATGAAGTTGAGGAGCAAGGGAGGGGGAAGAAAAAGAAAAAACAGCAAAATAAACCTCAAGAGAAAAACCAGAAAGACAAAAAAATATCCTCAATATTAGGGGTGGGCGATATGGCCTAAAATCTATATTGCGATATAATTTTAAGCATGTGTGATATGCGATATATATTGCGATATATTGTTTTCTATATTGGGGGGGGTTTAAACTTTTTTACTTTTTATTTAATAACTATTAGCCTCCTTAAGGGCTAGAACCCTTGTCATATTCACCCTAATAGAGCTCTATTAGAGTGAATAGGACTTTACATATGGGATATGGCCGGCACATTCATTGGTGGTGCAGTGGCCACAGTCCCTCCCCTCCTCCTCCTACTCTGTCCTCATTGGTGTTCAGCGGCAGCCGCACACAGTGGGGAGGGAGGGACTCCCTCCTTCTCCCTCCACTGTGCCGGCCGGCTCATCAGGAGAAAATGGTGCGCGCAGAGAGCGCGATCATATTGCGGTCCGGCGATATAGGCGATATGGCGAAAATCCATATCGTGGCCCAAATTTATATCGCATATCGCCTATATCGCCTATACCGCCCACCCCTACTCAATATAAACTGTTCCAATAGTTTCCAAGCAGGTCAAGAAAATTCTGCAACAGTTCATCCAAATCAGTCCCAATGTTTATTTGATATCAGAATCAGGAATATCACAGACAGGACAGGCTGTAGACACTTATTCACACATATATATATATATATATATATATATAATCTCTGATAACCGGCCAAGGGATTAGGGAGGCACATTCAAAACTCATAAAATGGGTAACTTATTCATAGAGGTGGAAGATGACTTTTTCATAGAGCCAGGAGGTGGCATTGAGGGAGATGAAAACCGATAAAAACAACAGGCTCAGACAGCCAAACCTTCTGATGTTTTCAGGAGTGAAGTGGAGGCAGGAGATAACTTATTCATGAAACCGGGAGGCAGGAGAAGCATTGAGGCAGGAGGAGGTAGATATAGACAAAGGAATCAGACCGCCAGCCTTCCGATCCTGTCTATAGTAAGTGGAGGGCACGAAGAAAGCCAGTGGGAGCCCGCAGCCTCCTAGGTCCAGGCAGCACCAACTTTAAAGAGCAGCACGGCGGCACCACCATCATCCAGAGGGGCCCCAATCCATGCGGACGCCGCAGTTAACCATAGCGAGGTAGGAGGAGAGGGGGGAGGTGCCATGT
This sequence comes from Bufo bufo, assembly GCF_905171765.1. NCBI lineage: Eukaryota > Metazoa > Chordata > Amphibia > Anura > Bufonidae > Bufo > Bufo bufo. Next base: position 216,850,914 of record NC_053394.1, read on the forward strand.
AGCTCCTCTCTACATCATCGCCTTATTGCAGAACATCTGCATGATATCAGCACCTGCTGCTAGAAGTTTTTTAATGACTTTGAACCTGGGTAAATGGCACGGCGCAGGCGCGAGATTTACCCAGCACACAGTGCCGGCAGGAGAAGACGAACGCTAGCCTGTCAATCAAGGACTGCAGGGTGTGGAATGAGGTAGGAGAACGGAGCATCTAGGAACAGGAGCAATGCCCCTGCTCCTAGAGGCAAATTTGCATATTGCAAAATAGGCCTGCACGATATATCGCAAAGCAATCGTATCGCGATAATCGACGATTGTGATATGGCGATTTGGACGACCCAAAAATGCTGCGATTGCTTGCAATGATACACAGCTGCCGCACAGTGCGGTCGGCGGGTGTATCAACAGAGGGAGGAGGGGCTAGGGGCCGGCATCTGGATTAGAAATGACAGTGGTGCATTCCCTGCATTCTAATGCATCGGCCGGCATCTGGATTAAGAATGACAGCGGGGACCGGTGCAGTCCCTGTATTCTAATGCACCGGCCCCGCTCACTGTTGTATAATCTTATCTAACCTGTAGGCATTGTTATAATAATCATGTGTAATCCGGCTGTATTACTTACAGCTAAATTCCGTAGCAGAGAGGAGGGAGGAGGTAGGCCAGGAGGTCATGCACCTGCGCTGCCCACTTTATGAATGGAGCAGGCGGCTCGGGCGCGTGACTTAGTGAGTGACGCGTCGCCCTCCCGGCCTGCCACCTCCCTCCTCTCTGCTACGGAATTTAGTTGTAAGTAATACAGCCGGATTACACATGATTATTATAACAATGCCTACAGGTTAGATAAGATTATACAACAGTGAGCGGGGCCGGTGCATTAGAATACAGAGACTGCACCGGTCCCCGCTGTCATTCTTAATCCAGATGCCCTGTATTGGGGGCATTCACACTGCAGGGACACTGTTATGGGGGGGATCTGTGGATGGCACATAGCATAAGATGCTATATATGTGTCATCCAAAGATCCCCCCCCCCCCCCATAGCAGTGTCATCCACAGATGCCCCCATAGCAGTGTCATCCACAGATGCCCCCATAGCAGTGTCATCCACAGATGCCCCCATAGCAGTGTCATCCACAGATCCCCCATAACAGTGCCATCCACAGATCCCCCCATAACAGTGCCATCCACAGATCCCCCCCCATAACAGTTCCATCCACAGATCCCCCCCCATAACAGTGCCATCCACAGATCCCCCCCATAACAGTGCCATTCACAGATCCCCCCATAACAGTGCCATTCACAGATCCCCCCATAACAGTGCCATTCACAGATCCCCCCCATAACAGTGCCATCCACAGATCCCCCCCATAACAGTGCCATCCACAGATCCCCCCCCCCATAACAGTGCCATCCACAGATCCCCCCCCCATTACAGTGCCATCCACAGATCCCCCCCCCATTACAGTGCCATCCACAGACCCCCCCCATTACAGTGCCATCCACAGATCCCCCCATAACAGTGCCATCCACAGATCCCCCCCCATAACAGTGCCATCCACAGATCCCCCCCATAACAGTAGCATCCACAGATCCCCCCCCATAACAGTGCCATCTACAGATCCCCCCCATAAAAGTGCCATCCACAGATCCCCTCCATAACAGTGCCATCCACAGCAAATAGACCTCTAGCACAATTCCCTTAAAATATTGCATTGCATATCGTTATCCCAATTTTTAGGGCCCTAATCGCAATCGCACAAAATTACCATATCGTGCAGCCCTATTATAAAAGTAAGAATTGTGCAGTAAGGGTGGCATCAATGAACATAATAGCAGAGTTAGATTCTGCTGACATTAGCACATCGCTAATGTCAGCAAATTTTAGAGGGTTAATTCTGGTGACAGAAACCCTTTAAAGGGAGTCTGTCAGCAAATTTACCCCTTTTTAACAGTTCCCAGAGCGATGTAGCCGCAACACAGATGATTAAAATGGTACCTTTATATGCTTTTGTGGACTTGTAAAACTGCCAAAAACTAACTTTGATGCATATGTAAATGAGGGCTCACAAGTGCCCAGGGCCGGCGTCCACCACGTTGGTGCCCAGGCACCTCTGCCTCTTCGGTTCTTATCCCCGCCCAGCCTCTTCCTCTGCCCGCCCATCTGTTTTCTCTCCCCCTCAGCGAGATCCCGCGCCTGCGCGCTGACTTCCTCGGCCGGGGCATGTGCACTGCGATGCCCATTGCTGGCACGGCATTGCCGTAGCTTATGCGCATGCGCCGGCTAACGAATAAAACAGATAAATTTACCTCTCTTGGCTCTCTGTGTCTGCAGTGACAGCTGCTCGCTCAGCTTTCCTCCTCTTCTCCTGCGCCGATGGACCGCCTCCTTTCTGCAGTTTTCGCGCCGTTAGCCGGCGCATGCGCACAAGTTACTGCTATGCTGTGCCAGCAATGGGCATCGCAGTGCGCATGCCCTGGCCAAGGAAGTCAGCGCGCAGGCGCCGGATCTCGCTGAGGGGGAGAGAAAATAGATGGGCGGGCAGAGGAAGAGGCTGGGCGGGGATAAGAGCCGAAGAGGCAGAGCTGCCTGCTGGGCACCAACGCGGTGGACGCCACCCCTGGGCACTTGTGAGCCCTCATTTACATATGCATCAAAGTTAGTTTTTGGCAGTTTTACAAGTCCACAAAAGCATATAAAGGTACCATTTTAATCATCTGTGTTGTGGCTACATCGCTATGGGAACTGTTAAAAAGGGGTAAATGTGCTGACTGACTCCCTTTAAGTAAAAGTTGAACCTGTCCATCCTATTTTTCCCTATCATTAGCTTTTGGTCAAAGTTCTGATGGCACCTTAGACATTAGTTTATTGATGGAGCCAACTCAAATCAACAGTACGTGTTGGAAAATACAGTCATGTTAAAATGTGCTGCATAGGCTTTTACAGTTTGTAATGGCAAATATTCAGTACTGTTCTCCTGCACCACCTCCTGTATTCTGTGCTTCAACTTTCTCTCATCCCCGTACAAGCATCAATGCAAAAAACAGTTTCCAGGGTCACATATACATCATAGATAATCATGTGCAAGGTGACCCTTTTAAAAAGGACCTTTTATCGGTCCAAACATTGTAAGATAAGTATCAGGCTGTGTAGAGCCGCGCCCCGGGATCTCACTGCACTTACTATGCCGGGGCGCCGCGCCATTCTCCCGCTATGTCCCCCGGTATTTTCGCTGACTTGGTAACACTGGGAGGAGTCTGCCCTGTTTCTCCCTGTTCATTCCTTCTCCCAGGCTGTAGCGCTGTCCAATCGCAGCACAGAGCTCACAGTTTGGGAGAAAAAAAACTCCCAGGCTGTGAGCTCTGTGCTGCGATTGGACAACGCTACAGCCTGGGAGAAGGAATGCGCAGGAGAAAAAGTGGCAGTGTTACCAAGTCAGCGAAAATACTGGGGGACGGAGCTTTAAGTATGAAAGATGATTTGTTTGTGCTTCAAATTATACACTGCTCAAAAAAATAAAGGGAACACTTAAACAACACAATGTAACTCCAAGTCAATCACACTTCTGTGAAATCAAACTGTCCACTTAGGAAGCAACACTGAGTGACAATCAATTTCACATGCTGTTGTGCAAATGGGATAGACAACAGGTGGAAATTATAGGCAATTAGCAAGACACCCCCAATAAAGGAGTGGTTCTGCGGGTGGTGACCTGACCACTTCTCAGTTCCTATTCTTCCTGGCTGATGTTTTGGTCACTTTTAAATGCTGGCGGTGCTTTCACTCTAGTGGTAGCATGTGGCAAGAAGGTTTGCTGTGTCTGTCAGCGTAGTGTCCAGAGCATGGAGGCGCTACCAGGAGACAGGCCAGTACATCAGGAGACGTGGAGGAGGCCGTAGGAGGGCAACAACCCAGCGGCAGGACCGCTACCTCCGCCTTTGTGCAAGGAGGAACAGGAGGAGCACTGCCAGAGCCCTGCAAAATGACCTCCAGCAGGCCACAAATGTGCATGTGTCTGCTCAAACGGTCAGAAACAGACTCCATGAGGGTGATATGAGGGCCCGACGTCCACAGGTGGGGGTTGTGCTTACAGCCCAACACCGTGCAGGACGTTTGGCATTTGCCAGAAAACACCAAGATTGGCAAATTTGCCACTGGCGCCCTGTGCTCTTCACAGATGAAAGCAGGTTCACACTGAGCACATGTGACAGACGTGACTGAGTCTGGAGACACCGTGGAGAACGTTCTGCTGCCTGCAACATCCTCCAGCATGACCGGTTTGGCATTGGGTCAGTAATGGTGTGGGGTGGCATTTCTTTGGAGGGCCGCACAGCCCTCCATGTGCTCGCCAGAGGTAGCCTGACTGCCATTAGGTACCGAGATGAGATCCTCAGACCCCTTGTGAGACCATATGCTGGTGCGGTTGTCCCTGGGTTCCTCCTAATGCAAGACAATGCTAGATCTCATGTGGCTGGAGTGTGTCAGCAGTTCCTGCAAGACGAAGGCATTGATGCTATGGACTGGCCCGCCCGTTCCCCAGACCTGAATCCAATTGATCACATCTGGGACATCATGTCTCGCTCTATCCACCAACGTCAAGTTGCACCACAGACTGTCCAGGAGTTGGCAGATGCTTTAGTCCAGGTCTGGGAGGAGATTCCTCAGGAGACCGTCCGCCACCTCATCAGGAGCATGCACAGGCGTTGTAGGGAGGTCATACAGGCACGTGGAGGCCACACACACTACTGAGCCTCATTTTGACTTGTTTTAAGGACATTACATCAAAGTTAGATCATCCTGTAGTGTGTTTTTCCACTTTAATTTTGAGGGTGACTCCAAATCCAGACCTCCCATGGGTTAAAAAAATTTGATTTCCATTTATTTATTTTTTTGTGTGATTTTGTTGTCAGCACATTCAACTATGTAAAGAACAAAGTATTTCAGAAGAATATTTTATTAATTCAGATCTAGGATGTGTTATTTGTATGTTCCCTTTATTTTTTTGAGCAGTGTATAACCAGTTGTCTCATATGGGCAGCATGGTGGCTCAGTGGTTAGCACTAGTGCCTTGCAGAGTTGGGGTCCTTATTTGAATCTGATCGTCTGCATGGAGTTTTTATGTTCTCCCCATGTTTGTATGGGTTTCCTCTCACACTCCAGAGACATACTGATAGGGAACTTAGATTATGACCCTCATTGGGACAGCTTGATGGTAACGTCTGTAAAGCGCTGCAGAATATGTCAGCACTATACAAGTGAGTAAAATAAATATGGCTGTACACTACGCAATTTTGGCTTAATAAAGGCCGAGTGTGGCCAAAACATCACAATTTATGCCAGTTTTAATGAAGAAGTGAATTAAAGTATTTTATGGCACATTCTATCTCAAGAATGTGGTCGGCACCAGACGGGAGGCCATCCGGGCAGTTAATAAGCTGTAGTGGTACCAGAAGTCAAAGTATACAGATCCACACAAAGAGAAATAGCCACAGCACTCACCAGCCACGTAGAAATCACATTTATTAGATCCAAAGTTACAGTGCAAAGCTGTAGTGGGAAAGTCGGGACTGGTCTGCATTCTGACTGTGTGGCAGAGTAGGACGTGTTCTATCCTTTGTGGAACGGATATAGGGATGCGGAAGGCACACAGACAACATCCATATTTTGCGGATCCGCAATTAGACCTTAAAACAGATACGGTCATGTAAATGCACAATCATGCTGATGAAGTTGATTTGTCTAATTCTTTCCTGCATGTCACAAGGAAGATCTTTTCCTTTGCCAATCTTCTCCCTTTCTTTCTTCTGCGCTGTTTTGACTTTCATTGATTAGGCTACAGTTAGGACTCAAGTGCTCATTTGGGCAACAACTTTACTCCCCCCCCCCTCCCCCCATACATATGCACACTTGGCAAAGTGTGAATGTGATATCAATAGAGAGAGGAGAGGAAGCAGATGCCAAGTAGCTCTGATGGGTGTCTTATCTCCTTCGAGAACTAAGGACTGGATATGTTGAAATTCAGCACACCCAACTGTTCCTCCCATCATCTGACTCCTACACACTTTATATGGTCTGCTAGTCCTGCCAAATTAATTTGCTTCAGCCAATATTAATCTAAAGTCTATTGCCACCTTAAGAAGGTGTAGTGCTGTACTATTCTTTTCTTAAAAATAGACTGAAACCCGACAGACATATTGTAAGTCTGTAGGATCCATCATTGGCCATGATGCTAATGTGAACAAAGCTTTATGGCTGTAGTACACTGGCAGATGAGACTGACGATTGTCGGGAGAAAAGCGTTACTTCCCGACTATTGCCTGCTTGTGAGTAAAAGAGTGCTTCAATTGCATGCAGCGCTCTCCTCCTCAGTATGGGGAGGAGTGATCACTAATGCCATCGTTCATCCCCATACAGAACCATTATTTGCCGGCAGCAAAGTGTGATTAGACGGCTTGAACTGCCCCTGGCAAACTATAATTTTTGTGACTATATAAAAGATGCAGTTTCCCAATGAACAAGCGCTTTGCTCCTTCATCAGGTATTCGGTGGAACCTTTACTGAGTCAGATCATCGCTAACGAGCGTTCCTAAAATTGCTTGTTAGTGATGATCTGGTGATAAAGGGGGGTTTTGCTTATTGGGAATTGGAGATTTATACAGTGGGATGCGAAAGTTTGGGCAACCTTGTTAATCGTCATGATTTTCCTGTATAAATCGTTGGTTGTTACGATAAAAAAATGTCAGTTAAATATATCATATAGGAGACACACACAGTGATATTTGAGAAGTGAAATGAAGTTTATTGGATTTACAGAAAGTGTGCTATAATTGTTTTAACAAAATTAGGCAGGTGCATAAATTTGGGCACCACAAAAAAGAAATGAAATCAATATTTAGTAGATCCTCCTTTTGCAGAAATTACAGCCTTTAAACGCTTCCTGTAGGTTCCAATGAGAGTCTGGATTCTGGTTGAAGGTATTTTGGACCATTCCTCTTTACAAAACATCTTTAGTTCATTCAGGTTTGATGGCTTCCGAGCATGGACAGCTCTCTTTAAGTCACACCACAGATTTGCAATTATATTCAGGTCTGGGGACTGAGATGGCCATTCCAGAACGTTGTACTTGTTCCTCTGCATAAATGCCTTAGTGGATTTTGAGCAGTGTTTAGGGTCGTTGTCTTGTTGAAAGATCCAGCCCCGGCGCAGCTTCAGCTTTGTCACTGATTCCTGGACATTGGTCTCCAGAATCTGCTGATACTGAGTGGAATCCATGCGTCCCTCAACTTTGACAAGATTCCCAGTCCCTGCACTGGCCACACAGCCCCACAGCATGATGGAACCACCACCATATTTTACTGTAGGTAGCAGGTGTTTTTCTTGGAATGCTGTGTTCTTTTTCCTCCATGCATAACGCCCCTTGTTATGGCCAAATAACTCAATTTTAGTTTCATCAGTCCACAGCACCTTATTCCAAAATGAAGCTGGCTTGTCCAAATGTGCTTTAGCCCACCTCAAGCAGAAAAGGCTTCCTCTGCATCACTCTCGCATACAGCATCTCCTTGTGTAAAGTGCGCCGAATGGTTGAACGATGCACAGTGACTCCATCTGCAGCAAGATGATGTTGTAGGTCTTTGGTGCTGGTCTGTGGGTTGACTCTGACTGTTCTCACCATTCGTCGCTTCTGTCTATCCGAGATTTTTCTTGGTCTGCCACTTCGAGCCATAACTTGAACTGAGCCTGTGGTCTTCCATTTCCTCAATATGTTCCTAACTGTGGAAACAGACAAATCTCTGAGACAGCTTTCTGTATCCTTCCCCTAAACCATGATGATGAACAATCTTTGTCTTCAGGTCATTTGAGAGTTGTTTTGAGACCCCCATGTTGCTACTCTTCAGAGAAAATTAAAAGAGGAGGGAAACTTACAATTGACCCCCTTAAATACTCTTTCTCATAATTGGATTCACCTGCGTATGTAGGTCAGGGGTCACTGAGCTTACCAAGCCAATTTGAGTTCCAATAATTAGTTCTAAAGGTTTTGGAATCAATAAAATGACAACAGTGCCCAAATTTATGCACCTGCCTAATTTTGTTTAAACAATTATAGCACGCTTTCTGAAAATCCAATAAACTTCATTTCACTTCTCAAATATCACTGTGTGTGTCTCCTATATGATATACTTAACTGACATTTTTTATCGTAACAACCAACGATTTATACAGGAAAATCATGACGATTAACAAGGTTGCCCAAACTTTCGCATCCCACTGTATCAATCTCCATCTCCCTTCCCTTCTAATACTGTTCCTAAGCTGTTGCCTTTTTTTCCTATATAGCCCACTTATTCTGTGTATTTTATACACCCCCTGCAGTTCATACACCCCGGAGTAACATAAAACCCTTGCAGATAGTTATAAAAATAGTTTACTGATAACATAAAGATGACAAAGCAATGGACATTACATAAAAATACAGTATGAGGACGAGTGATCACTAATGCTATTGCATTCCACTGACGAGCAGGCGCTTGCTGGGAAGAAACAGTTCCTTTCTGACAGTCGCCTGCTGAGTTGTCCCGTCTAAAGGGACTTTTAGACAGAACGATGTGCTGCTGGCAAACAATGATTTGGCGTTTGGCTCGTTCATCAGGTGATCGCGGCATCTTTACACCGGCAGATAATTGCTAGCAGTGATATGCTCAGCCAGTGTCTCTGGATTCAGGCAGGGCATGTAGTGTAGTGCTGGTTACTAGGCAGGCAGTCCTGAAGTGTTTACTAGGATTGTATGGGTGGGACTGCAGCGGATCTGGCAGCTGCTGGAGCTATTTTTATAGCAGACACTCCCTGGGTGAACAGGCTCCAGGTCCTGTTCAATACACCCTCCTCTATCTGTAACGTGCGCTGTCAGAAACATCTCCAGGAAGCTCTGCTCAATGCTCCCTACATTTCCTGCACTGTCACTCCTTCCCAATGTGCACAGGACACAATTATGCAGCTTTCATAATCTACTTCCCATAAGCAGTAACTGTGACCTCGTGTATTAACGGCGCAGGCATTTCAGGTGACGCTCGATTGCAAAAATATTTTCTCATATGTTATAAAATGTCTCTGTGCAGTATAAAGGGATCTGGTTGATGGAAGTGATCAGTCTAATCCTCTGACTGACGGGCGTGTAAATGTGCCTAACTGACCTCACTCCCTGGGGCGGCTTCTCTCAGATAGCCTTCACATATGATGCCCACTAATTCCCCATTTCAAGCCTGATGCAAGGACCCATGGGCTCTCCTCTGTGCTGTGTGTAGCAGGGAACCCAAGGATTACTTAGAGATGATCTGTAATTAGTTGTATTGCTTTGTGTACACTGCCCCGAGGTATTAGGTGAAAATGAGCAAACAATAATGCTTGCATTTATGTTGTGTATTAATTGTACATCAGGTTGCAGGTGAGAACTGGAGTTGTCGCTGTATTAGTTCCTTTAAACTTGTTTTCTTATACTTTTTGCCAGTTACTCCCTCCACACTATTTCCATGGCTATGTTCTCCTGCAGTACAGGAGCAGAAATGATATGATTGCCACCAACTCTTCTAGGATGGAGATGACCATGCATGCTGGAGGTAGTCAAGAGCGTGGACCTAGTTTGTTGCTATCCATCTGCTCTTCCTTAGGGTGTCTAACGGTGGTAAACCAGGTCAAACTATGGCAAATGGATTATATGACTCGCATGGTATGCGAAGGAAGGCCGATCACAATCATCCTGTGTTTTGCAAATAGGGATGGAAGGATTGGGCAACCTTGGATTTTAACATGACTGATCCTAGTTTGTTAGGGAGATCTGGCCTATAAGCATGCATACTCGGCTAATCTCAGTTTATGGGGTAGTCTGGGGCGTTTTGGTTAAATAAGATTTAGGCTCACAGATGTGTTATGTGAATGTCCAGCTTTAAATAGTAAATATCATCATGGATGGTACGGTTGCATCCTTGTCACCTGAAGATGTTATTCTATGTAAAAGCCACATATTACAGGGGACAGGTCTGTTCTCATATTGGCCAAAACTTCACAAAATATTGTGATGGTGGGCAAATTATTAGGAGTCTGATGTAATCATGAGTGGAACGCTATTCCTGCCCTTCTCACAGTGATAACCGTATATGCCTATCATAGCTGTCAACCACCACAGAATAACTCAGGGAAACCGGATCACGGCGCGCAGTAATAGGGGCCAGGTATGGGATATGGGCGGCACATGAGGGCTACGTTTGTGTTCAGGCATATTAACTATATTCATTGGTGGCGCAGTGGCCACAGCCCCTCCCTTCTACTCCCCTTCTTCTAAGTATTATATTAATACACACGATTAAATCATTGCTGGCAGTGGCCCCAGGGTGGAAGCTTCTGATCGGAGCCCCTGCAGTGTAATCGCGGGGCTCCGATCGGTTACCATGGCAGCCAGGAAGCTACTCTAGCCCTGGCTACCATAGTCAGCTCACTGCACAGGGCAGCAGGGAGAGTGTGAAGTCCTATTCACCCTAATAGAGCTCTATTAGGGGGGAATAGGACAAGGTTCTAGCCCCTAAGGAGGCTAATAGTTATTAAATAAAAAGTAAAAATAAAATAAAATTGTAACCCCCCCAAAATATAGAATATATCGCATATCGCACATGCTTAAAATTATATCACAATATAGATTTTAGGCCATATCGCCCACCCCTAACTGAAACCAAACCTGTTGTTTCACTGGACTTGTCATAGCATGCCTCAGTGTGTGTATATTAGGGAAAATCACTGTATCTGATCACTATATGACTTCATCATTCGTCAGTTTTCTCTAAGGTAAAGCTAGGGCTACGTGTCGAGAGCTGTCACGGCCAGGATCGCAGAGTAGCTGTGATTTCATAGAAATTAATGGGATTGCTGTGGCAGCCATATTGTATTTCTTGTGATTGCTGTGGTGATCCCATGCATTTCTATGAGATCACCGCTATCAGCGATCCTGGCTGCGACCAGAGTCACTGTGTAACCCTACCCTAATAGTTGGAGACTAGCTATGATGTCTATGATGTCTCTTGTTCACAGCACATGCAGACAACAGGAGATCCTGTGTGGCACACCCCCTCATAAGCAGCGGCAGCATGGGAGACATTTTACATCACTAGTCAGCCATCTAAAATTAAGCAGCACTACAGTTAGGTCCAAATTGGACAGTCCATGAACTGGCGGTGCCAGCAGTGTTAGGCCTTAGCCCAGCCGGCCCCTGATAATCAAGGATTTGGGAGAAATACCACAGCACTCGATGTCTTGAATGCAATTCCTAATTTATTCACCAAGAATGAGACGTTTCGACT